>NC_058406.1:129685281-129989565 GCF_002201575.2 Neomonachus schauinslandi | reverse complement strand
TGACAGATATTAATGTTGAGATTTGGGAATAAGAAATCAGAATTCTCAAGAGTTCCCAAAATTCTAAATGTTCTTAAAATACCTCAACATTCTCATACTCTTTATATACTGTTATGGATATGTACAATTTTGTTTAATAAATAAGAAGTGAAAATTTAGAGTATTTACAAGGAACTGTTCACTATAACAAACACTACTAGATAGTATTCTCATAACATAACATTTGGATCTCCTAGCAAATTTAACACCAATATACAGAGTCAGAATTGGCACTTTGAGGAGTTACTCTGCTTCCCAAACTTGTAGTTTCTTAGAATACCACTCAAAGGAACTTTATAAAACATACTATGTGTTAAAACATTGATATTTACTTTGTTTACGAGGACAGCTCACCATTATCAATAGGGCCACTAACACATGCTTATAAATGCAACAACAGCTAGAAGCAAGACTGACTCAGTCCTGACCACTGAACTTCTTCTGTAGGTATTTGCCCTTGGCCAGGTTCCCACAATTGTCCACCTTAACTTTCAGCTCTATATGTCTGTATTTCCTACCCTTGTTTTTGACTTGACATCAGTGGATTCTTTTGAACCAGTAATGCTGTTATGTTGACTGTTAAGCTTTAATTCTTACAGTGAATTATGATACATTTTCCCCCATTTTCCTCATTTCTCTGAGTTTTCTCAAGATTCAAAAAAAAAATCATTTAAATACCCCCAAGAAATTCTGGGAAGAATTTCCAAAAGGAAACATTAATATAGAACTATAGATATCTATTTGAAATTATATCTAGCCTAATATTTTGTGGTCTTGGCTCTGAGCTTTGCCTCTAACTGAGTCCCACTTAGTACCCAAGTCTCCATTTCTGCTGATGGTAAAAAATCTGAATTGCCATTTCAAAGTAGTCAGTCATTTCTGGTTGTAAATTTGGGCAAATGCAGTCAATCAAGATTTCTTCTTACTCCTCCTTCTCTCCTCTCCATGGGAGCTTTTATTTTCATCCAGCTTCACAGTTTCCTGCCTATACACTGAGGTTTTAGTGGATAAGTTGGCATCAGAATTGACATCAGAGTGTTCCACTGGTGACTGCATATAACCAGTTCAAGAGACAGGTGGATCTAATGTCATATTCTTTTATTGTCAACTGTATCTCTTTATTCTCTTCTCTATGGTAATGTGGCTGCTCTTACACAAAGCTAGGGATATTTTCAATTTAGTAAGTGTACCTAATTTTAGAAGACCAAGAAGCAAAAGACCAAAGGGAGGTGGAACATTAAACAAAGCTAATCATATCTGCTTCTAATTTTGGCTGCTATACAAGATTCAAAATTATTATTGCCTATCAGAATTGCCTGTGGAACATTTTTTTTAACTTACATTTCCCAGGCTCCAATGCCAGAACTTAAGGAAGTCTAGGATAAAGTCCAGAAATCTTCAAATTTTCAAGCACCTCAAGTGGTTCTAATGTGGTGGTCTGGGACCAAACATTGCCCTTAGTGCTCTACAAAGGATCCAACTCAGTTCACCTGGGAAGGGGATCAAATGGGATTAGTGACCAAATTTCCAACCAACAATAAAGAGTACATTTGCCTAGTGCCTGTAGGCTCTACAACCCCACAATTCTAGTGTGGATACTCATAGCTACACTGGAAGGACTCAAAGATTGGGAGTCCAGGTTGACCCTCTTCTAAGAGATACCATTAACAAGTGAGTCCTGAAATCAGCACAGGGCAGAGAACTGGAAGAATGATGCTACATTCTACCCTTTCACCCCCCTCCACTCGGATATATTCAATAATCTGGAAGAATTCAATAATCTCTGGTGGAGAGTATATTACAAACCACTATAGAAATCCAAAACAATATTGCCCAGATATTAGAAAAATGTTTTAAGTTTATCCTCCAAGAAGAGAAAGAAACAGATACACCCCCCCTTTTCTCCCTTCCTCTCTTATTTTGAAGCATTACAGTCCTGGTGTATGAGAGATTTTGGTTGCTCAGAAGTGTAAAAGTATTGTAAAATTTGAGGATACTTAAGCAGGCTGTGTCTGGATAGAGGTATAATTTGGCCTCTAGGTATTTTAGTTTGGGGAATTCCATTTGATTCTGAAAAGTTGAGAAAGGGATTAGGCTTAAATCCAGAGGAGAAAGATAATATTGTAGGCTTGCAATCGGATCTGATTTTAAAAAGAGAGGTAAAGAGATAAGTACTTTTCTGATTGTTTAGGCTAGTTGTCAGCAGAATAAAAAAGCAGGAAATGAGGATAGATGTTTTTCCCAGGAATAAAGCCTGTATTTGTTAAGGTGTCAGTGGGAAATTATTCCAGAAAGATATTTCTCTCTAAGAGCTACAATTTCTTTCTGATCATTGAAACATACACACTTTTCTCTGGTACTTTCTATTATTAAAGCCCAAAAATTTCATGTCACAAGTGGAACTGATACAGAATTTTTTTCAATTATGTCAACTGCAGTTAAGCATTACATCAACAGACAAAATTATATTATGACTCTAAGAATAAGTAGCTAACATATTGGTGGGCCTGCTTACTAGCCTTTGCTAAGTAAACCTTCCCTTACAAGTTAATTGCACACAGCTACCAATATGGTTTTTTTTTTATGTTATGTTAATCACCATACATTACATCACTAGTTTTTGATGTAGAGTTCCATGATTCATTGTTTGCTTATAACACCCAGTGCTCCATGCAGTATGTGCCCTCTTTAATACCCATCACCAGGCTAACCCATCCTCCCACCTCTTTATGGAAGCCTCACTCTAGCTTTGAAACATGAATTAACTCATGGTGAGTTAACCTCTCAGACTTCACTGGTAACAATGTGAACAATTATTAGTCAAAAGCCACTGTTCCCTGGGGGGAATCCATGGTAGAAGTAAAGGATGAAGTGGTGTTTAATTATTATGTAAAATTCTTCACCATTTATAAGCTTCACCAGGTAAAAAAACAATTAGGAAGGAAACAGATAACACATTCTATCTCCTATCTATTGGTCACAAAGTAAGAGTTGCAAAATTTATTAAGTGACTTTAAAGGTATACCAAGTACAGTAGCTCTTTAAATGAGTCTGCTGCTCTTAAGTATAATTTTCCATAGTTTCTTGCAATAAGTGAAGGAAGCTGTTCTTTTAAGGCAGAGCTGATGTTTCAGACCAGATTTTCTTGGTATCACAGAGTATTATATTAATGCCAGTCCTGTTAGAAGTGCATGTGTGTTTATAGGGCCCACTCCAAAGTAAAGTCTCAAGCATAAAAAACAAACAGTGTTGTTGAGTCACTGTTTATTTCTCATTGCTAACCTAGAATTCATTAAATGGTGCTGACTGTCCTAAACTTTCATTTGAGCCACAAATATTCTCCATGTATTGCCATGTTGCTGAAAGGACATGTGCACCACACATTTTTACCTCATCTGCCTTTCAGCATCTAAGAATTACAGCTCAGTAGTGATTAAAAACAGTATTTAAACTAAGACGAGGTCAGGTGAGTATCTTGGATGATCCAAGGCATATCATCTGGCTGAATGGTTAGCTTTTGTTTACACCAAGGCCTTTTTATTCCTATATTAAGATGGTTTAAAAGCCTACGCAAGCTACTGACATTTATTGATTCCAATATATTTTTGGCTCCTTGGAAAATGTCCCATATGGAAACTTTCACAATTCAGGATGTCTGAGGAGACCTCTATTCTTCGCCAGAACACACCATTTCTGTTCTTAGTGTTCTCAGTGTCATATTCATGATTGGCCTCCAGTGCTGAAATACTGAAATTCTACTCCTTTGGATAGATTTTGCCTTCAAGAAGCTCACTCATGTTTTAGTCCCTCAACCTCTTCACTTGTTCAGTGTCAGGATTTACTAAAATCCTTGAACTCTGGTATATCAAGACTGGCTAAGCAATCTTGAAAGTAACGTGACTATTTGCTTTACAAATATTGTTTGTAAATCCAAGAAAAATGTAAATGCAATATAAAGACATGAAGAAGATACTACCAAAGCACAAAGGAGGGCCCCTAGACCAGGGCAGTGGTAAACTTTGGTTTGGTTCAACAAATACTGTGTACCTTCAGTGTTCCAAAAATATTCTCAAGGGTGAGGGTAAAGGATGGAGAGGAAAGATAACTCTAACAGGTTCAAACATCACTGAGGAAAAAAAAAGGTTTCCTGAGAGATCAATTGACAATACCAATAAGCATAAATTCCAAAAGTAAGCCGCTTTAAGAAGTATGACAGTATAGTGGTTAAGAGTATAATTTCCAAAGTCAGACAGACTTGCAATTGGAGCCTTGACTCTATCACTGACTACCTGTGTGACCTTGGGTGAGGGACTTAAGTTCTCTACATCTCTGTATGTTCACTTATAAAAATGAGAATGACATTAATATGTACCTTCAACAGTTTTTGTCATGATTGATTATGTTAATTCATATAAACTGCCTGGCACATAGGAATCATCCAGAAAATGATAGCCACTGTCTTTATTATTAGAGTAATGCTATCAATAAGCCCAAGAAAAGATTTTTGGTTTCAGTTAATGCACAAAGTAAATAATTTTCACTTAGCAATCAAATGAGAGTATGTACACATCACTTAATGCATTTTCTAGTGCATTGTAAGCACTCAAAAAATGACCATTATCATTATGTTTATTAATTACAAATTAATGTCTCACAATCTTTTTGTTATCAAGATTTTTTACATTCTGAGTTAATGTGTACTATGTAAACTCAAAACACTATCCTATTTTCTTTTTTCTTTAAAATGGTTCGTTTTGATTTGAAGATTGATCATTGTAAATTTTTAATAAAGGGACTAAAAAAAAACAAAACTTTCTAGGTATTATCAAAACCTTACACATAGCACCAAGTTAGAGTATTAAGTTTTTAAATCTTAATTGAATCTAAACAAAAAAGTAACTCCCTCAAGGTTCATACTTAAACATAGGAGGTATCTTTCAGATGATTAAACTTCATCCTTGCTGTCCTATCAAGTAGTCTCTAAAAGTCACTGAAACTCCTCTGATTATGATACAAAGTAAGGAATATCTTTTATGTCATTACCCAGTATGCACGTGCATACACATGCAGGAGACCCTGCAACTTAAGAAAGCTGCCTAAATGTCTTACCCAAATACTACTAGCCATACTCCATATACACTTACTGGAACTGCTGGTGTAATTCAGTGGATAAGCTTCATCAGCAAAAGCTGAAATGTAAGCATGTAAAACTTATAAATATTTGGTGGGCTTATTTAGAAAGGAAAATTCCACCATCTGGCTTCATTTGCAATCCTACTCTTCTCCCATGTGGAATGGGTAGATGGGAATAGTCACCCAAATAAAACATGTAAACATGCCCTGTGCTTTTCTGTGACTGGATGGGAAAAAATTAAGAATTAGACTTTTAAATCTGTTTGTAATACCCTTCTTATATTTATTTCTTTTAAAATTTTATTCGAGTGAAACAATAACATGCAGTCAATACTATAGCAAAACTGGTAGGATGGAAAATCCAATACTAACAAACCTTAAGCAATTAAGCTGGAGCACCTGTATCATTAAAAAATACCTGAATGTAACCAAACTCAAAATATTCTAATGTTTTTAATACACCAAACATAGCCAGTAATGACCCTTTCTCCCATAATTTCAAGGTATAAAATTACATTTTAACACCGTCTTTGGTCATTATGGTCATGTATATGCTTGTAATGAAAATGTCCATAGCTATATCATAGAGGTATTCTACTTATGGAAATGTCTACACATCCATTAATTTTTTTCATTAACTTTTGAAGAATGTTATACATTGAGACTAGGATTTTCTTTACCTAAACCAAGCTCAACATAAACAACAACAAAAAAGAATTAGAAGGATCAGTAGTATATCTGTTCAGATACATTTTGATAGCAATTTTATGGAACACTAGCTTCTATTATATTGGATTTTTAAAGATTAACTTCAAGACTTTTCACATATTCAAAAAGTCATTTGTTTATATTTGAGGAAAAAGTATTTTTACTTTCAGCACAAAAATTAATTTTTATTTCTAATGAGATAATATTACATTGGAATTGTGAAAACCAATAATTGCATGGGCTTTTGTTTCAATTTTTCTGATATTTAAAAATATCTCTTTCTTGGGAATCTCAAAAATAAAAAGCTACATGGAGAGAAGGACTTCGGGTTCCCAAAAGATTATAATGGGATGCCTGGGTGGCTCAGTTGGTTAAGCATCTGCCTTTGGCTCAGGTCATGCATGATTCCAGGGTCCTGGGATAGAGCCCCACGCCGGACTCCCTGATCAGCAGGGAGCCTACTTCTCCCTCTCCCTCTGTCTGCTGCTCTGCCTACTTGTGTTCTCTCTCTCTGTCCAGTAAATAAATCAACAAAATCTTTTTTTAAAAAAAGATTATATGTAAATTCCACTGTTTCTATAGCAGAACTCCTTATGGCGATGGTTTTGAAACTCCTCTGATTATGATACAAAGTAAGGAATATCTTTTATGTCATTACCCAGTATGCACATGCATACACATGGAAAAAAAATTGCAAAACAATACTCCTTACTATATGTGAGGCACTATTTATTCTTCTGTTCCATTCTATACTATTTCCTTTCTTTTTCAATCCCAATCATGACCCACTGAATCAATTTCACCATCCATTAATGGGTTGTTACCACTATTTTGACAATGTTGCCTACGCCTTAACTGTGTCTCTCTGTCCTTTTAACCTGTTTCTCTATCACTGATATCGAAAACAGCATGGTGCATATACCAGATGCTAAATAAATGTGAGTTTGTTTGGTTTTGTAAACAAACTTTCATTAAGCCTAAGGCCAAATGACTAGAGATACCAGTGCAGGTATGATGAAAATTTTCTTTATTTGGGTTTGACTGAAGACGAAGTTAAACCCATTGCCAATGCTAGGGCATCCCAGTCTTACACCCTCACAGGGATGCAATAGGACAGCAGGCAATCACTTAAAGGCAATGTGCCAGTGGCATCTTTTTGAAAGCAGGATTATGTGACACTAAGTTTCACCTCAAAGTACTCCATCCATACTCAGTATCGTGGTATTAGAACTGCTATACAGTGAAATGGTCTTTGGTACAAAAGAGAATAATTCTTTCTTCTCATCCAGTTTTCTCATTGCTCTGCACAAAAAGAGAAGGCATGAAATTGTTCCTGTTTTCTGTATGTTTGATCCACCTCTGACTTTGGATTCTTCACTGAGACACAGTAGAGCCTTTACATATAAATCACATACAGTAGTTTTAAGGCACAATCTGTTCTCTATGCCGAAAAGAAGATTGTTAGGCACTAAATTGCACCCCATTCTAACTGAAGTATTATTGTAGCTGTGTCAATACTCATGAACATGCATAAAAGCTTTGCTGAGCCCCTAGGTTTATCCTCTGTAAAATAAGGTAAACAGTATCTTTCAGAATTTTTCCAAGTCATTTAATACTCATTGTTTGGACCCCAGAAACTGGGCAAGGCACTGTGAACTCAGGTGAACACAGAGGATGCCTGTGAGAGGGTCCCAGGTGAGCCAAGAAGACGGGTATGACCGAGGGCCACCCACAGGAGTGCTGAGAGATGAAAAAGCCAGCTAAAGTAGTATGTGGGCCCCAGACACA
The DNA here is from genome assembly GCF_002201575.2 of Neomonachus schauinslandi. Lineage (NCBI taxonomy): Eukaryota > Metazoa > Chordata > Mammalia > Carnivora > Phocidae > Neomonachus > Neomonachus schauinslandi. Next base: position 129,981,897 of record NC_058406.1, on the reverse strand, counting down.
CATTTTCTTTGTTGTTGATGCAACTTCAGGTATCTCTCAACTTGGGGTTTCATAATTTTGCTTCCTGACCCAACCTTGTTATCATGATAGTTCCCTCCAGGTTTGAACATTCCTTGGATTCCAATTCCCAGATCCCCACCTTTTGACCATTCACAAGCAGTATCACTCAGTCCCAGCTCAGCTTCACTCCACCTACTTTTCAGTGTCCTCTCTGGATAATCACCTCATCACACTTCTGTACTCAACCCACTGGTCAATATAAGTGCATATGTGCGAGTATGTGTTCAACAGAGGGATGAATCAAATACTTTAGAAACAGAGGAAGGAATGATTAACTCTGCCTACGGAAGTCAACAAGTACATTTAACCTGAACATTGAAGCAGACAAGAAGAGGACCTGTGAGAAGACATACTGGAGGGACAGCTACTAGAAGGTTCTATCCAAATGGTTGATTGCCTCTCCTCACTCAAGGCAAACACGCACATGAGGATTTTACTAAACACTGTTATGGAAAGAACAGAGTTATATAAGAGTTATATAAGAATGTCTCAGATCAACAGAAGACACTGAGCTAGTAGTCAAAGTCCACGGAAATTTCTTTTTAAATCCTGATTACCAACAAACAGATGTAAAATAGTCATTATCATCTTTCTAGGCTATTCAGGACATTTTGATCCAGGATACCTTACATAGTTCATACACATTAAACAAAAATTTGAGGCCAAGTTTTTCCATCTAAAATGCTGGGGCCTTTTATTCACACCTTATGCCTATCACCACTTATCCCAAACTTACTGAGTTCACTCAGCATAAAAAGAGAAAAACAATGTGCCAAGATTTCAAAGACAGTTATTGGGAAAGTGGAGAGAGGACATTGAAAAATAGTTTTTTCTCAATTTTTGTCCACGCCAGACATGTCCAGGTTCTCTTTTATGTTTTTGTCAATCTCTTTACTAGAAAGGAACAATTATTTAAATCATTTCAATTATATAGCCATAACTAATAAATCTAAAGATGGTTTATGCACTATAAATCTCATGATTGTTAAGAATACTACCCCATATGATGTAATTCTAAGATGCTGCTGAATATATTAAACTTTCTCCTTATAAATTTAAAGTTTTTTTAATACCTTAATATTTTGGTATTAATAAAAATCACCACATAAAAAGTGAGTATAAAATACATCTGTATTTGTAAGAATAATGCTAGCATCTATAACAGACACCCAAATGTCCACATCTAACTCCTACAGATCTTTCTTGCTAATGTAAGTTCCATATGGATATTCCTAATCAGTAGCAAATTTCCTTCATGCTATGTAGCTACTTCTGTCTTTTGGCTTTGTCACTCTCTGAGCCTTGGCATTTATGTTCCAATGGTAAAAGAAAGTATATGGGAAGGACAGGGAAAATTTGTATGCACCAGGTCTCTTTATGGCATCTATCACTTGGATTGGGTAATATCTAATTCCTGAAGAAATACCGAAGAAAGAAGAAGAAAGAAGAAGAAGAAGAAAAGGGAGAAAAGGGAAAAGGAGGAGGAGGATCAAGAAGATCCCTGAAGTCTCATTTATTTCTGTGCTTTTAGGTCTTTTAGAAGTTAATAAATTAATATTTAACTTATGAGCATCCAGATCATTTGTTTTGCTAGCCTTAACATCACTCAGCTATGATTTAGATCAGATCCACCTCCATATAGTGCTGTTCTTTATTATACTTCTTTGTGTAACTTCAAGATGTAAATTTAGCTACAAATAAAATGTGCATAGTTGTATTGGCTGCAAAACATGGAGTGGACATCACTCAAGACTTAAAGACATAAATTAGTACTGATGTGCAATAATACATAAGCATGGCATTTCACTGGTGGTAAGGATCATCTCCATCCTGTGTTGCTTTAGTGCTTTTTTTTTATAAAGTTATATTGAATTTCTGTAGTGAAACCTGAAACCAAATGAAATTTTCTTGATGCGGGGTTTATTTCTAGAGGTTTGGGGTTTGTCTATAAACTCCAAATCCATGTGTGGTTCATAGAAAATGTTGGTACGACTCAATCAGCTTTTAGAAAACCTGGATAGAATTTCAAGCAATTAGGAATGAAAGAATAAATGTGTTTTGCTTTCTTTAGACCAAATTCTGTGGGTTTTGAATTTAGAATTGAACAATTGAGGTTTAAGTTCCACTCACAGGAAAACATGACTTCCTAGTGGAAAGAAAAGACCTGAAGAAAACCACTTTTACTTTGGAAAAATATAAAAATTATTCATGCATGGGTTCTGGAACAAAACATAGTGCTTGAAAAGAGGTTGCCTGAGAGGAATTTAAAGAAATTGTGTGATACAGTATGTTGCTGCTGGTTGTTATTCTCCCTATTGAAGTGAATTCCCAAAAGCTATTAAGAGGTATCGACACACAAAATCTTCTTGGGCAAGAAAATGTTAATATAAGTCATATCTAAAGGACAAAATTAAACAAAGCTGTTTTTAAAATAACAGAATGTTTTAAAACGCAAACGGTTATCAGTGCCTTGTCTGAATTCAACTGATTATATTCCAAATAATAAGTTCATGGGAGGTAAATAAATGAAATCATTATTCTCATCATTTGAGAGGCAGGAAATCTGTAACCTGGCGTTAAGATTTGAATTCATGTGTGCTGATGATAATGTGGGACTTACAACCTTACTGCTGAGACACCAACTATAACCAAGACCTGGGCTGATTCACGAGGTAGAAGAAAATGTTACATTTGTGAGTGTATACTTTTCCTTTTTGGCATTTCATAAACTTTTATTGGAAGGCTTCAAGGAAGAACTGAACCTGCAAAAGGTACAGCTAAATAAATGGTAAACTGGCAAACTAAGGTGATTAAGCCCCAGACCTGGGGAAGATGGAGAGATTTGGAAATGAGAAAATGTCTGTCATGACTTAGATACAGTGTTGGATTCTCTTTTGCTAGAAAAACACATTTTTAAATTAAGGATGGAAATATTTGTAAAAATTCAAACAAATTACTAAATCTAACATTTTTGAAGTCGGTCCTACTCCCCAAAATATAGCCAGATTCTTCTCTCCCAAGAGAAAAAATGAGATTTCTAGAGATGGGTTTTGGACAAACCTGGGCTGCAATTTGAGTGGGATGAATTCGGGACAAATGTAGGTCAATTCTAAAGGCAACACAGACTGGTTTTCAAATAAACTTGGACAGGGTTAAAAGTTAGGATGAAAGCCATCAGAAACCTGCAAACAGGTGAAATTTAACAAAGCAAGCTAATTTGAATGGATTTTTAAGATTTCCTTCAACCTTATTTTGGAGAGTCCAACTAAAGTGCTGAATGGCTCTTCCAGAATTGGATTTGTTTAAATATGTTTATATTCAATACCCAAGGAAACAAAATGTCATGTTTCATGAAACTTTGCTTAATTTGAAAGCTAAATCCTGAAAAGACCCAGACTTAACCCAGGTTTATAAAAAGCATTGGGAAGTTTCACATTTTATAAGCTGACTGATTTGTAAGCAAATTGAGGAAGAAGTTCTTGTTTTTTGTTTTTGAATTTTTAGTTTAAATGTAATTTAGATTCCATTAATTCTAAGATTTCAATGCAACAACTAGAAGCAAAAAGCTAAAAATGCTGGAAAGAAGAGATTCCAAATAGGGAGCAACTGAAATAAATTGTAGACAGAATTAATAATCCAAAAATTCTCCACTTAAATAATTCAAATTCCTAAGCAGATATATACTCAGGAAAAAAATAAAAGTAGAATTCTAAGCAGAGGACATTTGTTATAATTTCATCTGGATCATAAGGGCGCCTGGGTGGCTCAGCTGTTAAGCAGCTGCCTTTGGCTCAGGTCATGATCCCAGGGTCCTGGGATCAAGCCCCGCATCGGGCTCCCTGCTCCACGGGAGGCCTGCTTCTCCCTCTCCAACTCCCCCTGCTTGTGTTCCTGCTCTTGCTATCTCTATCTCTGTCAAATAAATAAATAAAATCTTTAAAAAAAATTTTCATCTAGATCATAGAAGATACAAAAACTCCAGCCTTCCATTTCTCTTCATTAATAATTTTTCTAAACAACATCTGAACCCGGCACTGAAAAAAGAACTCATAAGCAGTATTCACCTATGGGGGGAAAAAAAAGGATGATAGACTCAAGGGATTGATTCAAAGCATGTTATTCAATATTTTTTATTCTTAGGCAAAATTAGTAAACTCCAATAGAAGTATGAACTTACTGAATATCAATGACAGTATTTTCTATTATCCTTTTTCTAAATACCCAACAGTATCTAACAGTGTGTTAGCCGGAAGGTTAAGTCTTATTACAACTTCATGCTCTTAAAGATGATTTTAGAACATATAAAGTTCTATCCACTAAAAAGATCTAGAAAAAAAGATATCAACCCCATAGCAATAACCAACTCTCGCATCAATTTCCCATTAACAGGAATCAGGGATCTTTGGAAAAATAGCTGATTCCAAGTTTGGGGCAGGAAATGTAAAACGTACTTGAAGCACTTTATCATACCAAGAATCAAGCTGTCAAATTATATCATGAGCAGAAGAACTCAGGAGCCAACTTGAATAAGCATATAGTGACCAAAGATAGAATTTGTGTATCAATAAGATAATAAAGGCAATGGATTAAAACACATGAAATATGTTTAAATCCCTGAGTTCAATGTTATTCCCCCCTCCCAAAAAAAAACCTTCATCGGTCATCTTTGGAGGATACTAGGAAACCAATCACTATTTTAAAAACTGGAAAATAATAGAAAAGTACCAAGCTTTTAGTTGTTAATGTACATCCCAGACTAGTGGCCAATATTAGAGGACATGAAGGAGAAAGTAGAGAATCAAGCTCTCAAAGATAAGCTATTGATATAAAACAAGAAAGATACAGTAAAAAGTTCAAGTCTTCTCCCTCACATATCCCTTCACAATTCCAATTACCTCTCCAGAGTCAACCATAACTAAGAGTTTTAGTGTTAATGGAATCACATATAATAATATACATATACATATACATTAATCTTTAGTTTGCTCTTGATCTTTCCACTTGTTCTTTTAATAGCTGAATAGTACTATGGATGTACCATAATTTATTAATTCTCTTATAAACGAGGTTGTTTCCAGTTTTTTTGTTAACTACCATGCACATCCTTATCCTATGTCTCTGTATACATAGACAATTATTTTAATAGAGTCCTAATAGTCAAATTATTGGGTCAGATGATATATGTGATTTTTAACAGCTTTATGGAGATATAATTGATAATTAAACAATTTGATACAAATATACTCATAAAACCATCACTATCCCCCCACACACAAAATGCTATGTCCACGATGCCCATGTTTTGTCATGCACCTTTATAATCCTTCTGTCTCACAGTTTCCCCAATCCCCAGTCACTGCTCTGTCCCTCATCAAAGAAAATTGCACTGCATTTAGTTAAACAAACTAGAAAAACTTTATTCAAGACTGTTAATAGAAGTAAAGATTGTTTCAATAGACTGGGTGGGGGGAGAATGACATCTCAAAGAGGTAAAGAAAGAATTTACAATTTTAAGTTTGCTAGAGTAAATGCTCTAGGAAACAGGAGAGCCAGGGTTATGTCAGGAAGAGCCCCATATCAAGTTTAGTCACTGATTAGGGGCCCCTGAGTGGCTCGGTTGGTTAAGCATCCAACTCCTGGTTTTGGCTTAAGTTGTGATCTCATGGGTCCTGGGGTCAGGCTCTGTTCTCAGTGGGGAGTCTCCTGGGGGACTCTCTCCCTCTGCTCCAGCCCCCACACGTGTGCAGGCACTCTCTCTCTCTCAAATCTTATTAAAAAAAAGATTTAGTCACTGATGAATGGTTGAAGAAGATGTGGCGTATATATATATTCAGCCATCAAAAAGAATGAAATCTTGCCATTTGCAACAACATGGATGGAGCTAGAATATATTACACTAAGTGAAATAAGTCAGTCAGAGAAAGACAAATACCATATGATCTCACTCATGTGGAATTTAAGAAAACAGATGAACATATAGGAAGAGGGAAAAAAAAAAGAGAGGGAAACAAGCCACAAGTGACTCCTAATGACAAAGAACAAACAGGGTTGATGGAGGGAGGCAGGTGGGGGGGTGAGGTAGATGGGTGATGGGATCAAGGAGGGCACTTGTGATAAGCACTGGGTGTTGTGTGTAAATGATGAATTACTGAATTCTATCCCAGAAACCAATATTGCACTGTATTTAACAAAATTAAAAAAAAAAATGTTTAGTTGAGCTGAGGGGAACATTAAGAAGTCTTGGGCGCACTCTAAATTAATTTGCTTGTTCTAGAATTTCATGTAAGTGTAATCATAAAGGTAGTAGCCTTCTCATCAGCCTTCTTTCACTCAGCCTAAATATGTTTATGTGCATCCTGCTGCTGCATGTATCAATTGTTTATACCTTTTTATTGCTGAGTAGTATTGTATTCACACACCGCATTTGCTTCTCCATTTACCTATTGATGAACATTTAGGTCATTTCCAGTTTGCTGATATGAAAAAATGCATATAAAGCTAATATAAAAAAATAAAAATAAAGCTGTTATGAACATTTGTGTGCAAGTCTTTGCATGAAATATACCTTCATTTGTTCTGGTTAAATACCTAAGAATTGAATGGTTAATATATATTTACCATATTTTAAGAAACTGCCAAACTGTTTTTGTTCTACATTCCCAACAGAGATTTCCAGTTGTTCCAAATCCTCATTACCACTTGTTATGGTCAGTCTTTTTAATTTAATTTAATTTTTTTTAAAGATTTTATTTATTTATTTGAGAGAGAGAATGAAAGAGAGAGAGCACATGAGAGGGGGGAGGGTCAGAGGGAGAAGCAGACCCCCTGCTGAGCAAGGAGCCCGATTTGGGACTCGATCCCGGGACTCCAGGATCATGACCTGAGCCGAAGGCAGTCGCTTAACCAACTGAGCCACCCAGGCGCCCAGTCTTTTTAATTTTAGACATTACAATAGGTATATAGAAGTATTTCACTGTGACTTCAATTTACGTTTCCCTAAAGACTAATGATAAGCATCTTTCTTTTTATTTTTTTTAAAGATCTTATTTATTTGAGAGAGAGAGCATGAGCAGGGGGGAGGGGTAGAGGGAGAGGGAGAAGCAAACTTCCCACTTAGCAGGGAACCCCATGTGGGACTTGATCCCAGGACACAGGGATCATGACCTGAGCCAAAGGCAGATGCTTAACCTAATGAGCCACCCAGGAGCCCTGATAAGCATTTTTCATGTGCATATTTTTCATCCATATATCTTTTTTGATAAAATGTCAATTCAAATCTTTTACCTATATTTTTGTTGGGTTATTTGTTTTCTCATTTAAAATTTTGGTATATTTAGCATAGAAATCCTTTATCCGATATAATAATTTCAAATATTTTTCCAATTTGTGGCTTCTCTTTTCATTCTGATAATGGTATCTTTTAAAAAGTGGAAGTTTTTAATTTGAAATCCAATTTATCAATTTTTTTCTTTCATGGATTGTGCTTTTGGTATTGTTACTATGAAATCTTTGCCAAATACAATGTCACAAAGATTTTCTTCTATGTTCTCTACTAAAAGTGTTATAGCTTCAAGTTTTACATTTACATCTATGATCTATTTTGAGTTGGTTTTGTATATATGTGAGGTTTGGATCAAAGTTCATTTTTTGCACATAGATACCCAATTATTCTAGCATCACTTGTTGTAAGACTGTATTTTGCCACTGAATGACTTTTGCATCTTTGTCAAAAATCAATTGACCACATATGTCAGTTGGTGAGAAAATGTAGTATTACATTCTATGATGCATTTGCTGAGGAAAACAATGGAAAATAAGCGGTTGCTAATTAGCAATTATTTAAAGTAATCTAAAGTAATTATATCAAATGTAATCAATACAAATTACAACTGTCTTAGTCAAATAATCATTTGGCCATAGTCTTCGGGTTCTCTCCTGAATAGGCTTTCTCATTCCTTCTAATGTAAATAGGCTGAGAATTTTCCAAATCTCTAAGGTCTGTTTCCTTTTTAACGATTCCATTTTAAGTCATTTTTCTCTTCTCACATTTTACTATAAGATGCTGAGAGAAGCCAAACCACACCTTCAGCACTTTGCTTAGAAATTTCCTCAGCCAAATATCTAATTTAATTGTTCATAAGTTCTACCTTCCAGAAAAAAACTAGAACATGAAAACAATTCAGCTTATAACAAGGAGGGCCTTTCCTCCAGTTTCCAATAACATGCTCCTCATTTGCATCTGAGACCTTATCAGAATGGGCTTTACCATCCATATTTCTACAAAGTTCTGCTTAGGATTAGTTGGGTATGCCCTAAGAAGATTGAGACTTTATCTTGAGTGCTCCTCTCTTCTTTCTGGGCCCTTAGCAGAATCACCCTTAAAAGTTTTTTCACAGCAATGTAGACTTTCCTAGAATGCACCCTGAAACTCTTCTAGCCTCTATCCATCACGCTATTCCAAAGCTGCTTACACATTTAACAAGTATTTGTTATAGCAGCATCCCCACTTCTCAGTACCAAGTTCTGTCTTAGTCTGTTCAGGAGACTCTAACAAAATACCCTAGACTGGGAGGCTTATAAACAACATTTTCGATCCCACAGGATTCAACTTGAAGATGTTCAAAGAAAAATTCTTATCTTACCTTTTAAATAATTTCCAATGCCTTTAGACTTATAATCTTGGACTATTAAAAACGGGAAGTAAATTTTAGTACTTCCATACTGTCTTAAGAGGGATAGGCTGTGGGCCAATGCCTTACTTGCCCTAGGTCTATAATGAAAGATGGGGCCCAGACCACAGGTCCTTTGGTGAAACATGGAAAAAATATTTGTCACATAATCTTGTGGTAAAACTGCAAGTTTCTTTCTCAAAGGGATATAGTCTGCTCTTTAGACAACAGATTCTGGGTCTGAGAATTTGTTTAGATCTGGTAACTGAGTGAAGGGTCATGATTTCCCATTATAACAGCTGTTATCAGACTTCTTGTCACCGGCTCAATTTTTCTGGTTATACAAGTCAAGGTAACACCCTTGTGGTTTGCTCCTCTGAGAACAAATGGTCTGTTAGCTATCACAACAGATTCCTGTGGGTCAAGGTCTGTGACTCCAGCTGTACTCCTCATTTTGGTAATTATGTACACCATTCCTTTGTTAAGTGCTTCTAACTAGCCTCTGTTAGTTCACAATCCTTTGGAATTAATACTAGTTTGATGGTAGTATCTTCTGTCAACCCTGGTCAGTTAAGAATAGCCACCACTGAACTTCTAAAACATTCCCCTCACCATTATTGCCCTTAAAATCAAGCAGTCTGTTCTCCCTTGGTACAACCTAATGGTCACCGCTCTTTAGAGGGCATTCTTCAAAATTTTCTGAGTCTGCCTCAGATGCCTGAGATTGGCCATGGACAGCAATTCCATCCGGGTAGATCACCTTGAGCTCAGACCAGAAGCTACATGGGTCTCATCTCTGTTTCTCCTATTTTGGACATTCTCCATCCATCTAACCTACATGTAAGGTTACCTGATGCCCTGAGGAACTCCACAATGAGCACTTGTGAGACCGCCTGGAATCCCACAGTCAGGTCCCAATTCCAGGAGGGTGGCCTAGTAGGCAAATCATTCCCACTGACCAGCAGTTTTTCTTTCATGAGATCATACAAAGTTGGTTCACCAAAATAGTGTTGATATACTGACTTGGAGTGATTCTACTCAGAAATAGGAAAAGTTCAGGGTTCTGGGCCAGTGATGGTCACCCTTCAGTTTGAGTTACATGTGTGAGCCCATTGCTTCTTTCAAATAACATGCCTTTGAGATTCAGCTATATTTGCATATGAATCAATAGTTTATTCTTTATTATGGATGAAGAGTATTCCATTGTGTGAATTTAGCACAGCTTGTTTATTATTCATCTATGATGTACATTTCAATGGTTTCAAATTATTGGCTACTATTACTAAAGCAGCTATAAACATGTATAGGCTTTGCACATAAATGTGGATATTGGTTGTCATAGCATTAGGATAAATCCCTAAGAGAGGAATTGTTAGATTGTATATTAAGTGCATGTTTAATTTATATAAAACTACAAAACTGTTTACCAAAGTAGATGTAAATTTTACATCCCTACCAATAACTTCTAAGAGTTCCAGTTGCTCCATATCCTTGCCAAGAATTACTATTATCACTCTTTTTAACTTTAGCACTTTTAGTGGATATGAAGTGTGCCTCATTGTGGTTTAATTTAAATTTGGCTTGAACTATATAATATTAATAATGTGTATGTTTGTATAATAATTGGTATATTTGACTTCCAATTGAATCCAATTGTTTTATTGGGATCTGGTGAATAGATATTGAACATCTTTTCATATGCCTATTGACCATTCATATATCTTCTTTTGTGAATTATCCAAGTCTTTTTTTTTCATTTTTTTATTCAGCTTTTTGTTCTGTTATTACTGCATTGCAAGAATAAATTATATATTCTGACTATAAGCCCTTTATTAGGTACATATATTGTGAATATTTTCTTTCATTCTGTGGTTTGTTTTTTCATTTCCTTAATGGCGTCTTCTGGAAAGTAGGCAGTTATAACGTTGATAAGTCTAACTTATCATTTTTTATGGTGAGTACTCTTCTGTACCTCTCTGATAAATCTTTGCCTATCACAAAGTAGAAAAAATTTGCTCTTATATTTTCTCACAGAAATTTCATGTTACCTTGTATATTTATGTATATGATAGATTTCAAAGTCATTTTTGTGTACTGTTGGAGATGACTGTCAAGGTATATATCTTTTATAAGGATATCTGGTTGTTCCAGCATCATTTTTTGAAAAGACTATCTCTCCTCCATTGAAAAAGATTGGTTCCTATGCTAAAAAGAAAAAAAAGTTGACCATACATGGAAAAGGTATTCCAGATTCTCTATACTGACCTATGTTTGCCTCTATGCCAAGACCATTCTAAATTGAACACCACAGCTTTCTTTTAAGTCCTAAAATAAGGTAATGCAAATCTTCCAACTTTGTTCTGCCTCAAAATTGTTTTGGCTATTCTAGGTCCTTTGCATCTTAATATAAATTTTAGAATAGTTTTCAACTTCTTTTTAAAAATGTAGGAGGGCTGCTGGGATGTTGATTGACATGTCATTGAATCTACAGATAAATCTAGGGAGAATGGACTTCTTAACAGTATTGAGTCTTTCAATCAATGAACATGGTGCATCTATTTAGGTCTTTACAAAGTTCTCTTATCAACTATTTGAAGTTTTCAGTGTAGTTGTCTTGCACACCTTCTATTAAACCTAAGTATTTTATCTTTTTTGATGTATTGTAATAGAAAATTTTTCAAATGTAAATTGTTAGTACATATAAAAACAATTAGTTTTACATATTGATCCTGTATTCTCTAACTTTGATAACTTCACTTAATATTTCTAAGTGTTTTTAGAAAATGCCTTAGGATTTTCCATACAGAATCAAATGAATTGCAAATAAAGATGGTTTTCCTTTTTCCTTTCCAATTTTATGCCTTTTACTTCTTTTAGTTGCTTTATTGTACAATTATTCCAGTAGGATAGCAGAAGTGATGGCATTGGACATTGTGAGACAGAGTCTCACATGGACATCTGATGGCATTGGACATCTATGAGACAGAGTCTGCTGATCGATTATGTTAGCTTTGGATTTTTCATAGATGCCTTTATCAGACTGAAGAAATTTCCTTCAATACCTACTGTGCTAAATGGTTTTTTATCTTGAATGTGTGTTGAATTTTACCAAAATATGTTCCTGCATTTGTTGAGATGATCATATGATGTTTCATCTTTGTTCAGTTAATGTGGTTAATTATATTGTGTGACTTTTCAAACATTAAGACAAGCTTGTACTTCTTGGATAAATTGTACTTATAGGATATATCCTTTTGTAAACATTAATGGATTCAATCTGCCAACTCTGTTGAGGATTTTTTAATCTATGCATGAGGGATACTGGTCACTGTCTTACTCTCTTAGTCAATTCAGGCTGCTACAACAAAATACCATGGAATAAGTGGCTTGTAAACAACAGAAATTTATTTCTCAAAGTTCTGGAAGCTGGAGGTCCAAGATAAGTTATTATATGAACTTTGGAGGGACACAAGCATTCAGTCCATAACTGTCTCTACTCTCTTACTTTATAAATCTTTGTCAGATTTTAGTATCACTGCTACACTGATCACATAAAATAACATTCTATTCTCTATTTTCTGAAAAAAGTTTATGTATTATTGGTATTATTTCTTACTTTGTGCATGATAGAATTTACCAACAAAGCCATCTTGGTTTTGAGTTTTCTTTGTGGAAAGGTTTTTTAACATTATTACAAACTCAAGTGTCTCAGTAGTTATATGGCTATTTAATTTTCTATTTTTTCTTGAGTCACTTTTGGTAAGTTGTGTTTTCCAAGAAATTTATCCACTTCATCTAGTTATCAAATTATTAACACAATTTTTTCCTAATATTCTTTTATTTTCCCATTAAAATTGGTAAGAAATATAATGGTATTCCTTCTTTTATTTCCAATACCGGTAATTTTTTTGTTTTTTTAAGCTTTTATTTAAATTCCAGTTAGTTAACATACAGTGTAATATTAGTTTCAGATGTACAATATAGTGATTCAACAATTCCATACCTCATCCGCTGCTCATAACAACAAGTGTACTCCATAATCCCCATTACCTGTTTTACCCATCCCCCTACCCACCTCCCCTCCTGTAACCATCAGTTCTCTATAGTTAAGACTCTTTTCTCAGTTTGCCTCTCCCTTTTTTGTTCCCTTTGCTCATTTGTTTTGGTTCTAAAATTCCATATATGAGTGAAATCATATGGCATTTATCTTTCTCTGACTTATTTTGCTTAATGTAACACTCTCTAGCTCCATCCATATCATTACAAATGGCAAGATTTTATTCTTTTTTATGGCTGAGTAATAGTCCATTGTGTGTGTGTGTATACCACCTTTTCTTTATCCGTTCATCAGTCACTGGACACTTGGGCTGTTTCCATATTTTGGATATTGTAGATAATGCTGCAGTTTTTCAATGTAAATATTTACTTTTTTATTCATTGAGCTTAAGTGTGGAATTGCTAAAAGTATATCATATTTTTATTATGTGTATTTGATGTTTGTAAGTGACTTTGTTGAATATCTGATTCTTAAATTCAAAAGACAGCTTAATCTGATGATACAAAAAGGTATACATACTAGCCATATGCCTGAAAAATTACCTATATGATTAGGAATTAACTTATGTATATGGATGTGAATATTTCTGTTAGCATGAAAACATGACCTTTGCATTACATTTCATTAACATCTTTATATTTTCATCCATACTATAGATTTCTCTTAATAGGGGAATTTAAAGACAGCACCTTATAATCCAGGAGCAAATACATAAATAGTGAATATAGTGTAAGACTGAAGACATAAACATCTAACCTTCCCAAAGGAGCTTTATGATGAGATACACCACCTACTGGAATCAGAGTATATCAGGGCCCATTATAAGTATGTTTTGTCTCAAGCTCCATATGGCCTTGTTGTTTTATACCTCAGAGCCTGCTCTACCCTGGTGCCTTGTGACCCATATGTCAGTCTTTCCTCCGTCCTAAGACAAAATTCCAGGGCTCAACTCAGATTAAGTAATACAAGATACTGCTTTCCTCTCAATACACTACCCTTCTAACCCATGAAGTGGGTTTCTTTCTCTCTCCCACTCTCCATTATCACAATGTAATACATAATTAAAACTATTATCCTCACTCTAAAAATTGTACTTCCTTACTTGGTTTAGAATCTTCTACCCCACCTAGTAAAACACAAGTGTTGTGGTAAATTAGAAAATCAAGACATTCTGATATGAATACGTAAAGAATAACAATATTAATCAGTGAAATATTTGGCATAAACAATATGAAAGGTATGACTAAATACTAATTTATTCATTGCATTAATTTGACTTCTGTGTCTTTACCATAGTGTTTTTCCCTTTTTTGAGTAGACAACAGAATTATATATCACTTGACTTTCCATGGGTATTCAATATTATTGCTTTTTGTTTTGCTTGCAAATGCAGGGAAAATAAAGTCAATTAGGTTCTCATTTGCTTTGTTAATTGTAAGACAAAAATAGCATTCAGTTTCTATTTGATGATTAGAATAATGGCCAAGGCTAGAAATATGGATGGTAAGTTGAATATTCATAATCTATAACTCAACAAAAGAGAATTAGCTATATGAAAAATATACATATCATAAAAGTAATCTTTGAAACCAAGTGAACATATAACAAAACTATTTTGAAAAAACAATATTCTCTTGGTATTTGTCATTTTCATGCCTATCCCATTAGGTAGCTGCAAAAGAACCCCTTTAATGATCAAGAGCCATATGTTATTCTTTTTTTTTTTTAAGATTTATTTATTTATTTAGGGGGAGAGAGAGAGCACAGTGGGGCAGGTAGAGGGAGAGGGAGAGAGAAACTCAAGCAGACTGCACTGAGTGTGGAGCCCCACATGGGGCTCAATCTCATGACCCTGAGATCATGATGATTATGACCTGAGCCAAAAATCAAGAGTTCAACATTTAACTGACTGTGCCGCCCAGGCACCCCACAGCAATATGTTATTCTTTAAGCTGCCACTCATTTTAATGATAAAATTGTGTGTATTTAAATAAATTGTGAGTCAGTAATTGTTATAAGGAAAATATGGCATCTTGTAGCTAAATATCTTTAATATCTAACTTCTGCTTATTTTATTCTTTCCAATTACCACAGTATGCTTTGATTTTAAATGAAATCTGTTTTCTTTAAAAAGATTATAGAATTAATACTTGTAGAGAGTTCATATTGATTATCCAGTTACTTTTATTGATCTTACAGGCAGAATAGTATCTTGATCTATTACATTCAACAACACCAAAATATCTACAACTCTGGTGTCAATATCAATAATCACTAAAAATCAAGCAAACATTTACAACTATCTGCAATTAAGAGAAATCGATTCAAAAGGCATGTAATCGCAATAACAATAAAGTAGTACTTATGTATTAAGTCATACATAGTCAACCTAAATTTAGTACCTCAGGCATTTTTATAATTTTTATATTTATACAAACCTTGGAAAGTGAGGAGCACACTGGTCAGTCACCAATGATCGTGAAAAAAATAGACAAAAGTGCTTATCTTGCTAACAGTATATGTTTAGCCTGACATTGTGTGATACTGTTATCCCTTCCAAAGCATTAGAAATCAATACTACATGTGCCTCAAGCTTTTTTACAGATGAATGATCTGATCAAGATGCCCTCATTTCAGAAACTAAGGTCATTAATGTTTATCTTCACTTGAGCCATTTTAGAAAGCTTGCTGAACCTAATGCCCAATCTCAGACTACTGTGTGAACAGCGACATCTAGTGGGCATTATGATCCCAAACATTTTATAAGTCTAAACGCAAGGGTATCCGTGAAACAAGTGAAATCATTATGATGTATCATCTTTAATATTGACACAAGCATATTTCCAATGAAACTATATCAGAAGATTACACTTCCTGGTAGACTTTGTCTGACTCAGTAATAAAATTTAAGAAAAGCCAGCACTGGGCTTCTAATCTTTATTCTTAACAACCTTTCCATAGGTAAATACCCTTTGTAGATTTTTATAAAAATCCAATTTTTTTCTCTTCATGTCAGAATTCTGCCTTCTAAAAGGGTGATATAAAGATCTCTGAAACATGATGCGCTACTAAATAATCAGTTTTGTGGCTCTTTTAGGAACATGAATTGGAATGTCCCAGCAATAAACAAATCCAGCCAGTCTCTATGACAATGCACTGAGGGGCAGTATTAAGACATTAGAAAAGCTGCCAGTCTGTTAATTATTGTTGTATTGAGTTGACATTGAGATGTTATTAATTTTTGTAAACAAGGAATATCCATTTCAAGATTTTCTAAAACAAGTGATTCATGAAATGGAATTATAGACTCATTTTACCATCAAAAAGTCATTTCCTAAGTATGACTATCTCCTGTGAATGAAAAAGTCAGTACACTCTTTAGCTGTTTTGCATAGCCAATCTGAGGCAATCCAAACAAGCTTTTGTTGTTTGCTGGAACCTCAGCTCATCATTCTCTATACATACTTCCAGCCAGAGATCTAAAACTATCCCCCAACTCCCTTCAGGCCAGCTCCAGGGAAACTGTATCTTCCTGTCACCATGAACATTTTTTCCTGAGCACAAACTGTATGATGCAGTTCCATGGTTGTTCATGGGACACACTGGGATTGTCCCTCCAGATGGACTGAGGTACCCCCTGAAATGCCTAGACATACCTAAATGAATATAAGTGGACATCACTATCAACTTATTTCATTTCCCCTAAATTAATTTCCATGGGCTAAGACTAGACCTTTCTCTTTCTCTTTAACCTTTTAAGTCCTTGTTAATGACAATAAACAGATGCAAGGTCCAGGCAACAGTTGTTGTTTTTTTTTAACACACCAGCCTCTTCATATACAGAATGGGCATATTTAATACTTCCAGATCATTAAAATACCCATTTCCCAGCCACATGCCATGTTAGTGATTAGCTGGGATATTCACCTGACTTCCATTTGTGTGCTAAAAAGGGCTGTAGAAGCCAAGACCCCCAGTGACTGGACACAAAAGTCCAAAGGAGTGATAGCTCACAGGCACCATCCAACTGGGGAACTGTGAGGAAAAGAAAGGAACCATTTTATAGCACTTAAGATTTTCATGTAAATGCTAGGCAGACACATTCCAGTGGGCATTTCACGCCCAAGTATATAAGCAGCTAATCTTATTAAAACAATGAGTGTGATTCAAATGCATTTAAAATTAATACTAAGGCCAGATGAGGTGCTGTAAGTGTAAAGCCCAGAATTTTCTCCAGTCCACTCCCACCAGTAAGTCCCCAGTCCTCTTTCCAAGGTCTTAAGTATAGGAGGATATGTGGGCAGTGGCTACAAGTAGTGTAATGCTTACTAAGGGGACAGGCGGCCATGAGTGACATTGGAGGCACCTGGAGGTTGCCTTCTACTGCTCTGCACTATATGGACTTCATTTTCCCTCTTTTCCCTCTCCCTGTTCCCTTTGTCTCTCTTACTTCTGCCTGAATCTAACAATGATTGTGTGAAGCACTGTTGTGCCCCGCTGCTGTCTGAACCCAGGTTGTGAAACAAAGATGATTTCTGAATTCCAGTGGAAAATGTTGCTAACTGCTCAACACTCAGCACATCCAGATCATCTCAGATGAAGAGATATGGGCAATCACAGATTATTACTGTCTGCTCATAGTAAGAACCTCCTCACAAAAAATAATTCAGAACTTGAGCTGGCATTCTGAGTTAAAGGTCTAATTAATTCTCTGTCAGCATGTCCATATCTTGACCTTGCACATGTCTTAAGGATGGATTAGTTCAGGTTTGCAAATAAGTAATTTCAAAGCCCACAAAAACATTTTCCTTACCTCCTCTCCCCACAAAACTACCCAAAGAGTAAAGTAAATTATACTTTTTACTAGTTGCCCAGGGTCATTCTTCCCTGGGCCTGGAAGAGTATACAAGGGTCTAGTTGAATGGTTGGATGAGTGGCCACCACTAGATCCCTACAAGCCTAGAAATAATTTGGTCTGGGTCTAAGTGCTAATATCATGCTGCCAAGTCTCTTTCTGAAAAGCATAAAAGCAAAATATCCCATCCCTGCAAGCAAACCAACCACAAGGGTAGTGCCAAGAACTTTGGGGGCCCTTTTCTTGGCCACCCGGAATGCTGTTGGCAGCACTGCAGAGATTAATATATTGTTGACATGTCCTAAAACCTTGTTAAATGTTTTTCTCTTCAAGACACGTTCGTAATAGGTTTCCAAGTTTGGTCGCTTTCCATTTCCCCAGTTTCTCCTCGCAAACCCCAGGAACTTCAGTCGGTGCAATGTGACAGCAAGAGAGACGTCTGCCAGGGTGAAGGATTCTCCGCAGAGCCAAGGCTGACGGCCCTCTTCTAATCAGAGAGAGGGACATGGAGAATTAGGGGCAAGAGCTATACAGATAGACTCTAGCCGGCAGCTTTTGTCTCGGTCCTGAGGGCAAGTATGAGTACAGCAAATGATGAAGGCCATGGTACATTTTCTTGACAATCATACTCAGTAATTTTATCCTAAGACAAAGTCCATGCCAGTGTATCCCAAGCTAAGGGAGATTTGCTTGATATCTGTCAGCCACCTAACCCTGGGTGAGACTGGAGCCACCTGAGCTCAAAGTTGGTCTTTGATATTGAAAAAGGATTCTGAGGAGTTGAGAGCCTCCAAGCCAGAGGAGTCAACAGATCTTTCCTCTTGGCTTAGGAAAACAGCAGGTGAGCTTTAGGAAAATCCATAAAATTGGGCCTGAAATGTCACTCAGTGATTGCCACTCCTAGTTACTTATGTAAAGCAGACGAAAGTTCCTATTGTGAGACAAGTTTCATGTAACACAGTCTTCAACTTTGTTGCCAATTAGAATAGCGCAAATGGTCCATGTGCATGCACCTGGGCAATAGCTGGATAGTGCAGCTAGGTTCACAGGTACAATACTGGGATGCTCACCAGCCAGCCTGCAGATATACACAGGCCAGCCATCTTAGACTTCACATTGGAAGTGTTCTCCCTGCCTAGGGAAAAAAACTAGAAGGAGCTTTCAAGCAATTACTCAGGTTATTCAACCAAATGAACTACTGTGATTACAAATGTGTCAAACGGGCTAAGTAGGAACGTCTCAACCATCACTTTAAATTGTGCAGAAAAATCCTCCACCAGTCACATTTCACATAGACACAGACTGGGTTACCATTAGACACCTGGGTTTTGCTGAGTTCGGTATTATTGTTGCCATGATAATTTAAACTGCCCGTGAATAAAAATAAGAAAAAACAGACTACAGAATATTTTTGGTAAAATCTTAGAATATTCCCATAAATATGCCTGGTATCCAGCAAAAGAGAATGAAAACACACACACACACGCATACATACACACAAATGAGAACCTACCTGGGGTTTCTTCATTTCTTCTTTGCAACTCAGTTTCAACCTGATCCAAGACTTTCTCCAATTCATCAAGAATTTTCTTCAAATATTTGACATTGTCATGGTCAAGCAGCTTTGACTAATTAGCAAAAATAACTAAATAGGTTATTTTGCCTGCAAAAAACAATCAATACAGAGCAAAGCAGATATAAACTCTTCTAGAGTTGGAGCCTCTTTATCCAAGGCAATGAGGAGATACAGAATAATGTTAAAGCCAAAGCAAACCTGAGGGAAAATGCTCTGGCTGAGAGAACACTCCATGGGCCAGACCCACTGGTCTACTGGCAACTCCTGTGGGACCAGATGACCAGAGATGGCCAAGAATACAAGGGGCACAAAGAAACTCCTCTCAACCCCCAATGAATGAATGGAACTTCAGCAACTTTTGAGGAATGAAAAACTGAAGGGCCAGGCCTGAGGGAGAAATCTGAATGCCGTGAGTTAAAGACCAAGTGGAAAGTAAGGAGTGCTGTGCGTGCAGGCATTTCTTTTGAGCAGCTCCCTTAGCTAAGATAAGATAAAGGAAAATGGGAAGTTGAGGAGGGTGTGGAGTGTTGATATTTGCTACATTTTTAATATGGGGGAAGCCTGTGTGTGTTCTCGGGCCCTGAGGAAAGAATCACCAGAAAGGGAAAGGCTGACTGTAACAGACGAAGCAAAGTCCTGCTCCTTAGGAGGCAGACAAGTCAGAATGGATTAACTCAAGATGGATTAAAGACTTGAACATAAGACCTAAAACCATAAAACTCCTAGAAGAAAACAGAAGTGGTAAGCTTCATGATGTAGGTCTTGGCAATAATTTTTTTAATCTGACACCAAAAACAAAAGCAACAAAAGCAAAAGTAAACAGGTGGGACTACATCAAACTAAAAAGTTTCTGCACAATAGAGGAAACCAAAAACAAAATGAAAAGGCAGCCTATTAAATAGGAGAAAATACTTTCAAATTATGTATCTGATAAGGGGCTAACAGCATCCAAAATATATAAAGAACTCCTACAACACAATAGCAAAAAAACAATCTGATTTTAAAATGTGCAGAGGATCTGAATTGAAGACATATAGAAGACATATAGATGGCCAACAGGTACATAAAAGGATGCTCAATATCACTCATCATCAGGGAAATGCAAATCAAAACCACAATGAGATATCACCTCACAGCTGTTAAAATGGCTATGATCAAAAAGGCAAGAAATAAGTGTTGGCAAAGATGTGGAGAAAAGGGAACAACCATGCACTACTAGTGGGAATGTAAACTGTGCAGCCACAATGGAAAACAGTATCGAGGTTCCTCAAAAAATTACAAATAGAACCACCATGTGATCCAGCAATGCCACTTCTGGGTATTTACCCAAAGAAAATGAAAACACTAACTCAAAAAGATAATATGCACTCCCATGTTCATTGCAGCTTCATTTATAATATCCAAGACTTAAGTGTCCATCGATGGATGAATGAATAGATGTGGTAATATATACACAATGGAATATTATTCAACCATAAAAAATAATGAAATTTTACCATTTGCACCAACAAAAATAGACCTCGAGGGAATTATGCTAAGTGAAATAGGTCAGACAAAGACATATACTGTAGGATCTCTCTTATATGTGGAATCTAAAAACAACAACAACAAAACAAAAACCAAGCTCATAGAGAACAGACTGGTGGTTGCCAGAGGTGGGGATTGGAGGTGGAGGAAATGGGTGAAAGGTAAGAAGGAAAAAAATGAGAGAAGGGAGGGGAGTATAATAGAGGAACAAACTTGCCAATTGCCTGCCCTATTGGTATTAAAGTCCTAAAGGTCTAGCTAGGCCTTAAAGTGGCAGAAAACCTGAAATGACAGATTCCTAGTACGTATTATGAACTTGCTTTTTCATTTTACAACTTGCCTTGACAATCAGCATGAGCGATATCTGCCTTTTAAGCAACTGTCATTAGGTTTGAATATCAAATCTAATAAAGAAAAATTCTTTCTAAAAGCACAGCGTAAGCCAAAGGTAGCGTGCACTGGTGATTTGCAAATATTTAAGAGATGTTCTAGAAATAGTGAAACTTTACAAAAAGTAGAACATTTAATACAAACATTGGATGTCAATGGAGGACAGCCTGGTTTACTTACTTTAAGTCGCTTCTGTTTTGCGATGTATGCCTCTTGTAAATCTGGGTTTTCTTCAGCAAGTTTTTTCAGTTCAGATTCTGTGTTACCAATTTGGCCTGATAATAAAATCATTTTTGAAATAGGAAATTATTTCCTCCCTTCTAGACAAGAAACAAGGAGAAGCTAGGAAACTCCATGGTAAGAGCATGAGCTCTGGGGTTTATGCCCTGTCTGCCTTAGACTTACCCTCTCTGTGCCTCAGTTTCCTCAGACTCAAAATGGAACTATCAGAGTATCTGCTGCATAAGCTAAGGATTAAATGTGAGACATCCAGGAAAGCACTTAGAGTAAGGCCCAGCACGTCAGAAGAACTCAGTGCACAGTGGTTGTTCTACCTTTCAATACCTTTCAAGTTTTTGTTAATGGACTTCTATATGAAGAGAAGAAAAAAAGGCTTATTTAAAAAAAAAAATTAACTCCAGGTGATAGAATTATATTCAGACCACCTGTTTCACATCATATGAGTACTTCTGAAGAGAAGAAGGAGGAACAAGAAGGTAAAGCGGGAAGAGGAGAAGGAGGGAGGGGATGGAAGAGGAGAGAAAGAGAAGAATCAAAAGGAAAGAAAAATAGCATAAGAGAATTATAAAGGTGAGATATGATGTAATGGAAAGAATGTCGTTTCTAGAATTAGAAGATCTGGGTTTGAGTGTCCCTGGTCAAACACGCCCCGAGTCTGACCACGGCCACCTTCCCTTACTTTCCCATCCCAATCACCTGTGCCGTAAAACACACTTCCTCTTCCACATCCCAAGCACTGACCATCTCTGTCCTCAGAAAAGGAGAGAGTTGAATATCACAACTCAATCTTAATAAATCTCAAATCACTAAATTTAGAGGTAGACTAATGGTTAGACAGCCTGTAGTCCAGCTCCCTCACATAATGAAACAAAAATTAAGGACCAGAAATGTGAACTCAGTTACCCATAATCCCCAGCAGATTCCAGATTTCATGATTCTTAGTCCATCTCCTATGAGAACATGTTAGGTTCTTTACTTTTCCACAGGCTATTCTTGAGTTTTACTCAAGCTTGGCCCTCAAGGCCAAGAGCTGGAAAGTCAGCTCCTAGAGACAATAAATGTCCAGCTGAACAGCTGAAGCACAGATTAATCTGACTGGTGCATGGACTGATCTGTAACATGAACATCCATGAAGCAAACTCAACAACACAACACTGCCCCCGAGTCTTCATGAGATATGCCCAGTCTCAAAAATGAATTAAAAGAACTTTGAGACAAAATTCCAAGTCTTGAAGATTGTTACATACTGCGAATCCGTGTGGTTGCATAAGCTGGGATCATGGAGTCCACAGTGAGCTCAGGATGTAAAATGCAGCCATGGGTATAGGCATCCATTGGCAAGGAGTCCAGCAGTTCTCGATAATGTTGTACCCGTGGGTAATACATGCTTCCTTTATCAGGCATTAACCTGGGGGTTTTTTCTAAAAACATACACATAAACATTAAAGGAAAAGTTACAAATGAGAGGTTACATCCAAAAGCAAAATGAAAAACCCAAACCCCCTTATCAGTGTTTTCAATATTACATCAAGGCATTTAAAAGATGATATCTCCCCAGCCCAGACATTCAAAATTTGAAATGGACTGATGTACCAGACTAGATCCCAAACCATGATCACACTGAAATTCTCTCACTTCTCTACCTTACAAATTGCTACTGAACCCGCAAGGCCCAGTTATTTATGCCAACTCCTCTAAGGAACATTCCCTAACCTCCTACAACCAATATCTGATTGGGTCAGGTGTGCCTTCCTCTGTACCTGCAAAAATACCTTTGTACATACACCATCATAGCCTTATCACCTTAACTGGTTGGTTGTATCTTTTTGCCCTATGCGCTTCTTCAGGGCAGCGAGCCTGTGATTCACTGTCTCTCATAATGTCTCATACATTTTAGGACATTGATAAAGGTTGGATAGGTGAATGAAAGCTCATTATGAAAAGATAATCAGAGACCACTCTTTCCTAGGTTCCAATTAATACCAAGAGTGACCCTTTTGATGTTATGTGAATGTGCACTGACAGTCTTCACAGATTCACCATGAATTTCTAATATTTTGTGTCTAGAAAGTGGGTTCTACATAAATCCTCAGTTTGCTGGTTAAACCCTAGACTCTAGACTACTTGAGGGCAGGGACCATGCACTGTTCTGTTGAGTTCCCAGTGCCTAATATAAGATTTGGCTCACAGTAGGTGTTCAGTAAATTTCAATCAATGAATATATTCCAAATTTCTAGTTGTCATAGAATATTTGAGCTGGCGAAGCTCTGTAGCAGTTAACAAGGACACTGAGAGAGGCTGAGGTATTCTCCTAAGATACCACAGCTAATTAAAGGCAGAACAAGAACTAAAATCATTGATTCCTAAAGCAGTGCCCTGCTTTATAACATCATTGTAACATCTTCAAAGGGGTTACATTTCAGAGACTATCCAAGAAGAATAACAATGAACCACATGATCCAAAGATCAGGACTATGTCCCTTCAGAAACACTTCCTAATTCTGACTCTCAAACTGCTCCGGAAAAATGCCAATGAGCTTATTTCAACAAGTGAAAAGAATAGCCTCAATCTTATTCATTTATTTCTTAGTTTGGGCTATTTAATTTAGAATCCTTTTGAGCATCCCACACTCATTCATAAGTGTTGACAATTCAGAATTGGTTGCAGAGCATTTCAGACAAGATCTCATAATGCTATAATACAAGTGGAACAAGTTTTCTAAGCCAACAGACTATTTCTGACTCTAAGAAAAAATAAGATGGATTACTCCTCAAACCAGTGGGCAAAAACCTAATTCCCCACTGGGGAGTCCAATTCTGAAGTCTGCATTGGAATAACTGAGAATGAAGCAGCCACATACTACTTGTCAACAGTGGATTTACCCAACTACAACACACTTCCTTGCTGACCTTTCAGGATCTCAGTATTATCGGTAGGATCCTAACCAATGCCTGGTAGACATTTCCATGAGGACAACAGACTGGAGTCCTTCTACAGTCTTTGAAATACTAAAGAGTTCTTAACCTTTTGTGTGCCACCGAGCTCTTCTCCAAATAATGTCCTTAAACATACAGGACATAGGATTGCAAAAGAAATTGATTATATTGAATATGTTTATCAAATTAATTTTAGATTATAAAATATTAATATGGGTGCCTTTTAGTAATACATTAATAAGATCTAGCAGCAGGTCTAATAACTACCATAATTTCAAAGTAGCTATAAGCATAAGTTATTTTTAAGATAACTGCCATAACCTGATACGCTATGAACATATCTGTGATTTCTATTGGTAACAATGTCACAGGCACTCCTGATATTGCTGTGGTTTATGCCTACATTGGAAATGAAATGAAGTAATAAGTTTCTGTTGGAAATAAGTGAAGATACAATTTTTTCCCCCCTAGGATCTCAAATCTCCTGAATTCTAATCATAGACCACTAAGAGCAACAGTTCTCAAAGTGTGGTCTAAGAATCCCTGGGCTTTCCCTAGACACTCTCAGGGGTTCCACAGAGTTAAAGCTATTTGTACAGTAATGCTAGAGTGTTCATTGCTTTTTCACTTATTCTCCCTCAAGAATACAGCAGAGTTTTTCAGAGGCTACAGGACATGTGATGGTTCTATCACTCTGACAGTTAATGACATGTGGGCTTGGGTATTCGTGTGCTTTAAATTTTTTTTGTTTTAATTTCTAATTCGGCAAATATTGATAGATATACCCCATAAAAGGTCCCTGATGTTCTCAATAATTTTTATGATAAAGGGGCCCAGAAACCAAAAAGTTTAAGAACCACTGCTCTGGGGGGTCCAAAAACCTCAAGTTAATAACCAAAAATGGTACAACATTTTAAAATGCTTCCCGGTAGTTAAGTTTATGGCCACTGGCTCAGGCTACTTTCTGGTGCCAGGCCTGGGGCTTGTCTTCAGAAGAGGATACCACTTCCTTCTGGGAAACTGAATAAGAGCAGGAAAAACACTGTCTGGTAATTGCTTTCTGGGGAAGTTCCATCTGGCTAAGCCCAAATTCTTCAAAGGAAGATAAATGTTTAAATCCACGAAAATAATTTTCTTCTACTCAGGACACTATTACTACGTAACTCTCTCCTATAACACTTTGTCAGCCAGAGCATAAGATACCCACTGAAGCGAAGTTCTCATCCAGCCTCACTGTCTCTTTTCCAGCACCTCCATGGCAACACCTGCAATGTGCTGTCACTGTCCTCTCAACACCAGAGCACAATAGTGTCCACTGCCTCTGGAAATGGGGGTTTTCAAAACGCAATGGGGAATTTCCTTTGAATTTTATACAGACCTTCCCTCTCACTCTCATTCTATTTTATTTCCCAATCCTTCCATAAAGTATTTTTGTTGTAATACGCACAAAAAAAAAAAAAAGAGAGAGAAAAGAAAAGAGGAATGCCTGGGTGGCTCAGTCAGTTAAGCGTCTGCCTTTGTCTCAGGTCATGATCCCAGGGTCCTGGGATCCAGCCCCCCTGCATCTTGCTCAACGGGGAGCCTGCTTTTCCCTCTGCCTGCCGCTCCCCCTTCTTATGCTCTCTCTCTCTCTCTCTGATAAATAAATAAAATTTTTTTAAAAAAGAGAAAAGAAAAAGGGGCACCTGGTTGCCTCAGTCGGTAGAGTGTGCAACTCTTGATCTTGGGGTCATGGGTTTGAGCCCCACATTGGGTGTAGAGATTATTTTTTTTAAAAAAAAGGCTGTTCTTGGTATTCTACCTCAGGAGTGAAAAAGCAGTAGAAGGCTTACAGAGGAAGGGCACAGAATCAGAGGACTTTTAAGAAGCAAGCACTGAAAAGAGTTTCCAGCATTAGGGAATAGGGTTGCTATATTGGAAACCAGGGTAAGTGACTAAGCTGGAAGAATAAATAAAAATAAATAAGTAAATTGGCAGAAGACCAGACTTTCTAGAAGAACTGAATAGGAGACAAGGCAGGTCTTGTACTGCACCTAAATTAGGCAAGTGCAGATAGGCATAAAGCAGAAGGATGTGATAATAAGAGAAAACTAGTTTTTTAAAACCAGAAAGAAAAGATACAATAAAAGCATTCTGCAGCTATTTAACAGGGACAAACAGCTCCATACTGTCTCCAGTCCCTGCATTGCCCAGTAGAATAACAATGACCTGGAGCCATTAAAAAAAAAAAAGTCAGTTTCCCCAAAAGCAAAAAATTAAAAGAATGTAGGAGCTTATAGGCATAAGATTCCATTATTTTTCTACATTGACTGCTCTGATTTCCCATGTTCCCCAGTGATGGCAGATAAAGAAGGCATAATTATGCCCTGTTTTCAAGAAAGACCCCCTCCCCCCACAGGTCTATTTGAATAACTTTCAGTTCTTCCTTATTATTATTAATTCAATGAAAACAGACTTCATTCCTATCTTTATCCCCTTGTGGATTTTTTATTTTACTTAGATCACTTAGTGATAACATTGGTGTATATGATAATATGCATCAGGTAGTTGAATGAAACTGTACCCTTCAACTAGTCAAACACCACCCTATTAAAAAAATATATAATAAAAATGGTAAATACGTTAAGACTTAAAGCAAAAGTTATGGTTACAAACTGACTACAGTTCAAAGCTGTCACAACTGTAGAACTGGAACGATCAAATCTAAACACAGATGAGAAAAAAAATGGTGTCAAATTATAGAAGTTCATTATATGCAGCCATGATTTTCTGAGAAAGACAAATTTATAGCATTATTTTCAATAAATATTATACCTTAAATGGTATTATACTTAAGACTTTGAACAGAAACATTTGTAATTGAGGGGCAAAACTTCTTTATCAGACAGTTTGTTCCAATCATTGTTAACACATAATATGGAATTAGAAACTTTACATTTTAACACCCCGACCTGTCCACTAAAATTGGACAAAGAGTAAAAAAAAAAAAAAAGGTAACTTTTTAAGTCACTTTATTGGCACAATCATGAGTTTTAAATGCTCATTTTCTTCTTCCTTACCACATACCATATTTTCTCCGCACTTGGTTAGAAACTTTGTGCTAATCTATAATTTTAGTAGATGTGCTAAAAGACATATAAAGTTATCCAACTATATATGAGGCTTTTATTAATAGACAAAAATTGGAAAAATTGGAAATTTTTACCTAAATAACTGCATTTTTAATGTAACAGTGACTTCAGAATTAATGTTTTTAAAATGAGTTGATTTTCAATAGATATTGACAAAATCTTATCCACAAAATATATTTCCTAATGAGACTTACATATAATACTTTAATATCATACCAGAATACTTTATTTCCAAACTAAATCCTATTTCCTAAGAATAAACGAGGTATATATAAACCAAAGACATGGGTCATGATCTTCAGAGAACTCCTATATTACCAAAATTCTGTATTCACCATATGACATCCTTGATTCCAGATTACCACTGAGTCATTTGGCAGTAATAAATAGTTGTAGTTATTTCAGACCCACTTTTTTTATTATCTAGTGGCCAAATTAAATTCACTGAAAGAGGTTATGAGTAGTATAAGAAATATCTAGATTTTAAAATCTATATTAGTGCATATATTCATTTGTTACATCCACTATTCCTGAGTTTCCCTAGTTTGCTTAGTATCACACCTCATCTAGTTTAATCAATTGCATGCTTTAACATATCTACTCTTCATTATAAGCCTGAAGAGAAAAAGGTGTCACATATATGAAAAGGAGTCAGTAAAACTGAGTAGTTATAATAGCATATGCATGTATTAAAGACAGATTTGGTATTATCAAGTTTACAGAATGAAACTATCTTTGAAGATTAGTAAGCTTCTAATGATTAGGGATCTTTGAAATATCTCAGGTCCTTGTACCAATTAACACCCAAAAAATAGCTATTAAAAGAATGAATAAAGAGATTGTTCTTTGCCAGCCCTTGGTTGAGCACCCATAATTGAGTACTTTTAAATTCTTCTTTTGACCCAAATTGTGACCTCAGGAATACCACTGATGTCTACATCAGTACTGCTTTCAAAAAAAAAAAAAAATCAAGGGGTGCCTGGCTGGCTCAGTCAGAGGTTCTCATGACTCTTGATCTCAGCATCATGAGTTCGAGCCCCACATTGGGTGTAACAACTACTTAAATAAAAATAAAATTTTTTTAAAAATCAAGCATAGCCATCATCCAATTTAGAAATTAATTTTTTTTAGGCTAAGACTTGAAGAGGATTGCCTTCGCTACCAAGTTTCTAACCCCAAACTACCAATTATTTAATGGACTTATCCCAAAAGCATAAGGATGTAAATACTGATTACACACAAATGTTGAGAAATGTCTACAGGTCAGCAAAACCATTTTTAATATAATCCCCAGCTGGTAAACTAATAAGGGATGGCAAATAACAGCAAAGGAGATACCAGTTGACTACACTCTATTTTTTACATGAATTAATACACTTAAAGTCTCCTATTATAATCATGGGCAACTAACTATACATCTCGTGAAATCCATTCACTTATTATTCTAATTTGTAAATGTTCCTCAAATTTCCACACATAATTGGACAAAATGTTGCATGTTCTGACCAGTTCACAATTTGCCATGTTCTAGATAGAAGCTATACTTTTAAAACCACTTGAGATCCTACCAGCCTTTTATTATTAGCTTTAATCAATAAATTTTTAGCAAGGCAGGTCTCCCATCCTTCATTAACGCAGCTGATTTTTTTTTAATTCACATACTACATTTAGCCTTGTCAAATTTTATCTTCATTATTTTTCCATTTTATTGTCCTATGACAAGCACTTCACAAACTAGTCATTATTTTAACTATCCCAGCTTTTGTCATCCACAAATGTAACAGTATTTCCACAATGTCTTTATTCAAGTCATTTATAGAATTATTAGGCTCAAGTCAGAGAATAGAAACTTGTAAGAACACCAGTAGAGATCCCTGTCCAGGCTGATGTCTATCTTCAAAAGTTCATTCATTTTAATCATTCAAAAGTGTTTATTAAGCTCCTGTTAGAGAACATCCACCATATGAAGCACTGGGGATACAACTGTTAATAAGACAGACGCTCTCTGATCTTATGGTATTTACAGTGTTCTACAAGTAATTGAAATAAATGTAACAAAATTATATAAGTCTTTAGCTAAATGGGCAACCTTGTGTTCATTTATAAATGAATATTCTTTAACATGGTGGTTTGTTCATCTGAAAATGTGCATTACTTTTATCCAACCATATTGGCTCCTTTGTTCCATAAGGGTATCTTATGAAGTAATCGCAAATGCTCTACTTAAGATACATTATATCTAGAACCATGCCCGGTATACAATAGATTCATTTTTTTAAGTGTTAAAGCCATTCTTCAGTAATATAAAACTTAAACGGGTTCCTTTTAACTGAGATACTCTAAAGTTATATAAATGCGTGTGTGTGTGTATAACTAATTTATAGTGCTGCTTAAAGTTTAAGCAATTACTTAACACACAGTAAGTGCTTCTCAAATTTTAATGTATATATGAATCACTTCAGGATCTTGTTAAAATGCAGATTCTGATTCAAGAGAGCTGCAGTAGAGTCTAGGATTCTGCATTTCTAACAAGCTCCGAGGTGATACCAATGCTGCTGGTCAATGGAACACACTTTAAGTAGCAAGGATTGGTAGAATTTACCTTTTCCCATCCTTGACAATTGGGATAACATCTGTCTTGTCTGGCTCTTTTCCTAATCTCCATGGGTTCTTAATGACAAATATAAATTATCTTAATGGTAATTGGGTTAACACATGCATGTTTATTTTTTATTTTAATACATCGGGATAAACTTTCCCCATAGACTAGAGTAGCCTTTATATAACTATTTTCTTGCTGTCTTCATATCTACCATGGGTTTTGGGTCCCTTAATCTTCTTTCAACCCTTTCCAATGGAGTGACAACTCTCCTGGGAAAGAGGAAAGAGTGAAATAAAAATTGATCGGACTTGCTTTATCTCTGCAATTGACAAAACTATATCACCTAATCCAAGAGGACAGAGAAGTCAAGTCACCAAGGATATGCAACAAGTTAGCAATAGCTTCAGATTAAGAGCTGGGATTCTTGATTGTTTACTGATTCTACTGGTATAGCCAGAATTAAAGTCCTTAGTTTCCATATTTTCACTTAACATTTAGCCCCAGTGCCTTCTCCTCTGATTCCATAAGTAGTAAGAAGAACTTAATATTTCCCTTCTTTGAGTAGGAGTCAGAATGTATTTTAGTTTTGTTTTTATATGATCAAAGCAACTTTAAGAAAACCTAATAATCATTAACATTACTATGTTGTAAAGTAACATATTTTATATTACTGAATATCTTAAAGGAGAAACAATGCAAGGAGAGGAGGAGGAGAAGAATGGCAGTAGTAGTAGTAGTAGTTCAAGGGATGCCAACAAAATATTTAAATATGATTTTCCATTTACTGTATCTTTTTTAGATTTTTGGTTATTTAAAATGGAATTCTTATACAGTGATTTTGTTTTATTCATATTATTATAACTACTTTTCCCAAGAAATACAAATTATTTAGCAGACTTGTCCATTTCCAAAAAGCTCAAGGTTAAGAAAAATTGTTTTAAATCAATTAGCCACCATTTTCAGTACAGTCCCCAGCATTTAGACATAAGTGATAAAAGAGAAAACAGTTCATTAAACTCTCTGGTTTAGATCAATGGCCACCTCTAAAATCTCCAATCAGAATCCTAGAGAACCAAATACTTGGAATAAGAATAGGGGCAGACCTATTGCCAATCTAATTCTCTGGGGTTCCCTCCACACACATTTAGGTCCCATATCTATTTTTCTAAGTACCTCAGACATTTTTGGCCTAGTAATTTGGGGTTATATTCTGGTTTTATCCTGCCCAATTAACATCAACATAACTAGAGGCAGATGAAAAGTAACTGGATCTCATGCAGCTTCTATTTCAGAAGAGTACTCAGCTGAAAGGAGCCTTCTGTTCTCTCAATTATGCCAGTGATCAGCTGTACAATCTTGGGCAAATACTGAAGCTATAGTTCACCTCAAAGGATTGTCATTAGGATCAAGCAAGACAATATGGAAGTAGCAATGACTATGGGAGACAGCTAGTATAATATGAAGATATGGATTTGAAAGACTTCCATTCCAGCCCTAATTTGCCATAAAATAGCTGTATTACCTTAGGCAATCCCTGTTTTCTTTCATCAATTACAATGGAATAACTAGTCTATCATGCCTGTCTCAGATGGGTTCTTCTGAAGACTGAATAGAATAGAAATTATAAAATGTCTAACATAAAACAGGCTATCGATAAATGATTATTACTTAAAAGCACTATACAAATTTAAGTGCTATAATTCCTTACAAAAGATATAAAATTCATACTATAGAGAAGTCACAGGGCAAAGATCTCCAAATATACCAACATTCTATTCTCCTTGCCTAAGTTTTATTCCTCTTTTCCCCTTTTTCCCTCCTATTGTTTTTAAGATGGAACTATTTGGTAGACTAGAGAAAACTGGTTTTCATAGTGTACATTTCAAGTGGTCATGAATTTTCCAGGCTAAAAATTCACCACCACAAACCACACAACTGCAGAGGAAAACCTCTGAATTAAAAAGGGAAGTTCCAACATTAAATTTGCAGTTTATATAAAATCTTTTAAATAGAGTTATGCTGGCTTACATAAAATTTATGGTATCGACCTATTTTATATTTGTGTGCTTATGGAAATGGAAAAGGTTTTTATTTCCACCATCATAAAACCAAAAGAAAAAAGGAAGGAAGGGAGGGAGGGAGGGAGGGAGGGAGGCAGACAGACAGACATATAACTGTGTTGAAAGTAAATCCAAAAAATCACAAATAGCCTTAACATTACCATCCAGGAAAGTCTGTTCAAGATAATCAATGATCTGAGTGGCCTCACAAATAATGTTTTCCCCGTGGATAAGGACAGGCACTTCTCCAGTTGAGTTCAAACGCATAAACCAAGGCTCATTGTGCTCACTCAGGGGCAGACTTACATCATGTTCCTCGCACTTCAATGCCTTTTCAGCAATTACCAAGCGCACCTGAAAGAGTTCACACTGGTTACAACACATGTAGGCTTTCAATTAAATGACATCCCTGGATACTATTAAGCAGCCTTTCTGTGCTTCCCTAAATTATTATTATCAACATTCTTTTTAACTATTCCCATTCTAGTAATTAACAAGTGAGATATATTTTAGCGGGTCTTAATCCTATAAATTAGAGGACAAAAAAAAGATTGAAAATAATTCTGGCTAAATTCATTCCACAGTGACTCTCCATCACCACTACTTTCTTTCCGTCCTAAACCTAAGTATGTGTCCTCCCCAGACAAGACGCTGATATATAGATGTGTTAGGCCTCGTTGAAGAGAGCGAATGCGTACAAGAAAAAGAAGGAACTGTAGATTATGCGGTTGCATGAAGGCGCTTCCCTCTGCCTCACTCTCCAAGGCGCAGGGCACAAGGCCTCCGGCCCAAATACCCAAAGTGATGCTTTTTTTCGCATTTCATGAGTGGCAAAGCCTGAGTCATAGCCTTTCCATTTCCGACTAATTCTCTGTGCTCCCCCACAAGGCGCATCCCCGTCCTCAAGGGAGCGCCCGCCCGGCTTAGGGCTTCGGAGGCCCGGTTCTAGATGCGCCGGAGTACCGGGGAGAGCCCTGAGGGAGCTGTCCCGGTGCTGAAACCCGATCCGCGGCGCCCGCCCCAGCAGAGGCCTTTACCTTTTGAGAGCTGAAAGAATGTGTCCAGTGGTACAGAATGAGCCTAACCTCTGCGTCCGACTTGCCTTCCGCCATCAAGGGCGCGCCCCCTCTCTGCTCCTCCTGCCTCCGAGACATTTTGGGGTGCGCCGGCGCTGCAGGGCCTCGCCTGTCAGCCCTTTATTTCTCCCACCCACACTACCCCGCGAAGCGTCGTTAGTTTTTCCGCGATGCCTCTGGGAGCCGGGAAAGAGGACTTCGCGCGGACGAATAGACCACTGGGAAATGTAGTTTCCACCGCCAGAAAGCTGCCGGGACGTGTCCGCAAAGATGCGGGGGTGTCTTCCTGCCAGAAAGCCACTGGCGTATGGAAGTCACATAGGAAGTGCAAATGGACTTTTTTAGAGGAAACCGTCTAAAATACGAGTCCCTGAATACTAAAGTTAGTAATGAATAATGTTGGCTGCAAATTACTCATTGGTTTGGTGGGGTGGGGTTATGGAGTAGAAGTTGCTCAGGTATAAAAGCAGCAATTTCCTCTTGGAGGATTTGTGCCCTTTGCAGAAGGGAAGTTTCGGTTGACAAAACAGGATAAGGATCCATGAGTTTTCATTAGAAGATGCTCTTATGGAGTCATGCAAAATAATAAATGATAACAGATCTTATAAACGATGGCAAGTTAAAATAGCCTAGTTGCTAAACACAGCATTTTTAGGGCAGAACTACCTGAGTTCACGTCCTGGTTTTTGAAGTGGAGGTAATAATTCCATTTCCCCCATAAGGTTTTCCTGACAAATAAGTAAATACAACGTTAAACACTCAAAATAGCCTCACATGTGTAGGCACTCAATATTATTCACAAGTTCAGTTGCTTTATAAATACCCTCATAAGCCATAGTCAAAATCATAATTTTATACTAGTCTAATGATTGTACACCTCTTAAAATTTGACATAATAGTAAATTAATAAAAATTCTCCATTAGTAAATATGTATTAATATGACCATAAAATGAATCCCTGTATAATTCATTCAGTAAATACTTAGTGAGCACCGACTACATTCTAAGCATGGTGCTAGGCTCTGGGAATACGAAGACCTGACACTCAAGATGTGTCTGGTGGCAGAGACAACAAATAAATAGACAACACAACAGAGATGATAACTGTCAGTCTTAGAATGAACACAAGGTTCTATGAGAAAAGAGAGGCAAGTATGCAACTCAGGTGAAAAGAGATAAAATCTCATGAGGTACTTCCTCCCCTTTACAATATTTCATTTGTTGTTCTCTATAATTCTTTTATAATTTTTAAATATTTAAAAATATCTATCATACTCGTAAGTTAATTCAAATGTTAGAGCAAAAAAAGACCCTTATCAAATTTGTTTTTTTATCCATTTGTTCTTCAGAGTAGAAGAGGAAAAAGCAAAACTTTGAAATCAGACAGAGTGGGGTTTAAATTCTGGGTCCACCCCTAACTTGACCTTTCTTGAGCCTTCACTTCCTCATGGGTAAAATATGGATATATAAAAATATATGCCTGCTGTGGGAATTCAGTAAAAGATTGTATATAAAGCACTTAAGACATTGCCTGGAATATAGCAATTGATGAAAGCATATGTGGAAAGCTCCTCCATGACATTAAGAGAACATATTATACTTTCTCTTCTCTCTTAACAGCCTCAAGATTTTTACAACTACCTATATAATCCTCCATTCCCACTCCTCCTCAGAAAAACTTTATTTTAAATTCTTCCACTTCAGATTCCAACACATGCTATACAGTTACCTTTCCTTAATTAATTCAGTCACTTCAATATCTGAATAGACTCAACACTCTTGGCAGGTCATCTGTCACTTGCCATTGAAAGTGTTCTCACGGGCGCCTGGGTGGCTCAGTCGTTAAGCGTCTGCCTTCGGCTCAGGTCATGATCCCAGGGTCCTGGGATGGAGTCCCACATCAGGCTCCCTGCTCAGCAGGAAGCCTGCTTCTCCCTCTCCCACTCCCCCTGCTGGTATTCCTGCTCTCGCTGTCTCTGTCAAATAAATAAAATCTTTAAAAAAAAAAAAAAAAAGTGTTCTCACAATAAATCCCACATATATAAAATACTGAGTACTTTCCCTATCACATCTTCCCAGTCACAAAGCCTTAGAGCAAACATTGAATGAACTGATTGATTACTGTGTTGGTGTTTAATATTAAGCATTCATAGATGTCCTTGGGAGTACAAATGTGTACATGGCTTCTGAAGGGAAATTGATCCATATGTGTCAAAAACCTTGAAAATGGACATAACTTTTTTTTTAAAGATTTTATTTATTTGTTTGACAGAGAGATACCGAGAGAGGGAACACAGCAGGGGGAGTGGGAGAGGGAGAAGCAGGCTTCCCGCCGAGCAGGGAGCCCGATGCGGGGCTCGATGTGGGGCTCGATGCGGGGCTCGATGCGGGGCTCGATGCAGGGCTCGATCCCAGGACCCTGGGATCATGATCTGAGCTGAAGGCAGATGCTTAACGACTGAGCCACCCAGGCGCCCCCAAAATGGGCGTAACTTCTAACCTAGCAATTCTTCTATTTGCAGTTTAAGGACATAACTTTTGGCAAATTCCAGCAGTTGGCTGAATGATAGATGGTAATGGTAATAGAAATTTTAGCTATGCACACAGCTGCTGAGAAGAAAGACTGCATTTCCCAGACTCCATTTCACCTAAATGCAACCTTACGACTATATTCTAATAAATGGGATAATGGATGTGCCACAGAGAAAGTTCTGGGAAGTTTCCTTAGGAAAACTGTTAGTCCTGTGCCTCTTCTTTGTCCCATCCTGCTGCTGGGAGGGTGGATGCTTATTTTGGACCATGAGGAAGGGACCCCATCTCAGGGATGGCCAAAGCCATGAGCTGGAGGGAAAGTGAGCCCCTAAGGATATGGAGCAGAACCACCACACTAATCTCAGTCTGCAAACCTCTAAACATTTACTTAAAGGAGAAATAAAGCCACTGTTATTTTTTGTGATTTCCAAGTGCTATTGCCTTAACCTATCCTCACTAATACAACAATCTTGTAAAATGTAAATAGCTTTTATTTGTTTATGCTTCTACATATAGTAATTTTCCAATAAGCGAATATGTGCTGCTTTTGCCTCTTAAAGATTTGAACGTCAAAAGAATATCATTCAGCAGATTAGATAAGGAAACATTGTGGTGTTTGGGTTTTTTTGTTTTGTTTTAATCAAGATAGGGGTAGGAAAAAAAACTGTTACATCGACTTTCATTGATCTATAATTCCTGTTATTTTCCATCTCACTAAAAGCCACTTGTAGGTAATATGAAAACCTTATTACCCATTTACTTGTTTATTCAGAGAGTTGACTAAATCGCATGTGTATTCTGTAGCTGTATATCTTTGGACATAACATTTGCTTGTGGGCCCCTGGAGAACAGGAGCCAGATCCAGGTCAGTTTATTTCTTCAATATGCATTGTAGACTTTACCTGTCCCAGGAACAGTGCTAGATACAGAAGATATGGACTTAAAAGCCATAGTCACTGGGAACTCAAGTGTGGAGAAAGAGAAATGAGATTTCAACATGTGTGGTAATTGCTTTGATATCTAGGAGATTATAATAAGAATATAGACAAAGGCACCTAAGAGAGACAGTCTTCCCAGAAAAGGTGATGATCTTTACTGTAACTAGTACCATACTAGTGCAATTACCAATATATCCAGTGTTGCATCTCCTCTTGCTCATACAGGCTCATGAGAGCTGATTGTTAAATTTTCAGGAATTTTATAAGCTGGATGTTCAACCCAGCTATTACTGAAAATTAAATAAAATTGAATTGCATTTAAATGAGTTATTTACAAAATAAACCTAGCAAGTGCTCAAAACTCACCACTTCCTATTTTATTACATTTATTATCTATACTCGAGTTTGTTTTTGTCTATTATATTGGTATGATGGAAGTCACTTATACGGATGTGCTACACTGCATGTCTTTCTAACTCCCTGGTCAGTGATATCATGTTAGTAACTTGAAACTGGCCATGGTAGGGGTATTTACATTACAGAAATCGGCAAGTACTATCTATCATGTGTTTGTTTTTTTCAAGAAAGTTGGTTGTTAAACATTTACCAGCACACCTCTGAATGCACATATCTTATTTAATATTGAATAAATTGTTTTGAAGATGATGATCAAAAGAACCCTGAGTATATTTTGAATTTATTAATTTGTACTTGGTACAGCTTCAGTTCTGCTTTCTCCGTTTCTCAGACAACCACAATGCCATTTCCTTTTCATTCTCTTCACTGCGGTTAGGGGAAAAGTAGATATGAACACATCTATCAGCCCACTTTCGAACACTGAGCACTTTCTCTAGCATCCTCCCAGCAGCAAAACCATGAATCACAGTAAACACGGAGTGCATTGATTATTGCACTGGTGTTTAATACTAATAATACCTCATAAACAAAAGGCATAATGTAGAATTTTGCATTAAAGACCACGGACCACTTTCTTACAGTCTCATTTGATCCTCTTCGTCGCCTGTGAGGCAGCTACCATCCCAAATTTAGAGTTGAGGAAATAAGGTTTAGTGACTGAGAGACTAGTCTGAAATCCTATAGGAAGAGAAAGAGCTAAAACTCAAACATGACTTTTCGGACTACTCCCCAAGGTATTATTTTCTACTACAGTATGCTAGCTTTAAGCCAAAGAGAGAAAGTTATGGACTTTCAAGCTTTACACAGCCTGGGACAGATTTTGAGGAAAATGTAGCCACCTTCCTGACAATTAGTCCCGAAGTTATATACACTTCTGTTAAAGCACAAACTGTCATATCAAATTACTGTTTATATTTCTTTCCTGTGTGTTACATTCTGAGCCTTTTAAGGACAAGGACCCAATGTTACTTATTTCAGTATCCCCAGGAACGCAATATAGTGCTTGGGTTGATGCTCCAAACTGCTTTTTTTTTTTTTAAAGATTTTATTTATTTATTTGACAGAGAGAGACATAGCGAGAGAGGGAACACAAGCAGGGGGAGGGGGAGAGGGAGAAGCAGGCTTCCCGCTGAGCAGGGAGCCTGATGTGGGACTCGATCCTGGGACTCCAGGATCATGACCTGAGCCGAAGGCAGTCGCTTAACCGACTGAGCCACCCAGGCGCCCACTCCAAACTGCTTTTTAATTAATAGAGAAAAAGAATAGGTAGCCATTACCACCATGAATAGCAGCGAGTAATGATGACAACAAAAAATAACAATTAATAATAAATTATAGCCTTTTTAGTTCACTGCTGTAGAAATTTGGTGTGTAAAGGTAAGTTTATTTGACAGAATTTGGTATTTATTTACAAATCTGGCCTGTGGATCATGGCTCTGCAAATGAACTCCCTTTTAATGTTAATATTCATTGACATTCTTTATTCATTTAAATATTTGAAAGAATGGTGCAGGTGGATTTGATTGATGTTAGAAATAATACATCACACAACCTTTCTGAGTCTGAGCCACCTTACCTATAAAATTATGATAAAAATCCTCCAGATATTCTGGCTACACAGATATGACCAGTTTGGGAAAATTCCTTGATCTAGACAGTTATAATATGTGCCCTTCGGTGTCTTCCGCTTCAATCAAGTCTTGATTTATCGTAAAGAACTATCATGGTGGAATGATCTATATATTTATAAAAGTGATTATTACTCATAGTCCTATTACTCATCTATTTTGGCAGGTATTAACTCATATTTATATATACATACATATATTTTTAATGTATGTCAACTAAGCCAGAGAT
The DNA here is from genome assembly GCF_002201575.2 of Neomonachus schauinslandi. Taxonomy (NCBI): domain Eukaryota; kingdom Metazoa; phylum Chordata; class Mammalia; order Carnivora; family Phocidae; genus Neomonachus; species Neomonachus schauinslandi. The sequence goes on along the minus strand of NC_058406.1, from coordinate 129,942,973 downwards.
CTTGAAACCTGACAAATTGTTAATACTCTAGGTTTCTGATTTTTAAAGTACTTTTATGAATGACCACAAGAGGTCTCTATTTTTTTAAGAATAATCTGCTTTTTTTCTTCCTTCCTTTCTTTCGTTGTTGTTTTTTTTTTTGGCTTTACAAATTAGAAAACAGAAATGATGGTATTCTCAAGAGGATATATTTAACTAATTAAGCTATCTCATTCAAAATCAAATTTTCCAAAATGAGAAAAAAAAAATCCTTTACACATATGTAGAAAAACAGAATTGTCTCCAATTCCTCCTGATAATAGTAACATTAACACTAAGTACCCAGAAGCTACTTGGCCCGTTCTGCTTTGACCCATGCCAGTTATCCAACACACGTGAATTGCATAGAATTTGTAATTAGTGTGCATGTAAGAAAAATGGAGAGGGGGTCATTTAGAAATTATTTTGAGAATGCTTATCTCAAAGGTGAATAGTTACTGTTGTCTGACATTCTCAAGCATCTGCAAAACTCTAAGTTATTATCTAATTGAATGAGATAAAAGTTGGCTCATGGAGTACATTGATTTGGTAAAAGAATTGTGATTCTGGCTAGTTTACCTGAGCTCTAATGAACATGACTCCTGTATTTGATTTATTGTAGTGGTTCTCAAAGTGTGGTCCCCTGACAAACAGATCAATATCACCTGGTAGCTTGTTAGAAATGCACATTCTACTGAATCAGAAACTCTGGAGCAATTGGTGTTTTAGAAAGTCCTTCAGGGGGCGCCTGGGTGGCTCAGTCATTGTCTGCCTCTGGCTCAAGCCATGATCTCCAGGTCCTGGGATGAGTGAGCCTCCATATCCAACTCCCTGCTCAGCGGGGAGTCTGCTTCTCCTTCTCTCTCTGCCCCTCCCCCTGCTCATACTCGATCTCTCTGTCTCTGTCTCCCTCTCTCAAATAAATAAATAAAATATTTAAAAAAAAAAAAGTCCTTCAGGTTTTTCTGATGCACTTAGGGTTTGAGAACTACCAATTCAGTGTAAAATTGATGAACCATTCCAATTCTCCTTCCCTAATTTGCCCCATCTCTAAAATTTATAGAGCAGAATCGTGTCTGAAAATATGACTTACAGTGTCTGGAAAAAAGGTCAAATAATATGAAACCACTTCCACAAAACAGTCTGATAAAACCCCATGGTGCCAAGTTACCATAGTTTATATGCTCAAATGCCAAAACACCTCCACTTTCCCCTCACTTTCCCCAGGAGTAATCTCCCTGCAGGCTTCTAAGCAAAAGCCTCAATGACCTTAGAATAGCCCAGATGCACTTTTGAAACTCTAAAATGTTACCTCTGGTCTTTCTTGCCTCCCAGAGCAAAATAATCGTATTTAATACCAAGTGCAACTTATTAATTCAGGAGGCTCTAGCTGTGAGGTTACTGTATACTTATAATAATTTGATTAATTTTCTAGTCTCTCAAAGAAGGACTACTAAGGTGAATGTACTAAATTCTTTATTTTTAACTAGAGAATTCACTTTGAGCTATATTTCTGGTAGAAAAAAATTTGACATATATGTCCACCCTCTCTCATCTATCTCTACTGTGATGAATGGTGTACATTTCAGAATAAACACATGAATATGGACTAATATATAATTTAAGCAAAGATGTATTTGCCCTACATGGTTGCTAATATTTTTTGGAGTGCTTACTGTATGCCAGGAACTATTTCAAGCCCTTATGTGTAGATTGTATTTAACACTTGCAAAATCCCTTAAGACAGGGAGAAATATCTCCACTTTACAGATGAGGATATTGAGGCACAGATAGGTCAGGAAATTTCCCAAACTCCCACTATTAGCCCCAGAAGTCTGGTCTAGAGATCATGTTCTTACCACTGCAAGAGGCAGCCGCAGGATATGGGAGACAACCATAGGGTCATCAGCTCTGATTTCACTAGTCTCATGCAAATAGTACCTACTTCTTCAGACACTAATTGTGTTAATTCAGGAATTTTTTGCCCAAGACTGTTTAGAGTTCATACAAAAAACGAATGACAGGATGGAAAGAATATCCTCCTAAAACTAAACAAACACTTAACAAATTTGAACCAACATTCCCCTAGTAATATCTAATACCCTTCTAAAAGTTTACAAAGTGCTTTAAAAACAGTATTCATTTGATTTTCCCAACAAACCCCCTTTTAGCAATAAGGAATCCGCACTGAGATATGATTTATACCACCCCACTAATAAGCGGTAGACCAGGAACTGAAACTCAAGGCTTCCAGCTCCAAATCCTATGGACATCCTACCCCGTCTCACAGCTCCCAAGAGGCTCACCTCTTGCCTCAGCCTAGATACGGACCAACCCGAGAGTACTCCATTATTTATTACATCACAGTCTGACTTCAGTCCCCTTTCTTGAGTTTACAATGAAGGATTTGGACATGGTGATCCAGTACTGTGGGGTCCTCTCATTGTCTGAGTTCAGTGCCTGAGGTTACACTTCACTGTGCAACTTGTCCTTAATTTAGTGTCGCCCTCCACTGCAGTCCAAAGCCTAGCAATTAAGAGCTCAGACTCTCAAGTCAGAGCTGGAAACAAATCCTTGCTCCACCCCTCACAAGCTATGTGATTATGCAGTCCATAGCTTCCTCACTTATAAACCAGGAAAAATAATTTTGCCACTTTCACTGGGATAGATTGTGGATTGATGGTGATTTATAAATTGTTAAGTATTTAACACAGTGTTTAGCATAGGATATATAAAAATTATAACATAATAATGATAGGATATAAAAGTAACTGGTATTTTTTAACACTCTGGCTAAATGTTAACTATTCATGTGGTATGTTCTCCAGTCAGAGGAATTTGGCTGCTAGATTAGCTGATCCTTGGAATTTCATTTTTGGCAATTCTCTCCAATGATTTTGTGTAAGTTTTAGACATTTATACCTCAAAAATACATATGAAAGCATCAGCATTAAGTAGGAATTAAATATTTCTTTTCTTTTGGAAATTAAGTATTTCTAATGAAAGAAATAACAGTAAAATATTCAGATACTATGCATAGATCCACACAGATTCATTTCTAGACTTTATGCTCTGCCCCCTGGAGTAGATCACTAAAAGAACACTTTCCTGATTGTGTTAATAATATTAGGCAAACGTCGATTATAATACGAAGGTAAGAGAAGTTAAGGAGAAAAAAAGGAGTCACTTCCCAGTGTGCTTGACTAGTATTTGAATAATATCACTAACACTTCTTTCTTAATGTTACAATAATAAAGAGGTCTATTTATAAATGTTTGCAGCTCTGAAAGCCTCTAGAATATTTAGACACAATCTTGGAAGAAAGCATATTCCATGGAAGACACTTAAAGCTCAGGTGTGAAATTGCAGCTTTGTATGAGAGGTGTTTCCTAAGTTAAGTGCTTTCTTATTAATTTACAATGTGCTTGTGTACAGTTTATCATTTAATGACAACTGTGGAATGCCACTCTCTCAGTGGAAGTTTACTTTTTCTCCCCATTTCCCAAAAAGTGACTCAGGTAGTCTTCCCAGACACCGTTTATCATTCTCTTTTTATGTTTAAAGGAATCTGTCCAGGGATTTAAGATCATTTGGCACTTATCTTTGTAATTCAAATTAGAATATTCAATAATACATTGGCATTTATTTTTCCAATAGCCTTGCTCTTGTGTTCTTTTAGTCACTAAATAATAAGTGGAGAAGTTAATTTATGCCTACATTGTCTCTGGCCACATGAGAAAAATGGCATAAAAACTCAGAGACATAAGCTTTAGAGAAAGAAAATGCTAATGTTGCAAGGATTGCTCTAAGTAAGATTTTGCTTTGTTAATGTATAAATAGGACAAGATAAGGTTCTGGGCCGCAGCATATCCTGGGCACCAGATAGTCATCTATGTTCCTTTGGCACCAACTTCAACACACTGGAATGATTTTTTTTTTCTTAACCACCCAGTGTCACCAGGGATGTTGAGAGAACAAACATGAGAGCTAGTGCTACAAAAACTACTTCATTTATCTTGTTGGTCTTAGTAAGATCCTAAAGAAGCATAAGATAAGAGTGACACTAGAATAAAGTGTTGAATTTTACATTGAGATACCAAAGTCTAAAACAGCAAAGTCTAAATGCTTTAATTTTTCACATACCACATGTTTTAAATAAAAGCAATACTGTGGCTCATAGAGAAAAGATTAATTTAAATCCTAAGCATGTAACTGAGACAAATGAAAGCATGAAACTGAACCTGTGCCTGTTCATGAATGCTACATGAGAGAAATGGGTGGCATGTGACCACAATGAACCTGTTGCCAATGACTCCCTGAGTGACACTGGCGACTGGCTGGGGAGACCAGTGAACCACAAAGATCACAGAGAGGAGCATGCCTTTATAAGCAGTCACATCCTTTTAGAGCAGGGCAGTTCAATAGAAAAACGAAAACTGGTCAAATTCAGGTGATGCTTTGGTTTCCAAAAAACAAGATACATATATCAACTTAAAAACTTTTCAGCCTGAGAAACTATTGCTCTCTGCAAGTTCTGCAAATGTAAAAGCCCAATTTTGCCAATTCCAAGTGGCAAAAGAATGTGAAGATGGTAAAATCACCACCAGCCAGAGACATTGTCATATAGTATATGAAACTGAAATACACATGAAATGGGACAGATGAAGATGAAGCACCAGGAGTCCCAGAAATGGTTAGAGCCCAGAAGCTTGGTCTGGAAAGGGAGACTTGAGTAGTTTTAAAGGGGGGGGGAGATGCCCCTTCCTCCAAGACCTCCCTGGAGCAAAGGTGTTGATTCTGTACAATTAGAGGTAGCTGAAATCCGATGGGCCCTCTTTAAATAACCGATGACCAACAAGAGCCCTCTTTTTCACCTTCCTCATTACACATGTGCCTTGATGGCTGTGGCAGCTGCAGATAACAGCAAGTTCTCAGGCAGACGTGCAAGGAAGTTCACGGCTCAGCTCTCAAGAGCCCTGAGCCAGCTGTCCTAAAAGCTGATTTAGAACTTACTCCCCTATGGCCAGGAGGGTGCAGAGCCCCCTCTAGCTCTGCAGTGGGTTCTGTGCCCTCTTTCTTCATGAGCTACATCACAGCTCCAGAATCAAGGCTCTGGGTCAGCATCAGTTTTTGGACATGTTTCCTCCCGACTCCTGAGCTGGCCCCTGGTCACCGGTAGGCCCGCTTGGTGCTGCAAATGTGATCCTGTCTGTCGTTTTGGCCTCAGCAGAAGAGCGACATGACCATATTTATTGCTGTTGCTATTCTGGGGCCCAGATGACGTTTTTCTCCCCTTGTGGCTGAGCACTGCCCGTTCATCTTTCACCACTCCCTCCAAGTCTGCAAGGCTAAAACCAGGGATACAAATAGACTCTATCAGGAGGAGAGTTATAATGAGAAGTTCTTAAGTCGTCTCAGTCTCTTCGCTTTAATGCTATGGCATTAAAAGCTTTAAATTCGGTAGCCCTGAGTTTTATATGTGTACTGTTCGCATCCCACTTAAACTGCGATTGGTGGTAACTTTGCTTAAGAAAGAAAACTTTGCAAAGGGGAGGGGGGAAAAAAAACCCTGACTGATAAACACAGCTTGAAAATTTGGCAAATGTTGAGTTTTCCACTGCTGTATGTTGGGAATGTCCAAATGTTACCAGAACACTTGAAGATTCTCACTTGCCTCCATCCCTTCACTCTTCCTACTAAGACACTCCCGTTCTGTGACGTGGAAGGGACTACATGACAAACCGCAGATATTCCTATTAAGGATACAATGATACAGGGGCACAAGTGACAGCTCCTGGAAAGTAACTATATAGAGATTTTCTAAATGGAGAACATAGACACATAAGTAACTAATTACCACATGCATTACAAGATGTCCCAAAGGGGAGTGACTCTGACTTTACCACTAGCCCCTATTCATTGCCAGTCAGTCAGGCTAGTCTTCACCATGGCTCATAATCCCTCCACGTTAGCTCTCACCTGGCTGATCATCTGCACTTGGCAATCGTTCGACTCTAGCTTTGCTAACACGACTCTTCAGGCTTCATGCACCCTGACACAAATCACATTTGTGATGGACACGGAAGCAGAAAACATAGGGGAGGCAGTGGGTTGCAGGAGCGGCGTGAGGGGGCTCCAGAGCCAGTCGCCTGGGCGTGAAGCCCCGCTCAGTCAAGCTTCCATTCCTCTATAAAATCAGGATGATAGGAGTAGCCCCCTCAGGTGTTGCTACGAGAACTAAATGAGAAAACTGTATGGAAACACAGAAAGACTCAAAGGCTGAGAACAGGAGCAGAGAAATTTAACGTCACTCTAGCACATTTCCTTTGAATGAGTTGTGGTTCACCTCCAGTCTGGGCTGCTCATTCTGAGAAGGTCAATACGCAGGAGTTGTGCTCCAGATTCGGATGCTTCTGGCTGCCAGCCAGGGAAATACCTTTTCAATACCCAGAGTAGTATTTAAAGTGTACTATCAGCTGTCAGCTTGGAGAGTTTTCACCTGAAAAGTCGATACACTATAGAGCTTTTTAAATAGAAGCACCTAAAACAAGGCCTGATTCTTAGTGTTAAGAAAGTGATAGAAATATATATTATCTGTGTAGCTTTTTTTGCCCTGATTTGTGTTTTTGTCTTTCCTCCCTCTTTTCGGTTGAGTATTTCTGCATTCATTTCCACTGACAGCAGAATAACTAAATGGAGACCCATTTCCACGCATTTCCTCTTAATTTTGTCCCTTTCCTGGTAATTCAGGCACCTCCCGGTCTGATACAAATCTCTTTGGGGTAAATATTCAAGTCTCCATTCTCCCTCTCTCTGGTGGTGGGAGTGCACGTGGGGAATAGGTCTAATTTTCTGGTGCTTAGTATTCACCTGACCTCAACAAAAGGGACATTGGGTTTGAGAGCCTCTGGTCCTCACCGGCCTGCCCCGAAGTGTCTTGCCCCACTGGATCTTTGGGACTTGAGCTCTGGCCTTGCCGCATGTGCTAAAGGGCTCATGTCTGAGGTCACTTGTGGTTAGTCGCTCCAGCATGGTCCAGCCCCATCAGCGTGTGGCCATCTACCCCTCCCCAACGTTGACTCAATCTTGTCTCTAACTGATCATCTGGAATTCAACCACATCTTCCGTCCGGTCCCTGCTCTTAGTCCCTCGTCTATCCCGTTGCTGATGGGATGGGAAGACTTCTGACAACTTTGAACAGTAAAATTTAGTTGACGTTCCATATATACTAACCTGATCAATTAACAACGGTAGACTCCATCATCTTCTGCCTTGTCAGGAAATGCACATTGATTTTACTGCCTGCTCTTTGCATTTGGAAAATTATACAAACTGCCCTGTTTTACAGAGTCCCCACTCAAATTTCTTTGAAAGCTGTTCTTTATGTGCATGAGGGCAGGGCTAAGCTTTCCCAGAACCCTTAATATTTTCTTCCCACACTCCAATGGATGGGTTTGTGTACCTGACTTGGGAGGCTAGCGCTATAAGTCTTTTTCAGCCACAAGGCCTGGGAAGCAGAGACATCTATGTTGCCTCTTTCTGATCTTGTCTGTCCCAAGTGCCATAAGCAGGAACCATGGGGACTTGTGACCACGTCCCAGTTGGTCTCTCCTTACACTCAAATCTTAATCTCTCTTGACTCCACACCAAACCTTGGATTCCAATGATCCCTTATGAGACCATTAAAAGAAACAATTCATCTTGTCCCCATGGCTCTATGAGAAGGAATGGTTTCCTCTAGGAAGTCTCTGGGAACAATCCACTCTCATTTAGAACAGGCTTCCAAACAGAAGTCCACAAAGCCACGGGAGTTCACCCAAGTATTCTAAGGGGTCTGGTAATTCCAGAATTTTCCATCACTGGTTTCAGTGGCTGATCTTGTATTAACATTTAGGCTAACTTTGGCACTGAGTCTTTCTACTTTAATTATTTCTGACTAATGAGAAGAGAGGCAGACCTAATGGTAAATGAGGCATCTCCACCAAGCAATAGTCAAATGGTATGCCAGGACACTGTACAAGGAAAGGCTTCCTAATAGATCCCATAGAGGAGTCTCCAAAGGCATCAGCATGTGCTGAGTCAGGAGAAGCTATGCCTCTGTGGGAAGTGTTCTAATTTTTTAAAATGCAAGCAGTGATTTCAATTCATCAAAACATCATCTGTCACATTAAATTCAGGTTGTTAATTTCAATATTGTTTTCAATTTATATTGGCTTATGTTGTAACTAAGCTAGAAGTATATAGAAGTATACCTTGTTTTAGGTTTTATATATTTAAGCACACATATACAATGATCACACATTCAGATAAAAATAAAATTATTTAAACCACAGTAGGAGGGAGGTCTAGAGAAATTTTTGTTTTCCTTCAAAAGCTATTTGTGCATTTCTCAAGATTGAAAAACACTGGTCTGTAGTAAGAGGGGGTCACGTCTTGCTTCAGGGTGTGTATCACAATCAACAAGGAGGGGCTGGTGTTTGGCACCGATTTCATATTTTCTTTCCAATACTACCCTTCTTCCTCTTTTTTTTTTTTTCTCTGCCCTACCCCCAGCTATGGGGTAAGTTATAAAATAGTCACCATTTCTTACTGACCTCTTAGAATAAGATCACAAACAGGCCCTCCTCCCTGCCTCCTTCCCCACCATCATCTCTCACCAAGATCTTCTCCCTTGCTCAGTGAGCCTCAGCATATTGTCCCGTTTCAGTCCCTTCTATGTGCCAAGCTCTTCTCTACCTCACAGTTGTTTCCTCTTCTCCAGCTGATCTCCTACATATTTTCCAGGCTATTTCCTACTCATCCTTCAGAGCTTAGCTTAAATGTCACTTTGTTAGGGAAGTATCTGAGCATTATCTGTTGGAATGATGGATGGATGAGTGGATGGGTGGGTGGATGGATGGATGGATGGATGGATGGATGGATGGATGGATGGGGAGGCCTTCCCTCACCTTACAATCTAAATGGAAGTGTCATTTGATATTCCTTTCTGTAGCATTACTTTTTCTTCTATAATACAACAATTTTCAACGATATATTGACTGAGTATCTATCCACTCCCCACCTCAGTGGACTGTACATTCCATGAGGGCAGGTCACTAATAACTTCATACCCATTAGAAAGAATTCCATTCAGAAGGCACTCACTATGTGTGTGTGTGTGTGTGTTGAGTAAATGAACAAAAGGAAAACCTGAAGATTACCTTAACATCACTAAGTAACTGTAAACATTTTAAAGTCTTTTAATTAATGGACTACATTAACATGGGACAATCCAAAGAATGATTAAATTTTGAGGAAAATGATACATTTTGGCTTTTGAGATGAAAGAGAACCTCAAGCTGAAACAGCCCTTGCATACAGCCAGCCTCATGGGACCCTAATCAAAGACAAAATAGACACTATAATCAGTATGAAAGTGACTATAAAGGCTATTTTTTAGTGAAATTCAGTTATTGCTCAGACACAATGGCTCTTAAGATATGTATGATTCAGTAGTCACCAAACCATTTTCACATAATAGCTTTTTTTTATTTAACTGACATAATGATTAAAAAAAAAAAAATCTAAAAGAGGTGGTTCCAGGATCCTCTGAACACATATTCTTCCTGTGTGTTTAACCCTAAGGCCCTCCTATTTCAACAGAGCTCTAAACCCCCAGGAGTGACAAACAGAAAAACCAGCTAATCCAGGTGCCAATAATCAGGAATGAGCAGGGGGCAGGTCTGTGTGTCCAGCCGCCACAGTGCCCAGCTAGTCCAGGACCACAAGGAACTTGCCAGCAGAATTAAGGCTATAATTCTAAACTGTCTGGAAACCTCAGGAGCTGGGGCTTGGGATACTTTGCTATATGGTAACCCTCAGGCCTTCCCAGCTTAGCCCAGACCCTGTGCCCTGCTGCTTCTCCAAGATGGATGAAGGAGACAAGCCTCTCAAGGCCAGTGATCCCTAAAGACAGCATAACTCCCTGAGTCAATGCTCCAGAGATGTTGGGGAAGGAATGGAGAACTTACAAGTCCACCAATTGATTTGGTCTAGAGTTATCAGATTTTTGTTAAGGTCTAGATTTCAAGGCCACCCCATTCATGGCTTGCTTTATTTTAGAAGTACTCACTGTCTACTGTACACTTCTCCTCAGGAGACATGCTCTTACATAGTACTTCTGAATTTTGCTTTTAAAATGACGAGGAGAATATTATTTTCAATTGTCAAAGCATTCCAAAAGAGAATTCATGCAAGAAAGACAAACTAATGTTAGGATCTCTAGTGTCAGGCAACATTGAATTTGTTTTATCAATTTATGGGCTGTAAGGCAGTCCACGGGAAGGGATACCCTACAATAATGTGTCCCTGAAGAACGCTCTGAGTATTTATTAAAAATACAGATTCCTGAGCCCCAACTCAAACCCACTAAGTCAGAATTCACCAAGGGAGAGACCTGGGCATGTGTATAATTTCACAAGTATCCCCTGGTAATTGCCATGAGGGGAGTTTTGAAAATTGCCCTACAAAAATGATTTTTCATCAGAGAAATAAATACATTGGGATCATGGGAAAGCTCTCAGAATGTGTGTGATCGGGCTTCTCTCAGAGATTTTGTGAGGGAAGGGTAGAGCCTGAACAAGCATCTTTTGAAAATGTTTACCAAGGGATTCTTACCTGCACTCTGATGAAGTATCAGTCCTAAAGGAATATTTACTATGGATCTGAGGTGTGGAAATGAGGCATAATTTAGCCTAGGCTGTTAACACTGAAGAAGAAAATGGTGGGGCATACTTCCTTCTAGAAGTAGCAAACCTTTTGGAGCAGCAAACACAGCAGGACTGACACACCAGCATACAGCTGGAGGTTTCTAGGTGTCCACTCTGCCACAGTCAGGCAGACAGCCTATGAATTATTCAATTGGCTGGTGAGTGAGAAATCACTCATGCCATCTGGATTACCCAGACAGTCTTTTTCCATTTGGGACACTGTTTTTGAGGGTCGTAAAATTCATTAGGTCCACTCAGAACTGCACATGTTACTGCATCATATGCCAACTAGAATATGTGATTCTAGTCCATCACATACAAAGTATTGATTTTTAAGATAACATGCTAAGATGCGAAGGTTGATTACAATTTAATTATCAATAGGTATTACAATTTCAAGGTTCAAAATATAAGCAAATCAAAATGCTCTTCAGGGAGCACTGTCACCCCCTCCCTTTATTTTTCTCTGTATCTTTATAGGTTTTTACACACATACAAATAAAGATAAATACAGCATGTTACATACACTATTCTGTACTTCGCTTCTTTCCAGCTAATAGATCCTGGGGATTTTTCCGTATCAGTTCATAGAGAACTTCCTCATTCTTTTTTAAAGGCCATGAAATCTGAATCTCAATTCAATTTTAAGTTCGGAGTCAGACACTCATCTTTCTTTGACCAAGGCCCACCTGTAATAAGTGTGTGAGTATGTGTGTGTGCATGTGTATGTTTATTTTTAAAAGATCACTGGGATGATCAGTTCACCTGTCAGTTCAGGGCCTCTAAGAAGCAGATGCCGGGGCAAAATTAGACATACAAGAGAATTACTGGGGGAACACACATGAAGGATAGAGGCCAGAAGAAGCCGGAGTAGGTGGGGAAAGCTTAGAGGTCACAACACAGGTGTGAAACCCATGAAAGGAAAGAGGGAAGGAAGGAGGCTTGGGTAAAGAAGCCTCAGACCGCAGTGTAGCCCTGGAAAGTTTCAGCCGTCGATAGGGAGCACAGGAAATGTCAGCCTGGCAGAGGCTGTGTTGAGGAGGAATGTCCAGCACTAGCAATCCCACTGGTCTCAGTTACTGGCTAGTGACAGTCTAGGTGGAGCATGGCCACAGCATGAATGCTGCTGGGATCCAAAGTTACAGCAGCTGGAGGCTGCTGAGCAATCTCCCTCCTTGCAGCAAGTTCTCTTGCAGGAAGATCTGGCAGTACACAGCCAGGGCACTACCATCTCTCCTTCTACTGAAAAATGTCATCTTCTCCATGCACATTTGGGGAGCTCTCTTCTTAGGGGAAAGCTTAGGGAAGGGAAGGGAAGTCAGTGCGACAAAAGAAACCCTGTCACTATGGTAGGTCTTGGGGCTGTGAATAGTTATCTTCTCCCTCTTCCTCTCACCATTCTAAATCCCCCTTACCCTGAGCTACCACAGCAGCAGGTTTGGGTGGTTTGCCTGGTGGTGTGACCCAAACCTTCATCCCTGGAGGGTCCAAACCTTGGTAAGCTACGCCCTTCTCAGACCAGGGTTGCTGAAAGCGTGCATCCATAGTTACAAGGGATCAGTGGAGTACTGGGAAGTACCCAAAGGACCACCTGTGTTCCACACATTTTCCCTTCTGTCCCCATTGTATGAAAGCCTCCTCCTGCTCAGAATTTGCAGTTTCAACAGGACTCTCATTTTGTCCTCTCACAAAATTACTTCCCCACTAGAGACCTTGCGGAGCCTGGAGTTTCACGGGTAGGAGAAACAAAGACCCTGAATAGGTCATCGGATATGATGTTGAGTGAAGTACTCTTGCATCCACCGCTTAGTTCCCGGGCCTATGGGTTCACCCTACTGAGCATATTGTGCTACATGGAAGCTGATTGAGTGAATATACTGCATCCTGCAGGACACTACTCAATCTCTGCAGATTATTACCAGCAAACTGGAACTTCAGCTGTGCCGTTAGGAGACCATTCCATCATTCTGTGGGGCTGGCTCCTCACAGATAACAGAGGCATGCAGCATGCAAGAAGACCAATGGATCCCATGGCCAGGGCTCACTTTAGGACCTCGTTCATTCTGAAGTAGATCACCTGATCATTTGCGATGTTATGTGAAATTCCATGATGGGCATCAGGTATCCCATAAGCTCCTGGATAGTGGTGATACTGGCTGAGGTTCTGGGGGCAGAACAGGTAAATCCATACCCAGAATAGGTGTCTATCCCTGGAGAGGATAAACCACTGGCTCCTCCAGGCTGGAAGGGGCCCAATATATAGTCACCAAGTAGATGATGGGTATTCTCAAGGACTAGTCTCTGTTGCTGGCAGGTTGGACATTCAGAGGCAGCATTTGTTAAACTGGCCTTGATAAATGTGGGTCCTTCCTGTTGGGCCCATGTATAACCTCCATCTCTGCCACTGAGGCCACTAAGTTCACATGTCCCTTGTTCCAGATCTAGGATGGTTGGCAAGGAAGGATGGCTGACATCAACTGGCTGAGTCCTTTTGTCTGCTTGGGTTTTCAGTGCCTCCCCAATGGAAGGTGATGACATGCAACACAAAACTCTTCACATGTCATGCCCATTCCCATGCCTCTACCCTAGAGCTTCATGTCTCCAATCTTCCAGTCCTTTTCCTTCCAGGCCTCTGACTATATGGCCAGGTTGTTGGCCATTACCCCAAAATCTACATACATTTCTACCTCATGCCACTCTTCCTTCCATACAAAACAGATGACCAGGTTTACCACTCACAACCTGCCCCTTAAGAAGATTTTCCCTCTCTAGAGGCTTTTAAGACCACTCCCAAGTGCAGCCGCCATTCATTTTCAGCTTCATCCACATACTGTGCCTGTCCATCTATAAACCAAGTGGAGGCTTCTCTTCCTTTTTCAGCTTGTTGTATGGAATTTCAATCTTCCCACAAGTGAGAGCCAAGGAAGGGGTGCTTACTGCAACACTAGGGGACATAGGGGTCTGGGCAACCTGCTCTGGTAGCTTATCATGTCCTCTGCTCCCACTCAGCTTGATTCTGGATATACCGTGTCCAACCTACAGTAGACTGCTTTGGGTCCTTCTGAATTTGTCTTGGCAGGTTCAACAAGACCCCACTTATAATAGGAAATTCTAGATGACTGGTCAGTTGTTGTCCTATGGTCAAGCATTCCTTTACTATCAAGGTCAAGCAACTTACCAGGACCTATTTCTCAAAAGAGAGATAGTTCTCTTTTGCAGATTATATAGCCTTGCTTCAGATCCCCCATAGACCTGTATGGTGACTCTTCCACTGGAGCTTGCCATAATCTCCCTATTGTATCTTTTCACACCACTGACACCAAACACCCATACGAAAGGATCTGCCTGATCATATGGCCCAAGACGCAGGGCTGTTTGCAGCACAGCCTGAGCCTCCTGCAAAACTCTTTCCTGCTCTGAGCCCTCTCAAAGCTGGTAGCTTCCATCCATGGCTCTCATCACATAGGCTGCAGCAGTTTCGTGTGATCTGTGTTGCTTCCGGGACCCAAGAGGGCTATCTTTTTTGTAGTAGAGGCCACAAGATGCAGCCATTTGCCTTTTACTTTGGAGGGAGCATCGCAGGCAGAATGTGGCCTTGTTGTGAACACCACAGCAGACCTGAAGTTGTGGGAGCCGGAGGCTGGCTGTCAAGTACCCTCCTCACTGCAGGGTCTCTGTAAGGGGAATCGGAGCGGTGCCCTGTATGGCCATGCCATGGGGTGTTCCTACTTCTTGGTAAGCTTTACAAAGTGCTTGCCATGTGGAAGTCATAAGTAAAATGCAAAAGATGACAAAAATGCTAGGGCATGTTTAAGGAGAGGACGAGGAATTGAAGCTTTATCTGGAATGCAATCAGCATCTGAAGAATCCAATGAGGCTTTGAGGTGTGCCCATTGAGGTAGGCTGTGGATTGGAACAACAACACTTGGCAAGGATAACACATCCCCCCCAACCCCGCGTCATTCAGTCAGAGGACAGCCTTTCCTACTGCTGGCTATTGTTTCAAATCCCATTCCAGGGCTCTTGGAACGATTCATTCTCCAACTATAACTTACTTTTCTTTTACTGCCTAATTGATTTTTTCCCCTCTCTTTCAGCTATAACGCATTTAGCTGCTACTTACCCCTTAGCTGTGTTTTCCGCAAATTGTGTGCCTCCCTTCTTAATTCAACTTGTTACCGAAAGGATAGCTCATCAATTTTCGCAACTTTTAACATCTTAATACCAACACTCCCATGAGCCCCAGGTGAGGTGCAGCGGTGTTGAATCACGATATTGTACACCTGAAACTAATATTTCACTCTACGTTAATAGGAATTTAAATAAAAACTTTACCAAAAAAAACAACACTTCCAAATACGCCTTTATATTCCTTTGCCAGCTTCAACTGTGCTATTTCCAATGTTGAGTTGCCTCAGTATCTTCTCATTTTCAGAATAAAGCACTCTGACCTTCGATGCAGCATGAGAGCTGCACCCATCATCGTGTGTCCGCAGGTCCCAGGAGGTCTCCTTTTCTCACAATCACAGGCATGGGTTCCCTTCATTCCCTCCCTCTGGAGGGTGGCTCTTCGTGCAAAAAGGTCATCCTATGTCAACATTGGAAGGACAGCCCTTCTACCCACATGCTTCCTACAAACTATCATAGCCAACAAAACCCCTCTGTCCTCTGAGCTCCTAGGACCCTTGGCACTTATTTGCTGCTTGTAGCTGTCTCCCTTGTCCCTTAATTATTTTTCTTTTTTCATCTCCTGCCTCTTTAGAGATACTTTATACCCTTAGGAGCAAGGTCTGAGCCTTATACTTCTCAGAGATGTGTCTCCAAACGTAACCCAGGAATCATACATACATGCACACAGACGCGTGCACACACATACACTTTACGTTTTGCTTCGGGTACTGGGGCCTCAGTACAGACCTGCAATCCACTCTGTGTCTTCAAGCTTACTGCCTCTTTTAAGTCTCCCTTTAATCTGTTTTGATCTTTGTCATCGTGAGAACTTTCCTGAAGCCCTCCCTGAGCCTCATCACTGGACACGTAGGCTAATCTCTGCCCATTAGGAAGAGCAGGCAGAGAGCCACAAGGGACAAGTCATGGGAAGAAACCAAAGCACTGCCCTTGAGACTTAAAAAAAAAGGCTCAGCTGGTGTTTTTATATCTGAATTAGACTATTTCTAAATTAGACTCTTAGCCCTTAGGGCAGGATTGCCTAGTTGCGTAAGGTAAGCCAACAAGTATCCAGCAATTATACAAAATCCTGGTACTAAGAAGCTAATGCATAGAACACAAAAGCCAGCCTAAAATTAAGGAGACTAGGAAGGGATAAGAAGAAGAACACACAGGGAATGAGAACAAGAGAGCGAGCAGAAGTAAAAGACATGGGTTTTTCAGAAGCTGAGGGAGAGAGTGCTCACAAGTTTCGAATTCACAGCTGCCACTAGGAGGATAGAAACTGAAGAGATGGGGCACCTGGGTGGCTCAGTCGGTTAAGGGTCTGCCTTCGGCTCAGGTCATGATCCCAGGGTCCTGGGATCAAGTCCTACACTGGGCTCCTTGCTCAGCGGGGAGCCTGCTTGTCCTTCTCCCTCTGCTGTTCCCCTTGCTTGTGCGTGCACGTGTGCATGCTCTCTCTCTTTCCGACAAATAAATAAAATCTTAAAAACACTACCTTAAAAAAAAAAGAAAGAAAGAAACTGAAGAGATGCCCTTATATCTGTCAGCTAGGAGGTCCCTCCTGGCTAGATAAGCTTCACCAGACTAATGAGGACAGAACCCAAATCGAATGGCATGAGAATGAGAGGTGGGATATGTGAATGTATATGATATATATGTATGATACTTGAATATATAGGTTATATGAGTGTAATACCCTTTCAAGGAGGTCAGCAGTTTCGAGAAGAACAAACAGGACTTGAGGTGAAAGCAGCACCAAGAAATTAGGACTGTTTTTATGTGGAGGACACAAGAACATGGTTGTTGGATGGAAAAAAAGAAATTACAGCATATTCAAATGAGAGGAGGAATTGACCCAGAACAAGGAGAGGAAAAAGATATCTGGAGTGGGTGGGGAAAGGAAGAAAATGAGAACCATTGATTAAGTTTTGTAGAAAGGAAAAAAGAGGGAGGATGTTCCTGGGTTAGCTCTCCTCCTCTTGAGGGAGAAGACAAGGCCTCTGCTCAATAGGAAAGAGCTGGGGCTGCGCGGGGCTCAGGTGACAGGCATCTGGACGTTGCCTGGGAAGAGATGGTGGGGGGGGGGGTGCGTGCGTGCGTGCGTGCGTGTGTGTGTGTGTGTGTGTGTAGGGATTGACCTGAGGCTTGCCCGCAGGGTTTGCAATGGCAACTGGTACAGCACGTGATTGCCTCCAGAAGGGGCTTCCTAGGAGCAAGGGATGAGATTAGGGATGGGGCGGGCACCAGGAGGTCATTTTGGAAAGCACAGTGTGATATGGCCTTTAGGCAGAGAAGGACTAAAAGGACACGTAGCATATGGAAGGAGTAGAGACTCTGGCAAGTCCATGGCTTGTTCAGTGAGTGGGAAAGACCAGAGAGTGTTGTCAAAGAGTAGGATTGTAAACTTCCAGTTTTCAGAGTTGGCCTACATCTTGGTCCAAGTAAGGTCCAGGCTGGGTCTGAGGACTTTAAGATAAAGGTCATGGCACTGGGAAAGACAATGGACTGTGAGGCAGGATGAACCTGCTCAAGACAATGACGGGACAGTGTGTGGGGCAAAGACAGCATGAGCCGCCAGTCCTGGATGCACATGGGGGAGCAACCTAGAGAAGATAAAGACAAGAGTGGACCACGGGTGGAATGAGTGCACCATGCAAGTCTCCATAGGAGGCACTACTGAATGGCTGCCAGAGAGAGGAGAAAATCAAGGATTATTTACTTACTGACTAATTTATTCCTAGTTTTCGACCTGTATTACCCAACTGCCTTCTGAACATCTCCTCTGGGATATATTTCTGGATCTTCTTCTCCTTAGTGAACCTATCTTCCCACCTCTCTAATTTACTTTTCTTTCTCCATTTCTTTAATTCTAGACAGTAGCATCACCATTCATCTGGCCAGCTACTCTAAAAAAATAAGAAAAGTCCCCTTCACCAGCCCTGCCTGCTCTCTACCCAGCCTGCTTCCTTCCCCCATTTGAAAGCTCATCCTTGCTCCAATAAAGGACAGTAATAAAGAGAACCACCTGCAGTCAGACAGACCTGGTTTGAATCCCAGCCAGACCACTTCTACCTGGAATGATCTTGGGCACATAAATGTCTTAAACCTGATTTTATTCTTTGTAAAAAGGTTATAATTCTAGTATTAATCCCATGGGTTATTATGAGATTTAAATGAATTAATGCTTGTAAAGAACTGAGCACGGAATCTGGCACTCAGTAATTGCCTTCAAAGTTGTGAAGACCATTAATTTTATAATTTTCTCCCTCTTTTGACATCAAGTATTCTGCAAAGCTTATAACCATATTTCTTTTGTGTTTATTGTGGATAAATTTCTTAAGTCATTACAAATGCTTTATTACAAATGTGCTAATAATAATCATTTTGATTGGGCGCCTGGGTGGCTCAGTCAGTTAAGCGACTGCCTTCAGCTCAGGTCATGATCCTGGAGTCCCGGGATCGAGTCCCGCATGGGGGGGGGAGGGGGTCCCTGCTCAGCGGGGAGTCTGCTTCTCCCTCTGACCCTCCTCCCTCTCGTGCTCTCTGTCTCTCATTCTCTCTCTCACAAATAAATAAATAAAATCTTTGAAAAAAAAATAATCATTTTGATTTACTTAATCCAGTAATTTTAATTGTATGTGCTTTTTTTACACATCTTGAAGAAACACACTTTAGACAATAAAGATTAGTTGTCATTTGTAAATTTTTATCAAGAATTTCAATAATTAACTCTAATATGTAAATAAAATGAAGTCACTGATACATTTTTAAACACGCCTTCATTAGAAAATACTAAATTCTAAACAAAACATATTCACCAAAAAGTTGTTACTAGACATTCTCACTCAAAACGGCTTAAGTTTTGTTACAAAATTTTGGAGAATGGAAGCCTAGCATAGCTGAGTTTTGAGCATGGGGAAAAAGAAACTGCTCAAGTGGTTGTCAGCCCCTGGATTTCAATGGCCTCCCCCACCCCACCTGTCAAACCAACATTCACATTCTCTTCTTACTAATCCCTCCTTAAAGCTAAATTCAACTCCCCCTTATCCAGGGCAAAGGTTCAGAGGGAGAGGGAAAATAAGGACATGACTAACCCTGACTAGTGAATTGCAACATTATTCCACTGCCTACTATCTGCTCTGCCTTCATCCTCAGCACCTCTTCCTCTTCCTAGTTCTCTTTCCCAGTCTTCCCCCACCATTGCTATCGAACCTGAACACTTACATGAATGAACACATCAGTGTGATTGGGGAAACATTCCACTGTGATGGCAGCAGGTAAATGGAAGCATGGCTTGCATGGTTACTTTGCCAAAAGTTCTAGAAGCTACCAAAAACTCAATACTAATTTTCTTCCATGAAGAGAGCCAATGGCAGACTCAGGTTAGGATTAAGATTAGTTGAAATTTTGTATCAGATATTTGGTGTATCAGATATCTTCTTTTAATGAAGATGCCTTCCAAGGAAGACATCTATTACGGATAGCAAGAGATAGATTAAGAGATAAATGGCCCTATCTTTTTGGCTCCCCAATCTCCATATTCTATCCAAATGTATGTGCATCATCATCCCTTGCCCACCCACCACAGATGGACTAGACATCCATCACAGAAGCCAGAAACTTTCTCTGTGCTAGTTTATTTCAGAAAATCTATCATTTGCATGAGAGCTCATTAGGAAAAGTAAAAAAAAAAAAAAAAGTTTCCACCGTGCTTGCAAACAAAAACTTAGCCCTGAAATATTCATATATGGATCCTAACACATATGGGTGTAGATTTAAAAAAACAAACAAACAAAAAACAGGACAAAGGTTACTTCATGAAAAATTCAGTTTAAAAAGAGGAAAAAGCTGTTGGCTTGAGCAACCACAGTTTTTCATATCAAACAGAACACCAAAATAGATGGCAATGTGTCCATCTATGCTAGCTCCTGATCCTGGCGTATCCCATAACAGAGAGATGGAATTATGGTTCAGCAGCAAAGACCTGGGCCCTCGTTTTCCCAGTGGCCTAAATCAATCCCTAGTCTAGGACAAGATGCTGAGCAAGATGCGTAATTATTTCAGGCCACTAGGGTAAGCACTATTCCTGGCAACTCTGCAGGCAGTGCCATGGATGAGGGTTTCTAATTCTCTTCGGTGATTTGGTTCTGTGTAAACTGAGATTTTTCTTTCAGTATTTCAGCCAGATAAGCAGGAAAGGCCAGCTCCAGTCCTGAGATAGAGCCAATCAAGGTCAATTTCCGTTCCTTTTTCTGCACAGTTTAGTCTATTTTTCCCCTGATCCCTATCCTGACATCAGATCATTTTTATCTGATTATCAAATACCTACTGAGAGAAACTTTGGCAGCCTCTGGTGCTCCCCCAGTATCCAAAAGCCTCTCAGCGTAAGGAATATCATGAAATCCCTGCAAAGCACTGCCCTCAAGAGGCCAGCCTCAAACCCCAGGCTATGAACCACAGAAAGGTGTCCCCATAAGTATGTTGGTGGTTGAGACCAATGTCTGCTTTCACTAGAGACAATACTGATTCAACTTGCCTACTACCAAATCTCTAATTTTTGGCTTTGCACTGTACCACAACATACTCAAGTTAATATCTGACATAGGAAGAGAAAAACAAATCTTGTCACTCCCATTTGACAGACGGTGAAATAGAGGTTTGCAAGTTTAAGAGACTTGCCTAAAGTGAATTCAACAAAACAGTGTCGTAGCTGGAAAGTAGATCAGCTGACACCTGTCCCCAGTTTTTTAGGTCACGGGCTTTTTGTAAGTTTAGAGCAGTGTTTTACTTACCATATTCCACCTTGAGATCTTCTATTTACTTTGTTAAACTGTGGATACCAGTGGAGAGGTACCAGGTGTATTCCAGACCCTTACACAATATCCACAGACTGAGCCGTCTGCCTGTTGGGTACATAGCTCCTGGCTGAAGAATTTCTAAGGTTGTCAGAAGAACAAATGAGGCATTAGGGGCTCTGATGTGAAAGGAAATTGCATATACCCCTGCAAAGACAGATTAAAAACATCCTCTTCATTATTACAAATAAAAAGCTGACCCATTTAGTCTGTGCTTTTTCAAATTACATTGCTCTCCCCCTGTATCTTCATTAAATAAATGCAAACACATGTGCTTAGAAATGGGTGGGTGTAAAAGAACATTCTGCACAATTATATCTAGGCTGCCAGAGATTTATATCACATGCACACATATATCTAGGAGATGTTAATTCATGATGACAGCTGAGCATGACAAATTCAACAGTACACAAGTTGGAATGCCGAGAAAAAAAAAATGCAACTACAAACCCCATGCAAACAAACACGCATACAGGAGTTTTCCCTCCACACACGTGGTCGCACTTACAGGAGCTTAACCACTTTGATAAACCCCAACACAAACACTGGAGGCTCCGCCGCCCGCGAGCTGCCCCCACACATGCAGCCGCACCTTCGTCTACCCGCAGGGATTCTCGCGCGTCCCCGGGTACACTCGCCCTCCCACCGGCATGCCACAGCGCGAACACACGCGCGCCAACCGCTCCCCGCGCCCGCCCGCCCGCCGGGGAAGCGTTGGCTCCCGGGGCTGGGGGCAGGGCCGGGTGGGGCCGGAGCGCCGCGGGGCCGGGCCTCCGCGCCCGGGGAGGGGACGAGGGGCGGGCGCGGGGCGGCGCCCGGCTCACGTGGGCGGGCGGGAGCAGCTGAAGGTCCGTTCCGGAGCCTGGGCTGTCCTCTCGCGCGCGGCGCTGGCCCGGGCGGCGGCGGGGAAGGAGGCGGAGGAGGAGGAGGAGGAGGAAGGCGGCGGTGGCGGCGGCGGCGAAAGAAGAGGGGAGGACGGGGGCGGCGTCGGACTGGAGCCGAGCGGCGGCGCGAGCTGCCCGGGGCGCTGTCGTGAGCTCGCCCGCCGGGCCCCCATCCCCGAGCTACACCCTGCCGTGCCCAGCTCTGCCCGCGTCCGTGCCCCCGCGGGGAGCGCGCCGGGGCTGCCCCCCGAATGACGGGCGGAAGGTTCGACTTCGACGATGGCGGCACCTACTGCGGCGGCTGGGAGGAGGGCAAGGCGCACGGGCATGGCATCTGCACGGGGCCCAAGGGCCAGGGCGAGTACTCGGGCTCCTGGTCGCACGGCTTCGAGGTGGCTGGAGGCTACACCTGGCCCAGCGGCAACACCTACCAGGGCTACTGGGCGCAGGGCAAGCGGCACGGGCTGGGGGTGGAGACGAAGGGCAAGTGGATGTACCGGGGGGAGTGGTCACATGGTTTCAAGGGGCGCTACGGGGTCCGGCAGAGCCTGTGCACCCCCGCTCGCTACGAGGGTACCTGGAGTAACGGGCTGCAGGACGGGTACGGCGTGGAGACCTACGGGGACGGAGGTGAGCAGCGTCGCAGGCGGCTCGGCTGCTCCCTGAGCTGGTGCGGTGGGCTTTGCCCAGGCTGCGGGGAAGCGGGGAGGACGAGAGGCGCACGTGTCCGGAAACCCGCCAAAACACCTGGGGAAGCCTCCCACCCATCTCCCGCGCCAGCGTTGAGACGCGACTAGTGCGCGGGGGGGTTTGATCTGACCCGGTTCTTGGAACGGGCAGTGTGTCCACACCCGGGGGAGCAAGGCGTGAATATACCTGGCCGGCGCCAGCGCTGCACTACCACCAGGAGGGAGCGCCGTCTGGGTGGGTTGGGCAGGAGAGAGGACGCTGTCACTTGAGCTCGTCACATTACGTTCCTGATCCCTCCCTCTCCCGGCCGGGTTTGAAAACACCACTCCCGTGGAGTTAGAGCGAACGCTCTGGGCTTGTGAGGCTGGCGGTCGGTGCTGACCGCTCCCCGGATTGGTTTCACGTGGAGTCGTATTTCGCTTCTGATCCTCTAGTTGCCTAAAGATAGAAGCCATCACCCCATAACTAGGATGTAGGGGAGTTGTACCTTATTTGGAGTGCATTTGGAAACATCCTAGCTATGGAAGTGAAGAGGCCACCTGATGCAGGTGGGGCTCAGAGGGTGTGGGTTTCCCTTCCCGGTTTTCATTCGGTTCCTTAAAGTAGTGGTTTTCCATCAGGAGAATCGTAGTCCTTGTTGACCTGGAGATCTCTGGGCAAGTTACTAGGAAAATGTCTTAGAAATGAACAATGAAGTCTTCGTTTTAAGAAATACATTCGAACGATACATTCCTACAGTTGCTAAGTTAGTAGCCACTTTACTCCAGAGAATGGCAATATGTGCAACCAAATTGCACTAAGGTTGTATGACCTCAGCATGCTAGCTAGCTATGAACAAAATTCACCCGATTTTAATATTTAACAATTTTGCAAAATAAATTGTGTATAGAACAGGGCTGAGTTCCTCCACCCTTTTTTTTATTTAGGAAAAGAATCCATTACTGAAACAGGTGTCAAAACCTGATGAATTTACTTGTGTAATAAGCTGAGAAGGATGAATGGCTTATGCTTTGGCAAAATACATTTTCTGATGATAAACATAATCATAGTTAATTGAAAAAGGTTAAGGGAGGCAGTGTCAACTTTTGTCATTACACAGCTTAGAGTTGAAGGGAATTAAAAGGATCCAATTAAAAGTTTCTCCAGCCCACTGCATAAAAGCTTATACAATTTGTACACTTCACTTACTCAGAACACTTGGGCTGTATTTCAAATGCAAAATGGTAGGATTCAATGGTAGAATTTGATAAAAAAGGACATCTCTTCATCCTACGATATAAATAAAGGATATGGTTCTCGTGGATTAAAAGGAGGGGAAAAAACTTTCTCTAATACTTTTATATGAGCTCCAGGAGTCTTGAGTTTCACTGTAGTTAATTAGGGCCCTTAAATGTTCTGAATGGGCATATAGTGCCTTGGTTGACAGCCCTATAATATGTTAGCTTGTGATTGGATTTTATTGGAGGCCCTAGGTCTGTAATATAACTACATTCCATGCTCAAAAGTAGAACGCAAAATTTAGTTTCTAAATGTGCGTGTTATTTTATAACTTCTGAAGAAGGCCAAGGATAGTTCTCTTCAGTTTGGGAAGGTTAAAAATAAATTAGTCTTAAATAATAAAAGAAGTCTTTTAAAGTTACTACTCATTAAACAAAATCTCTTGGTTTAGACGATTCATTACACTTAGCAAATACACACACACACACACACACGCACACACATATGGCACAATGAAGATCCTCTATGTATGTGTTGTAGAAGCTCAAATAGGTGACCAGGATGACTTTATGGATAATCTGCCTTCTGATTTAAAACTAACTTTAAAAAATTTCTAAACCTTAAAATATGTCATCACTTTAGGACTGGTTTTCCTTTTCTACCAAAGAAAAGAAAAAAGAAATCAAATATGCTCCCAATCAGGAAGGAAAAAGAAAACCCTTAAAAATCACTTTGTCTACTATGTGCTAGTTGATTTTCTGCTTTCTTTCATATGTCACTTCATTTAATTAGAAAGTCCCTAATCATAAAGTGGGGGTCTAAGTAGAAGTGTATTGCTATACAAAAGTTTTGACCAAGATATGAAATTTCACCTTCCCTATTCTTACTTAAGAATGAGTTTATTTTTGTCTCTGCGCTACCACCTGTCCATCACTGTGCACCCTTTGTCAAACTTAGGGAAAATCTGATTCCATGTATTTTGTGACAACATTAAACTAGAAGATGAAGTATTAATTCCATATAGAGAGTATCACCTGACTTATTAGTGATTTGTGTGTGAAGTGTTGCCAAAAATGCATGAATATTAAGAATAAATTAGTACCGTACTAATGAAATCTAAATCTAGGTGCCCAGAATTTTTTGCATAAATTCTGATCTGTACCTCATTTTTTTCCACCAGTCATAAACTACTGAAAATATCTAGGAAGACACATTGCTTTATTAACTATGTGCATGCTTGCATATACCCATTCATTGCACATGAATATAAGTTTGGCATAGCACAGTCTACATTTGACTGGAACTCATTCTGAACTGGATGCCTTCCACTACAAGATTATGTAGTTAAAATGGCTATATCTAGAAAACCAGCTCCCAGATGAAAAAGTCATAGAACATAATTTAAAGCAAAACCTGTAAAAATAATTTTTACACTTGTGAAATATGCATCTTTATTTGAGGAATGGAGAGGAACTAATTAGAACTTTATTTGGACAGCAGAGAGAAGTTGGAACCCACCTGCTTCATAAAAAAAAAATAGAAGCCCTTTTTTTCCCCTAAGTTCATTGACTAAACCTATTGAAATTTCAGATGAACTACTAACAGTTTGACTGTAAATTGGTTTTTAGCAATTCCATGGAAGAAGTCTTCCATATACTGTGATTTAACAAAATAGGATGGGAACATGGCCAATGCAGTTGCCCCGCCTCCTTTCCTGTTGGCCAGTTAAGCAGAGACCTAAACTTTCTAATTACCACTGTTGCCTTAAACTGCTTGGATTTTCAAGCAATACTTATTTGGAAATTCTAAATACTCTTCTTACTTTTGGAGATACCAGTTTAAGGAAACTACTTGTTAATTCTCCTTCAGTGTTAAACATTTACTAAGATGGTATGGTTGCATTTTCAAAGTATAAAACTTTCATCAAATAGCACCTTTGGAAACGTTCTTGCAAAATTAACTTGTCATTATGTAGAAAGACAGGAGATGATTATAGCATTACTTGCTATTTAGACAAAATATTTTAAAAACAAGGTTGTTTTAGTATGTGTAAGTCAGGTTGTAGAACTTTTATCCTAGAACTTGTATTTTATCTAAATAGGCAGAGGGAGAGTCAAAGTTGAAATTTCCTGATAATTTAATTCCCTTCCCTGTTAAGGTGATGGTATTTGGAAAAGGCTAATATTCAGTAGGAACCTTATTAACCTGGAATGTTCTATGTGACTACCTTATCCTTTGGGGTTTAATCCTTTTGAGAAAGCTGTGGCCCACCTACCTCCTCAGAAGTTCATAAATGTCAGGTTAAGACTTTAACATTTACCCAGAATAGGACATTCATAGTACCAGACCTACTTAGAATTTCATTGTTGTCCTGCTGTTGTCTGTTTATATGACATAAATATATCAGACTAAACAGAGAATATAGTCTTGAAATTTGTCAAAACTTGATTTTGGAGCCATTACAGTTTTAAACGCATTGAAATAATCAGGCCGTATTAACACAATGATATAGCATAAATAGCTCAAGTATTTAAAAAGTAAATGGAAATCTAAAATGAAATGAGAGGTGACTGCAAGGTAGATCTATATAATCAGAAACTGAAAGAGGTCAAAAAAGACTGTAACCATGATTTATTTTCTGAGTTATGATGAATAATACAGAAGTAATTACGTCTTAAAATCTCCACATAGCTTCTTTTGGGGGGGATACTATAATTTAAAACGCCTTTAATTAAAGGAAATCACCTTGATTTTGAAAAGAAAATTCTAAGTTCCCTCTTATTTTTTTCCCCTAAGTTCCCTAATTTTAATATTCAGTTTTTCATGTAATTTTTTTTTTAAGATTTTATTTATTTATTTGACAGAGAGTCACAGCGAGAGAGGGAACACAAGCAGGGGGAGAGCAGAGGGAGAAGCAGGCTCCCCGTGGAGCAGGGAGCCCGACGTGGGGCTCGATCCCAGGACCCTGGGATCATGACCTGAGCCGAAGGCAGACGCTTAACGACTGAGCCACCCAGGCGCCCCCCAGTTTTTCATGTGATTTAAAAAGCCACACCAGGTTATTTAGCAAATTTATTTAATAGAAAAACTTACGGAACACAAATGCTTTAGAGATTATCCTATTCCTAAAATGGCATAATATTCATTGAAAAAGTGATCTGGTATCAATAGAATTTTAAGGAACATGGTCAAACACACCTTTGCTCTGAGATGAATTCGATACTGTTAGTAGTGGAAGTTTTATTCTGGCCTTAATCTCAGTTTTTCTAGGAGTAAATAGTATATTCTTTTGAGTCACCATAGCTATTTACTATGAAGTCATCAAACACCTACAGACCACAGGGCACATAAGCCATGAGACTGGAAATTTTGTGTTTGCTTGGGAGGTAATCCTGCCCTCAGAGTGCTTCTAGTCCATGATGTGTTTCATTATGTAGTGTCAGAGACTAGGGGAATCCGTGAAGAGAATGGCGAGGAGAAAGCAGAAATTTGGCCAGTAGTACAGGACAAATGTTGACCGTTCCACCTGGAAGTACAAAATCTTAAATTGCCCATTTTTTCATAATGGTTCGCTATATTCAGGATACATACAGTATTTGTCAAATCACTCTTAGCTCCAAAAATTTCTCCCAAATCTACATAACAAGCCTAAATATTAAAGTTTTCCCTACCCTAAAAAAAAATGGTGAACATGAAAGAAAAAAAAAAATGTAAGATAATCTGATGGCCCATGTCCCGAGTATTCAGGTCACCAATGTTAAGTCTTTGAGCCTGTTGGAATGTTACAGTGACGGGTCTAGAGTTTTTAAAGGTTTTCAGCTAAATGAGTAAAATTAGAATAAAATTCACAAATAGAACTCATTTCATCTTCTGTGACACTGCCTTCCTTTGGGGGATTTTGATGTGTTAATTTCAGAGGAGAAAAGTTGTTTTCTAATGATCCCTCTTTTTGTATTAGAAAGTAGTACACTCATATAAATTTTTAAATGAAAAGCAAAGTTGCCAGACTATTGGAAAATGCTATGCAATTACATTAAAACCATAGACACAAAATTACAGGGCGGGAATTCACAAATGGATGAAAAGTAGCGCTTAGAGTTGACTTGGAAATGTATGGGATCTGACCGTGGGCCTGCCTGCTCTATGCGCCAGGCTCTCCCGGGGCGTACCCGGGCGCTTGCAGCCAAGAGGGCACCCCTTCTGCCCCCGACTCACGCTGTGCTTTCTCACGGTCTCTTGAAGGTACCTACCAGGGCCAGTGGGCCGGGGGCATGCGACATGGCTACGGCGTGCGCCAGAGCGTGCCCTATGGCATGGCCACGGTGATCCGCTCCCCGCTGCGCACCTCCATGGCCTCACTGCGCAGCGAGCAGAGCAATGGCAGCGTGCTCCACGACGCCGCGGCTGCCGCCGACAGTCCTGCGGGCACCCGCGGCGGCTTCGTGCTCAACTTCCATGCCGACGCGGAGCTCGTGGGCAAGAAGAAGGGCGGCCTCTTCCGAAGGGGCTCCCTTCTCGGAAGCATGAAACTTCGCAAGTCTGAATCCAAGTCTTCCATCTCCAGTAAGCGCAGCTCGGTCCGCAGCGACGCGGCCATGAGCAGAATTAGTTCCAGCGATGCCAACTCCACGATCAGCTTCGGCGATGTCGATTGTGATTTTTGCCCCGTGGAAGACCACGTCGACGCCACCACCACGGAAACCTACATGGGCGAGTGGAAGAACGACAAGCGCAATGGTTTCGGCATTAGCGAGCGCTCCAACGGCATGAAGTATGAAGGCGAGTGGGCAAATAACAAGAGGCACGGGTATGGCTGCACCGTGTTTCCTGACGGCTCCAAAGAAGAGGGAAAATACAAAAATAATATTCTGGTCCGTGGAATAAGGAAGCAGCTTATACCAATAAGAAATACAAAAACTAGGGAGAAGGTGGACAGAGCAATTGAAGGCGCGCAAAGGGCAGCTGCCATGGCGAGAACCAAAGTGGAAATAGCAAATTCAAGGTATGTAAATGCAGGGGGCGGTGGTTGTGCTGGTCGTTCACAACAGTGGGATATCAAATAGTATGTTTGTCATTTTGTTGTTAACACCACCAAAGAGCCTCTACAACTGCCAGAACCAAAGTTAGAAAACGATGAAGTGCAATGGAATGAGTCGGAAATGTACCTGCACTGTTCTGAAAGGCCATCATCACAAAATGTTGAAGGCACATTGAGATGCCCTTCCTGTTGCAAATTATTTCCCTAATACGTCGGGTCGTGCAGACCCTATGTACATTGTCAGGAATCCAGAAAGTTATTTTTTTGTTTTTGTTTTGTTTTGTTTTTTGAGAAGGCATCAAAATCTAAATATGGCAGAAATGTAAAGTTACAAGGCCAAATCTTGCATGCATTCTTTAGAACAACAGAGCTCCCATCCAAGTTAAGGAGGGCACTTGTTATGGTGAGCCCTGGGTGTTGTATGTAAGTGATGAATCACTGAATTCTACTCCAGAAACCAATATTGCACTGTACGTTCACTACCTAAAATTTTAAAAATAATAATAATAAATAAAATATCACTGCAAAAAAAAAGAAAAAGAAAAAAAACCCAGCTCATCCATATGGGAATGGATGAGGGACTAAGGCTCATACAAATCACCACTTTCTATGCAAGAATGATTAGATCACTGGTGTATTAAAAGGGAAGGGGTGGGGGGGGGAACCTGACATGGACAGATGGGACTGTCAGTGTGCCAAAGTTGGAAGAAAGTAGAGCAGTAGAGAAGGGATGGAGTGAGTAGGAGAAAGCGGTGAATTATAGATTGAGAAGTGGGGTGTCTGTGGGCACAGGACTATGTGCCTGAAGTTTTACCATTAATAGCTGGGTTCAGGGATCCAGCAAGAGGGATGGAGAAATCTATTGGGAATAGAATTGTCTTATTGTAGACAAAAACGATGGTTATAAATGGAAAATACTATTTTTAGGCTTATTTACATGGCCACTGACTGGCCACAGTTTTGTACGACTTGAGGCCTATGTCTTCTACTTCGGTTATATTTTCTCATAGAAGTAAGCCTTCTTTCAAGGCCACAAAAATTAGCATGTCTTCAGGTTTTTATTTTTAGCATTGAATAAGTGAACGCTCTTTTGCTTTGGCTGAACCATATGAAATTACTGATATTTGGACCTTTTGATGTTCAAAAAATGGCAACTTCGTGAGGCTCAATGGAATACTTTCAGACTTCTCAAGTTTCTATTTAAAAAAAAAAACTTTTATGGCTGCTGTTTACTTCTTAGTATCTGAAGCACTACTTGGTCTTATTTTTTGCATTATATTGAGGTATGTGTTAAAAGTCTTCAGGGTTTCCATCTTTATCCCAAACTCATCCTGTTTTAAAGTTAATATTGCTTGTTGATCAGCACAGACTTTCAGGAAGGGCCTCACCTCTCTTCTCTGCTGAGCATCCTTTATTTTAGATCATAGTTTTCCCAGATCACCAAGCGTTGCGTTACTTGCTTTTCAGTTTGCTTATAGATGGGATACTTGGCACATCTAATCTTACTGGCTTCTCTGGCTCTCAGCTAACTTTTAGAGCTAGTGATGTACGTTTGGTTATGCCCCGGCCTCTAATTTTAAATGCACTCCTGGATTCTTCCATTTTTTTTCACCTTACAACCTGGTACTCTAGTAGAGCCAGTTTGATCTCGGCAGATGGAAAGTACACCTGTGCAGGACACTCTAGCAAATGATTTTCTTACACTCACTTTAATTATTGACTTTTACGGTTAGTTTAAATTGGAGGAATCTAAATAATGAAAGGGAAATGCTTGTAATGCAAGGATCTTTGATTATGCTAGTATCATAAAACTCTTACCCAAGTCCTAGCCACGTCCCCTCTGTTGAAAGTCTTTTCGGGATAGTAATATAGTTTGAGAGTACTGTATTACATAGTTGATAATCAGCAAACATACTTTTAGCCAGTTAACTACTTCATAGATATTTCACTTAGCTATTTTGCAAATGCTCAATTCACGATACTAAGTGAAATAAGCCAGTCACAAGACAAATATTGCATGATTCCATGTAAATGAGGTATCTAAAATGGCCAAACTCCTAGAAACAGAGTAAAATGGTGGTTGCCAGAGGCTGGATGGAGGGGGAAATGGGGAGCCGCTGTTCAACAGCTCTGAAGTTTCAGTTAAGCAAGATCGTAGTTAACAGTACTGTATTGTGTACATAAAAATTTGTTAAGAGGGTAGATCTCTGAAGGGTTCTAACCACAGTAAAAAATATATGTATACTGTTTAGATGATGCAATAGACAAAATACTCAATTAACCTTTTATGTCTTACTTTAACTATGTTACTCCTCTTTTCAGATTCCTTGCTTTAATAAATACTTCAGATACAGAGTTTTTGCCACTTGTTTTTGTAGAAAGTAGCTGAAGGACCGACAGTCCCCTTCAGTGGCTCTGAGCTTAAAGTTCTACATTCTTTTAAAAACTTTTTTGGGTCACCTGGGTGGCTCAGTTGGTGACTTGATTTCGGCTTAGGTCATGATCTTGGGGTGGCGAGATTGAGCCCTGCGGCGGCGGGGCGGGCTCCGTGCTCAGCAGGGGGTCTGCTTGAGATTTTCTCTCTCTCCCTCTGCCCCTCCCCCCACCCCACTCTCGCTTACTCGCTCTCATAAATAAATAAATCTTTTAAAAAGTAATAAATAATTTTTTTTTAATAGAGGAAAAGTTAAGGTTTTGGAGATTGCTGGCTGGGGAACGGACTTCTTACTATATTGTCATAAACCATGGCTCTTTATAATGCCTGAGTATCTGCTTAGCCCTTCCTGGACCCTCCAGTAGTTACCATTAATGTTTTGGTTTTAAAAAAAAGCAAAAGTTTAAGAACGTAGGTGACACTCTCCCCCGGTCCTGCCCCAGTAATGGCAGAATAACAACTAGAAAGTAAGGCTCCTATGGCTGCAGCTCTCAAAATCACTCATTTGCCATTAGCAACAGAGGGAGATGGTAAGAGTTACTGACCATCTCAGTTTGCCACCTAGATAGTGCTCATCATTATTCTTTTGCTATTATTTCTTAGGCTGTGGAGAATTTTTGTTTCTTAAGTCTCAGGAAAATGGATCCGTCTTTGTGCCATCACCCTATATTATCTTGAAGCAAAGCTTCAAGTTAGCTTTGAGAGAAAATCATGGTATCCTCCTCAGGGAAATCAGGAGACATGGAACCAACCACCTTCAGCCCCCAGAGATTCAAGAAGGTCTGTGGACCTTTGCTTCTTTGAAGAGGGAGTGGTGTGTCTGCAGGAAACACACAGGAGGCTTATTTCAGAAGGTGTATTATGGGCCCCTGTTTAATTCTTATCGATAAGGGAATGTGAGGATCACATAACAGTTAGAGGATAATAGGAATAATGCAGCAGATAGAGAATTAGTAGATACTAATCGTTTACTAGCAGGTTAGCACTTAAAGAGTGAAAACTCTAAGGGAGACTAATAATTTGCTGACTCTTACAACTTTTCTTCAGGTTTCTGTTCTGATCTAAAGAGTATTATGTCTATAAGATGTAACAAGATGTTTTCTTCCGTTCTTGTCTTGGTCCTGTGGGTAAAAATCATCTCCTGGAATTGAGACAATGTCTCAACCTTGTTTTTAAAGAAATGTGCAAGAGGTAAAGGAGCAACTCTGAATGTTTCAAGCCCCTCCCCATTCAGAGGCAGAGACCACAGCCCTGCCCAAGATGACCCCACTGTTCCTGTGGTTTCGATTACAATTCTCATTTGGTCATCCTTACTCCAGGTCACTTTTGTCTCCAGTCATCGCCTAAGAGATGTTCAAAATACTGTTCCTTGAGAAAAATATTTTTTTAAAAGATTTTATTTATTTTTTTGACAGAGAGACAGCGAGAGAGAGAACGCAAGCAGGGGGAGTGGGAGAGGGAGAAGCAGGCTTCCCGCTGAGCAGGGAGCCAGATGCAGAGCTTGATCCCAGGACCCTGGGATCATGACCTGAGCCAAAGGTAGACGCTTAATGACTGAGCTACCCAGGCGCCCAAGAAAAAATATTTTAAGGAAGAATTTTAAGTTGAGGCATTTGGCTGAGATAGCAAGTAAGTGGCCCTTAGAGAACCATACTTCCTTGGAAAAGAATAGATAATTTAGAAAAGGATGTAGACAAAAGAAGAGCTTTGTAGACTCTGAGCCCCAGAGGACATGATCATCATGCTAAAGGATGGAAGATGGCTGATGACAGGGATGGGAGAGAGCTGGCCTCAAGCAATTGAGAACCACAGGCTGGCTTCATTGTATCACACAGATTCGAAGAAAGAAAATCAAGTGGGAGGGTGGAGTGGACCACCGTTCTCTGACTCTGTGGCCCGCCTCACTGAAGCTGGGAGGGTGTGTGGCTGGACAGGCTTCCAAGACGACCGTGAAGTGTCAGTGACTCCTGCGCCCAGTCTCTCCCAAACTTCAGGTGGTGACAGCAACACTGAGACAGGTAATGTTGGGAGGGAGCCCTGTACTGTGTCCCGCCCAGCCCTAACCCTGCTGGGCCTGGCACAAATGTAGTCGTACAGGGGGATGGAAGCACCAGATAGAATGTGGAGGCCTGAAGCCCAAGGGTCTGGTGCACAGGTGAGCTTGCTGCACCTGTTTCCAGAACTAGAGATTGGATTCCATGTTGCCAATTTTGAACCTTAATATTAAAAAAAAAAAAAAAAAGACTTTTTTCCAAAAATCCTACATGAAAATATATTTCCCATATTTTTCTTCTAAAAAGATGTAATTCCTTACCACTCTCCCTCTTTCCTCCATGGCCTGAATGAGTCAGCCGCAACGGCTTTCCTTCAGTTCTAAGGGAAGTCTTGGCTTTCCTTCAGTTCTAAGGGAAGTCTTTGCTCGTCCCTTCCCTCTGCCTGGTGCCCTTGCCCCAGCTATCCCTCTGGCTAGCTCCCTCTTCAGGTTTAGGCATCAAGTCCCTTCACGAAAGTTTCCCCTAAGCCCACACTCTCCCCTCCCCCCCACTCCCACCCCCTTCCACCTAAATGCCCATTTGTCTGAGTTGTCATCGTATTTTAGTGTATTCGTTTGATATCTCTTTCTCCAACTAGATCAGAAAGCCAGACCCTGAAGGCAGCTTTGCTCACTTTTATGCACCCAGCAGCTAGTTTAGATCAGGACACTTTTATAAGGGCTCTGGTAAATATTTGATGAATGAGTGAATTAAATTCTCACTACTTAGGCTGTAAACACTCCCAGGGCTTCTAATTCTGTTTTGTTGGGCATTTATAAACCAGCTTTAAAGGAAGGAAACATAGCTCTCGTAAATCATCATGCTATAATCTGGCAATAATCAAGGAAGTACAGAAAATGCAAAAGTATGTGTTACGGGTGCGCTTTTCCTTAGCTATGTCTACATCATTAAAGAGTCATCACTAAGGCATGGCCGGGGAATAAGAACTTGAGGTTAAGCCAAACTCTTATCTCCATTCTTCACAGGGATGAGCTGGTCCAGTGATACATGTGAGTGCTTCCCTTAAGCAGATATGGAAACTCCAGGAAGTCAACTTATACTCACTATAAAAATATTAGCTCATTCTACCTGTTTGACATCACCAAAATATGTGATTGGTCAGAACGTAAGAGCTTACTGTTTTTTAAGAATCTGTTTTCTAAATGTTTTGCTGTCTTTATTCCCTTTTGAAGGTTTTTCTTGTCTTACCTTTTTTTTTTTTTTTGTCATTTTCCTGAGCTCAAATAATAGTGTTCAGTAGAACAGTTCCTTATAAGACTACTTGACTTGATTCACACTTCACTTATTAGTAATTAAAACCCAGAGTCAACCATGAGTCAGTGCACATTACGGATCCAAATTAAACTGCTACCAATTTTAGGGAAAAAGTTCAGTCTCTACCAAGTTATTGTGAAGGGCCAGGAATTTGAAATTCTTAAATTCAGTTGGACAAATGGATTCTAGATCTCTTTTGCAAATCAAAATTCTGGTTTATTCTGTTTCTTTAATGTTAGTAGTCCTATCATATCTTTAAGAACAATTGTAGATTATCTTTTCCATGAATTTTTTATTTCTTCAATTGGGGCTCTGGTGAATGTTCAGTTTTTAGCATAAGTGATTTTTGCAGGAAGGTTGAATTTTTAGTAATGTTTTGTAAGCCATTTTAATGAAAAAGCTGTTAAATACGTAAAGAACTCTGGCGGAAATCGCCTAAAATGTGGGAAGTCAGTGTTGAGGAGAGCATTAATGATTTTCTTTAGTTATGCCTCCTGTGCTCTTCCATATCAGACTTTGCCGCCTGTCACGCTTTTCCACCTGTTAGCACCAGCCCTTCTGCAAACAGCTTCCAGAGGCTTGGTTAATATGCTTAGGCTGAGAAGAGTTACTGTGAATGGGGATTGAGAGTTGCCTCTTTCTTCACAGAAGGGTTGCCTTAAGAGTTGAATGAGAGAGTGGGTATCACAGGGCTTTGTATGTAAACTGTGAATTACCATATCCAGTTCATGTTTTGGGAAATGTGTCCATCTTACAAGTATCATTCCCAAAAGTGACAGTTGATAGATGACCAAGAAGCCAGACCGGGATAGAGGTAAAGATGGAGGAAGGAAGGAAAAAGGAAGGGAAGGAGGCTTGGGAAGCAGCAATAGGGATAAGCAAAAGGAAAGGAATTAAATCCACCAAGTGTGACCACCTGTGTTTAGATGTGAGCGTGTGTCAAGATTCACCCCATTCCCAGCCTCAGATCTGTGTGAAGTCAGTCTGCTATCAACAGGCAATTATATTGTTTAAGACTGAAAAGAAACTGAACAAGGAATTGGCATATGTATTTATATCAAGCTATGCTGGGGTGATGTTCTGAAGACAGTGTAGGATAATAAAGGTTTTTATCTTCATATAGTGTAGGTATGCTAGTGTTAGGTCACCATTATCTTTTGTATATTATAGTTTCTGTATTGCACATAAAAATTGTAAACACGTGTTTCTCCTTTTTACCAAAGAATGCCCATTTCCCATGGGCGAGGGTGAAGAGCCTGCTCTAATTTCCTCACATTCTTGTCCAGGCTGTTTAAAGAAAGCTATACTTCTCTGTATTGAGGGGCCTTCTCTGTGGGCCAGTCACTGAGGATTTTCTGTGTGGGTGTGCAGAGGGAGCAGCTGAAACCAGAAAGATACCTAGGCATCTGCTCTGTCCTGCCCCCAAACAAGGGGTAAAGCTTGGATAGGATGATACTCCAGAAGCATGACGGGAACATGCCCGGCTTCTCTCCTTCAGCTCTGATGTTACAGTACTTCATGCTTAGCAGGTCATTACACCTAACATGGGAACATACTGTGTTATGGGAACCTTGTAAAACTTTCTTAGGGTATCTTGTTTCTGAAGACCTTTCTTTAAAAACTCTTCATCCAACCCTCCCAAGTTCAGGCCCATTCAGAAACTGAGGCCTTGGGGGAGGGAAGGGCGTGTGTTTTAATGATGAACAAGTAGGTTCAAGCACTACAAATTTAATGAAAATGGGTCTTATGCCATAATAATGAGAGGGTCACAGTTATCCAGACCTGTGGGCCATTAAAAACCTACTTTTTTTAAGCCCTGGATCATGTAGGCAGGTCTCTCCCCTTTGATTAAGCAGAGAGCATAAGGAGAAGATGCCGTCTGTATATGGTGTGAATGGGATATGAGGTAATGTTGAATTCTGCAGAAATCTACTTGGCGAAAACCGGCTGCAAAGACGGGAGGGAAAAAGCAACGTGCCAGGGAGATAATAAGCTAGGTTTTTGGGACACATGTTGGCCTTGTTTTAACTATAGAAATCTGAGTTTGCTTAGACAGTACAAACTGCAGCAGGTTCAATCTCATTTATCTCCGAAGCATGACATTTTTCCTGCTTCTGTAACTATGAAGAATTAAAGCAGCAGTTACTTTCTAGTATAGCTTCCTTTGTAACGAAAGCCCCCCTACTGTGTTTCCCGGAAAGCCAAAGGTGTGATAGCGTTCGTGTTCCATCCCGGGTGCCCCCTACAGCTTTTAGCCTTGACCTGGAGCTACTCTGTCTTTGGGCAAGTGGCAGAGCTCTGTGTGCATGCTAACACAGCTGGGAGACTCGTCTGAGCAGCAACTGCCAGGCAGCCAAAGCACCCCGCTCACAACTTTCCATGATGGATTAAGCTGACTCTGCCAATCTCACTTTACTCAAGACACCAAACTGGACGCTTGCAAGACGAGTGCCTTGCAAATCTTTGAGATGCTTTTCTTATTATAGATGAAATATGAACATTGTGTTTGGGAACAGGATCCAACAAATGCCAAAGGTATTTATGTAAGTCATTCAGCTTTAGTACAACAGTCTCTTGAGAATAAAACCAAATAAGCTTTTAATAATTTTGCCCTTCTATTTCAGTTGGTGTTTCACATTTATTTGTATAATATGCTCAATTCAAGATAAGCTTCTTTATCAGGAATTTAATTAATATGTAAGGAATCAAGATCGCCCCCAAAAGAGTGCGACTCTTTGAAGTCAAATCTTCTTAGGATTTCCCTGTGTGCCAAAAGAAACTTATTCAAGCCAAGTAAAATACATTAATTCATTTTCTAGCATTTTTAAAATAATTGATTATGCCAGAGATTAACAAATAACTTCGCTATATTTTTGTTAGTTTTTAAAAACTTCTGAATAAGGTTAAAATTTTGCTGAGTTTTGCTGTATCAAGTCCATCAAGTTTTGATCTCAGTTGGCTTGGTCCAGAGATCCCTCTCTGTTTAATTTTTTACATTGGTGTGGGAGCTTTTTGAATTAGTATTTCAAGATTTCCTACATTCACTTCCATCCATTAGGGGAAAGGTTTGATATTCGTGTGGGGAACCTACTAGTCAAAATATGTTGAGGAGAAATCCCATAGAAGCTGGAGTTTCGGGTTCAGGAGTAGGAATGGAGGAGCCATACCCACCCTCCACCAGGCCTTGTTACTCATTTCCCACCCCTCCTGCTCACCCCAGTGATTTGAGAATCAGTTGAGCTGTGACTGATAGATTACCTGGCAAAGATGCAAATGCAGTGGAAGGGTCATTAGTTAACACATTGATTAACACCCTGGTCTGGATTTGCAGAAAAGACTCTAGGTTACCAGCCCATTTTATAAGGCTTGGTTTTTATCTCCGTGAAATATTAATTTTAATTAATTAATTTTAATCACTCTTATAACATGAATTGATGACATACTGTGTAAATGTAAAATAATGATTAAGATCCAGTCATTTCTGTTGGACAGATCAGGACAGTTAGGACAGGTAAAAATGCAGTAACCTCGCACATGATTGGCCCCTTGCTCTGAGCTTAGGTAGCACATAGGAGGAGCTTAATCATAGCCTGGGGCTGGAGGCATGATTGTGCAGGTGGTATCCAGCTTGAAAACCAAAGGATGTGTGAGTGTTTTCCAAAAAAGATAGAGAAGGGTGCAAAGTATAATGGCCCACTTGTATTTGGAATACTGGAAAATTATGACTGGAAAATATGGCTAGAAAAGAGACTACTAGCTTGGGGGGGGGGCGGTTGTTGAGAGATGAGGTGAAGTAAGTAAGGGCTCACTAACCTATAAGGGGGAGTTTGAACATTATCGCAAAGAACAGGGAGAGCTACTGATAGCTTTAGGCAGAAGAATTACATGATCAAATTTAGAAAGATCACTCTGGATGCAAGTGGTATAGAGGCTGGGAAGAGCAAGGAGCTAATAAAACTGGAGACTGATTAAGTAGTAATCTGCTAACTAGTAATCTGCGTAAGAACCGAGGGGCTGAGCTAAGCAGTGACAGTGGGGATGGAAAGAGCACATGGATGGGTGACAGTCTCCCAGGCAAACTCAGTAGGACTTGATGGCTGGTTGACTAAATGTAGCAAACCTAGAAGAGGCAGAGTGAGAGTGACCCCCAAGTTTCAGGCTCGGCCAACTGGAGGGATGCCAGTACTGTTTATTCAGACAGGGACCAGAGAAGAAAGTACGGGTTTAGAGAGGAAGCTGTTTGGATTTTGACTTCTTGAATTTTGAGATGCTGGGCCCAAAGACAAAAAGGAACATGGGCCTGGAATTCAGACTTGTACCACACATAAAGAGCTCAGACCTAAACCCTGAGGAACAAAGACATTATGAGGCACACTGCAAAAGAGGAATTCCATGTACATGATGCTGGATGCAGCTCTTTTTAAGAAGTACAAATAAAGAAATTCTCACATTCAGTAACTAGGAGGAACCTGTTGCTTTAGGACAATGCAATTCAGGTATCAGAAAGTCTGTTTCTGAATTTGTGAAATTATGCTTTCTAAGATTTATGCTCAAAGGACCTACCCAGTGAGCAAGATCTGTTGGCCTGTTTCTTTCTTGGCAACGTACTGGAACAAAATATCACTCTCACAAATTATTGTGCTAAAGAAACATCGTTTGGCAAACATTTATTTAGTGCCAGTTCTGCCCAAACATGACGCTAGGCCCTAGGAATACAAAGATGAATAAGAAACAAAACTTGTCATTAAGAGCAAATACCCTGGGGGGTTCACAGCACTCCTGTGCAGTGGGCCAATGCCGTGAGACAGGTGGGGTTGGGAGGTGGAGGGACCCCCCGGGAGGCACCTAACCCACCTGGGTGAGCTTGTCACTTACCTGTGCTTCTGCACAAGCAAGCCCTCTCTGCCCAGAACACCCTCACACCCAGGCCCCTTTCCTTTGCCTAACCTCTGTTAGTCTTTTGTGGTTGTGCGCAAGGTCCATATAGGACTGAATTAAGAAAACCAAACAAAATGTCTCTTCGTATAGGGACTGTTATCACTGACAGTAGCAATGCTATCAACAGAATATACATAGATAAGAGTCTTATAGTGCTAAGAAGTACATGACTGGTGCTTTCTAAAAAAAAAAAAAAAATCAAATTTTTTCAATAGCTGAAGATTGTTAATTTAAATCACATTTTAACTTAAACTAAAACTATCTCTGCATAGAGTCTATAAGATATGATTTTTGATGGTAGCAGAATCTTAGCATCATTCAGATACAAAAACATCAAAGTTAGCTATCCTGCAGTAAGATGATTTTTTTGGCCATGTTTCCAAATAGGGAAGCAGTGTAGACAGTGCTAAACATTTCCCCCACGTATACAACACACTAGTGCAAGCACCCTTCCCCTTTGGGCCTGAGGACAGCAATTCGGGTGATGCCTTTTGGCCAACACAAACAGAGCTAACATGGTTCAGTGGTTACCTGGTGCCTGAACCCCTGCCATGAACTTGGCATCTCTCATCTCACCTAATCCCCACAGCTACCCTATTAGTCAGGAGGAAACCAAGACCTAGAAAGGTCACAAAACAGGTAGATGACCTATGGTAGGGCAGATTCCAGGCAGCATAGCATCAGAGCCCAAGCCTTTAATGTCCACTATATTTTGAGAATTGGGGTAGGAATTTTTTTTCCTTTTACCCATGCGCCTGCCTTAGGCTCAGAAAAGAAGATCTATCTGGGAGCAGTCGCCATATGCTTCATTATTTCGTCATATGCTTCATTTTGCCGGTTCCATTTAACCAGTATTATTCAGTAGCCACAAATCTTGTGGCTGAGACAAACATAAACGGGTAATATCAGTATGGTGAATTCTAAGAAAAACTGAAATGCAAAAGAAGGAAGAACACTAAACACATGTAGGGCTGAAGGGCTGAGCCTGTGCTGTGGAGAATGGATCAAGACTCAGCAGAAAGCAAATGGTAGCAAGGATGCTCCGGACAAAAGGAATATCCAGAGGAAGACAGAGTGGGATGAAGGTGCATAGGGTAAGTTCCTAGCAGCAGTTGGATAGAGGGGCTTCTCCATCCACAGCCCCTGCAGCTGATCACAAGGGGCACTTGAAAATTTCTGGCCCCTACCCAGTGCTGGCTTCTCATGTCTTTGGGTGAGGCTCAGAAATCTGCGTTTTACAAGCTTCCCCAGTTATCTTGAGGCACACTGAAAGTTGGTAAGTGTAGGTTATGATATGATAGGAAATGATGTCATGAAGGTTTGGGAGCTGGATTGTCTACTCTTGTTGGTGTTGGGGAGTATTTGAAGGAAGTGGGGCAAGGAACCATCTGTCTCTGAGATGGATTTAAGTGGGGCCAAGACTGGAGACCTGGTCTGTGGCAAGATGGTAAAGACCCAGTCAAGGGCATGGATAGTAGAGAAGCAGGAGACGAAATTAGCTGGAATTGATGGATCAAAGTGGTGGGTGAGGAACAGAGGCAAATCTAAGATGTTCGTGTGTGTGATATTCTAATGCTCCTAAATAAGATTAGTGAAAAGGTTCATCATTCCTGGAATGTGGGTCATTTATTTCAAACATATTAAGCAAAGTCGTCTTTCTGGATCTCTCATTAATAGATGGTCCAAGTCTGGACCTCCACTGCTGTTTTGAACTTGACTTCACCTAACTATACCAACAATATTTCTTAAAGAAATTATTCAGTTGGTAAACACAGTGAAGCATCATTGAGGTTTTACTTTTCCACCTCCAGATTCAGAAGATGGTGGACTGAAAGGGAAAATGTCCCATTGTCATAAACTGTTAAGAACAAGATTACAGTTAGGGACATATAACCAAAATTAAAACCATTTTTGAAGTACCTGTAAGCATTCCAGGAGCGCAGCTCACATACCAGTCTTTTTTTTTTTTAATCATCTCGGGTATTGTTAAATGTTGACACACTTAGTATCGCACGAGACCTGAAGTGGGAGAAAGGTAGATGCACCTGACCTGTCCACAAACTTCGGGTTGGTTGGAGAGAACTTAGACCCACAGGGAGTAGTTAAATAATAACACAAGGCAATTCATTCAGTCAGCTGTTTATTAATGCCTACCTTATTCCATACAGGTTTTGAAGTAGTTTATCTAAATGTCTAAATGGGTGGTCTTACAGGAATTAAAAAAAGATTGACCTGTCCATAAAGCACCTTCAAAAACTTTTCTCTTGGCCACTACTACTATTTTGAGGTCTTTTTTTTTTTTTCATGTTACCATACAAACTTGAGAGTAAAAGCATTTTTCAAAATTGTTATTCTTCTTACTCCTCACTAAATCAGAATAACTTTCAACCCATTGTTGGAATGATTAAAGCCTAATTATAGAGTGAGCAGACAGTCCCTAATGTTTCATTCTATAAATGAAAACAAGGGAAAGAAGAGCATATGTAAGAGTTTTCAGTTTTTTCTTTCTTTGGAATCTTCAGTAATGTGTTAATTTTGTGGTTTAAAGTTCAGTTACTAAACTTTACTCTTGAAAAGTTTTCTTTAAATTACAGTTGCTATATTTGTAACAGTTACAGAGCCTCCGCTGTATTCAGTGCCCGATAATAAGGGAAATTTTGAAGGAAATAGAAGGCGTAAGCCAACAAAGGGAAGAAAATTAAAAAGTCTCCAGCATCCCCCCTCCATAAACAGTGTCTGTATAAACATGTATGCATATGAATCTATGTAAATTCATATGTATAAGATGCTGGCCCTAAGGGAATGCCGAGTAATGAGAAAAGGGAGAAAAATTAGAGAGACAGCATGAATAAAGGGGTTCCTGGGATAATTGGCATGTCTGGTGCCAGGTGGAATTGGTCTGGAATGATTTCATAAGGAATTTGAGCCTTGAGCAATATTTTGAAGGGAAGCTAAGGCATGATTTGTCACAGAGGCAACAGAGATTTTGCCAGGTGGGAGAAGAATAGCGTGTCGGATGACTCACAGCCTGAAGAGAATGAAAAATGCTTCAAGGCAGTAGAGATCACCAGTGTTCATTATCATGGGCAATACTGTCCTTGTGGTTTGCTGGAGTGGATATTACTTCTGGCCTCAGAGCCTTATTAATCTTCTGATGTTCCGTGTTGGTATTCCCTAGCGACTCCCGTGGCCAACAGCACCTGAAAACAAGGGTCTTTCATATGCAAACACTTCCCTCTCACCCTTATCCTACCACCCAGGGGG
This sequence comes from Neomonachus schauinslandi, assembly GCF_002201575.2. NCBI lineage: Eukaryota > Metazoa > Chordata > Mammalia > Carnivora > Phocidae > Neomonachus > Neomonachus schauinslandi. Next base: position 129,900,405 of record NC_058406.1, on the reverse strand, counting down.
AAAAAAAAAATCCAGAAAGCTAGTAAATTGGGAGATAGCAGCAGTGGGGCTAGTCTGAAATTCCTGAAAGCTAATGCTGTTGGTCTGTAGAAAAGAATAATAATAATAGGAAGGTAGGAGGCTAGAGACACTGGATCTGACCTTTCTGTTAGATTTTCACTCTGGAGCTTCATCTTCTGAGAAGTCTTAAAGTGTGTGTACAAAAACGTACTCAAAACCCTTCTGGACTGGGCGCCCCCCTGCTGGTGTGTGTAACGTAAGATGCACAGTGTTTTGCGGCAGGTCTTGTAGAGTCCAGCTGAGTCATGGTCAGAGAAGAGGACAATTAGATAAGGGTGCTGACTATTGAAGGATCTTAAAAGCACTAATCAGGCCTTATGTAATACACAAGTGGAAACCGTTTCAGAGTCCTGAGGAAGTTAGTAACATGAGCAAAACAACATCTGAGGAGAATGGTTTTAGCTGTCATGCACACGGTGGATTGGACACAGCAAAAGTTGCAACAGGACCATGGAGGACATGAACAAATCAATCCACGCATAAAGAACTGGATTCTTGAAAGTGGCAAAGGAGAACTCATCTTGTCTACCACTGGTTGTGTACAAAGAGAGTTAAAACCCTAAGGATCTGAGCGTAGTCCGCTAAGAACACACATGAACCATAAATAATGGGGGTGACACTTTAGGGAGAAGGATAATCTTTGAGTCATGGACTTTCAGGGAGGAACAAAGCAAGAAGAGATTCCTGTAAGAATGGTACCTAGGAGCCTTGTGCATTTAAGAGTTCCCAGGGGGAAATGAAAACATCAAAATCAAAGATTTACATAGTCACTTGTAATAGAGTTGTTAGGAAAATGAGTTAGAGAAGGCTGAGGTTGAGAAATTTATAAGGAATCATCAGAGATGGTAAATCATGTGTGGAAACGAGGGAATTATTTTATACTAAGATAAACTTAAGATAATGACCAAGGTTCTACTGTGGTTATAACATCTCTATTTGCATAATTCCATTGTCTGGAATCAAGTCACATTAGCAAATCCTTTTTATTTTTCTTATTTATTAATAAGGTAGCCATCGCAGTATCTAGATGGTCAGCCATATAGTAATCAGAGCTTTCATTAACTCTTTATACAGCCTGTTGTCTACTTAAGTCTATATAAAAGAGTGAAATTAACATCTATGAGTTTCTTTGCCTTGGAAAAGGCATCTTTTATTTTTGCGTAGTTATTATGTGTACAAAATGGATCAAGAGAATAAGCACATGGCTCGTAGGAAGATATCTGACTTACTAATTAAACAAAGAGTGTGAAAACTCTGCAGAGGCCAGTTTCAGGCCCCAAACCTTATCCCCTGGGACCTGCCCCCAGAAGGACATCCGTAGGCATTTTACATACATGGAGTAAGCAGGACCAAGAACAGTGAGTAAGTTAGCAGTCTTGCAAAGAGCACTTGGGTTCAGCTGAAGATTAAAATCACGGGAGAACCAGAGGTCTGTTTTGTGCTGATGATGTTCCACAGGACCGTCTATGTTTTTTTTTCCGCTCCCTGGTCTCTGCTCTAACTCGTTACAAGTTTGTTTTGTTTGACCCCTCTCTGGTTTGTAATAGAGAGTCCACCTAGCTTCCCAGAGCTGGCGTATTTCGGAGCACAGTCCAGCCTTCCTGCAAATTCTCGGCAGTGGCAAGTCCCAGCTTGAAAAGGCCCCCTGCTCAGCCGGCTCTGACTGACCACCTGAGAAATCCCCCCTCCTGCTGGAAATCAGGCAGGTGCAGGAATGCTTGATGAGGTACAGGGGTCTCTGTTGAACAGTCTGATTTTTCCATTAAGAAGAAACTGGTTACATGTGTATTCTGGTCTAGTCAACAGTTTTTCTTATTCTCATGAAACAGGAGAATATGAAAAGAAAAACTTTTTACTGAACAATGAACACTTACTAAATAAAATATAAAATTGTAGCTCTTTCAAAAGCATGGATTACATTGAGTCATGCCTTATAATTTTTGTCTTGATGAGGACTCTGAGTAAGCCAAGGATATAAAAGTTTAAGTGTTCAAGCCATGGAGATTAAGAAGCAAATAAATATATTTACAGTCCCTGTACCAAGCAGGTGTAGTGACTTTTAGGAGCTTAAAATAGGGTGACCATAACTGGCTTTTCTCTTGACATTTTCAAGATTTTTTTTCTCTTAATTTTTCTGTTCTTCCTTTTCCCCATCCATTGCAGCTCTATAATTAGTATGAAATTCCGCTCACCTAAATTCTAAATAATTTTTAGAAATCTGAATTAATACTGAACTTAACGAAATGTAAATCTATGCAGAGTTACTATAAGTTTTTCCTAATAATTAGGCACAAATCTAAAGCTAGCTGGAATCATTTTTAGTAAGAATTACAAGAGTTAAACCCAGAATAAAATGTTTCTTACACCCAGAAAGAAAATGATAATCATGAATAAGAGGTCATTTTAAAACTTCAGTGGCCAACTTTATGTTTATTAATGTATACTGTATAGCTAATAAAAATAATTCTATCTTATACATTACATGGGACCCAGTGCAGGTATCAAGAGCTGATAAGTACTCTAAATACTTGGTTTTGATTCATTTATCACTTTTCAGTTGGCTTTCTTCCTTGGAGATTTAGAATCCATTACAAAGCTAAAATCTCATCGGGTTTCTGACAGTTCATTTTATCAGCTCAATACTACATAAATATATGCTGAGGTCATTGCATAAAAGTTTTTAAGTTTAATGAAAATGATCATTCGTTACTGAAAGTCCTTTGTGGTTAGTGACACTGATTTCCTGGGGGCTCGGTTGTAACAAACACGTGAAGCCTGAGTGACAGGAGACAATCAGGTGAATGAGCTGAAGTTTGAGAGGTCCAATTCACTCGTCACCTGGAGACTGTATCTCTTTCCCAAACAGGCTCAGATCAGTGCCCAGGAGCAAGACCTGGAGAGACCCATTCACAGGTGACCTGAAGAACATGCCAGTCTTCCCCGTGGTACTGGCCCTGCCTTATGTTTGGGGGCCAGGATGCCAGAAAGACTGTCGCAGCTTGCCAGACTGGGCTGAGGTGGGAGATTGTATTCAAATATCGTCTATGTGACCTTTTAAGCCTTAGATTACTTGTCCAAAAAAAAGAGGGTGATTTGGCACCCAGCTCACAGAAGTTGGGAGAATTAAATTCGATTAGTGTATGAGTGCCCCTTACACAGGAAGCAGCGCTTAATAGGTACTAAATAAACTGATACAGCCAGCCGTTGTCGAATACTTCCATACTGAGTACTGTATAAAGACAGCCCTTGCCCTCTGAGAGCTCATGTTTCCAGGGCAGGAGATTGAGGAGAAAAGCAGCAGGTATTAAATGATGTCACACAGCAAAGGACAGGATACATAAGAAGCCAGCAGAGGATCCCTGAACACCCGGAGGAACTGAGAGAGACTTCAAAGGGCAACTCTTGGGCAGTCTTGGGGAGACAAAGTAGGCACTTCCAGGAACAGAACGGGGAAGAAGGGCTTTCCTAGCAGAGGGACTGCAAGGGCAAAAGCGTGGAGGGTTAAGAGCTCTTATTTGTCCCTTCCCGCTACAATGCTATTGTTATTTATACTCCTGGAATTCCAGGCCGTGGAGAGGCGGTGTGTGCAGCTTGTGGTTAAGAACACGCACACTGTGACTACAGTCTGGGTTCCCATCCTGGCACTGTCAGCGATGGGACTCAGGCCTCACGTGCCTTCATCTGCACAGTGGGAAAAGAACAATAATAGCTATTAGCAGGATTATTGTGAGGGTTAAACGAGGTAATAGACTTGAAGTGGAAAGGGGATGCTAAATGTTTCATGTTAGAGTAAATTTTGTAATTATTTCAACCAGCGGTTCCAGAATATCTGCTCTGTGTAAAGCAAAAAGAGTAGGTGTCTGGGGAGAAACCAAAATGAGATGGGGCCCTATCCTCCAGGAAATGTATAACCTAGGGGCAGAGATGGATAGGTAAACAACTTGCAGTGCAGCTGGAAATTAAAGAAGAGCTACGTGGAGGTTGAAGCAATGTGTGGGAGCATCACTAGAAAAGAAATCTCACTAGAAAAGAAATCTGTTCCAAGGAAGAGGAGGAATTCTTGGGAGAAGTGAGGTCGGTGTAGAATTTTCGCCCAGGGCGCCTGGGTGGCTCAGCTGGTTAAGCGACTGCCTTCGGCTCAGGTCATGATCCTGGAGTCCCGGGATCGAGTCCCGCGTCGGGCTCCCTGCTCAGCGGGGAGTCTGCCTCTCTCTCTGACCCTCCCCCCTCTCATGCTCTCTATCTCATTCTCTCTCTCAAATAAATAAATAAAATCTTTAAAAAAAAAAAAAAAAAATTTTCGCCCAGTGCTCATTTTGGCTTGCTCTGGCTCCGTCGTGTGTGACTCAGGGCAGGTCCATTCAGGCGCACTGTTGGGTCTGTTTCCTTCCTTGTGGCTGACTTTGTCTTGGCTCCTCTCCCATTTACCTGGATGGCATTCAAATGCTTCCCTTAGGACTGAAGTTGGAAGGGTAAGTAAGGTAGGTTTATATCTTCAGCCTAAAAGAGATGCAGGAAGAGCAGGAGCTGAGGGCAGTCAGGAACTGGGGACTTTACCTTCCGTGGGAAGAAGTCAGGTTACAGGGAAGTCCCCAGGCCCCAGGCTTTGGAGTCCAATCCCAGAATTCCCCTTCCAGCCCCTGCACTGCTCCTGTTCTGCTGCTATTTGTTCCCACGGGCCCACCGACTCCCCACATTCAAAAGAGCTCCCTGAGACTTGCAGGATGCCACCTCCTTTGCTCCCCCAGTGCATTGTGGGACCTGGGAAGCCAGATCTGAGAAAGCAGAGAAGTGAGAGCAGCACCCTCCCCTGCACCTACCAGGCCCTACAAGAGTCCCCATGTCCCCCAGGGGCTACCAGCTCACAGGTAGGAGCTGGGTGTCTATTGGCCCCCAGCGTCGTTCAACATTTGGGTCCAAGCTATCCTATTTCCGGCAGAACCATCTCACGGAGGCTGGTTTGCGCCTGACTCTACCCCACAGTTTGAGTTCTAATAACGTACCATCCCCTCTTTTGGGTCAGTCTGATCCTGGGAAGAGAGGCTTGTAAGTCAACTCTAACTCAGTCATCTTTGCCTTTGAAAATCGAGGAAGAAGTGAATGTGAGCTGTAGCGCAGAGTTTCAGAAGGGACAAAAGAGGGAAACGATTCAAATAAATATTTAACTGACAGCCTGATTTTTGCCCAGAGTGGTTTAGGGAATTCTTTCTGCAATGTGGTATAGTAGTTAAGAGCACAGATGTCCGAGCCACAGCAACCTCAAGTCTTGGCTCTGTCACATTTTTAGCTGAGTGGCCTCAAGTAAACAACTTTACCTCTCCAACTGTTAATTGCATCATCTGTGAAATGGGCATGATAATTCATAGTGCCTCCTCACAGGGTTAAAATAAGTCCTCCTTGAGTTGGTACGTGCCAAGTATTTGGAACAGTGCCTGGCACCAGTAAGCATTGTGCAGGCGTGAGCTCTTACTCTTGCTAAGGTGCTCATAGAGAAATTTGGGGTGAACTTGTTCTCCCGATGCCTCCTTGAGCATATCTATCTGAGGGTATAATGTCTCTGAGGCCCTATCCAAGGCTTTTATGAAGTTCAAGTAATATGTATGTTCAGTTACTGGGTTAGTGGAAGTTCAATGGCATTCATAGAAAGATAGCTGTAGAGATTCTCCCCCAAATTCTAGAATAGCATAACTGATTTTTTCCTAATACATCACATGGACACGTGAAGACAAGTCCCAGCCTGCAGTATATAGAGCCACACCTCTGTTTGAAGTGCCTGCAGGCTGCTCCAGGGTGTGTGCAAACTGTGGATATAAAGACAGATTTTTGTGATGCAGGTTTCCTTTTTGAGACTCAGACCAGCCTGATTCATTCACCATTGTGTGCTGTGTGCTGTGAAAATTTAAACAGCTTTGAGCTGAACACCTGTGTCTTTGTCCTGGGTCTTGCCTTGCAAAACAGGATTTGATTGGACTTCTCCTTTCAACACAGTTACCCACCTACATGCCTGCATTTCTGCATTCCTGCCTCATAGTGTTTCAATCAACTTTTCAGAAGAAATGGCCAGACTTGAAAGTATGAGAAAATAACCTGAAAGTTAGATACAAAATCCTCCTCGTGCTATGTTTATGTTTGATTAAAAACGAAGCAGTGTGAAATGTCTACCGGAAGATGATTAAAACGTCTTCGTTATGTCCTTTCCGAGGCGTGTCTGTTTAGGCTTTAGGGAAATAACTGAAATCAGCCTTTTCCCCCCATTTATAGTTGGGTAAATTTGCAATCTGCAAAATGACACCAGAAGAATAGAGTAAAAATTAGGGATCTAGAAGTCAGTACTTACAGACCCATATGCCGTAGGCCATCGTGACAAACTATGGAAGACCCAGACCACTGTCCTTTCCTACACTGAGTACTTGCTGATGCTTCCAGGGGTAAACACTGCTAGGAGTTCAGAAGTGAGTCTAAGATCATCCTGGCTCTCCAGCAGGGTGTCCTCTAGTAGTGCGTTGTAACAAATCACCATGACGTAAGGTGACAAGCAAGTGCCATGCTAGAGTCAGTTGTGTTTCTCTGAATCTTTTTGGTCTTGCATGAAATTTAGAAACAAGGGGATTTTTTTTTTTTTCCACGTGGGAGCATCAGGAAAGGCCTCAGGGGGAAGGGGTTAGAGTTGGATCTTGGACCTTGGAAAGGATTTCGGCAAATAGAAACGGGAGAGAGCATGTTCTAAGCAAAGAGCACGAGAGAAGAGCACAAAAGCAGGCATGGGGCAACAGGGGCACAACAGGGAACCTCCTGCGAGGGACCCAGTTCCTGGTGTGCTCCCGAAGCCTTGTGATTATTGTGCATTTTTCAGTTAAATACCTTTGGAGTTATCTCCTTTTTCAAAAAAAAATCAAAGCTTTAATTACCATTATAAATCTGTTAGGCCATGTTGTTCTTGCGGGAGCTGATTTGTGTTCTCTCTCTCTGAAGAGGGCCGTGTTGGAGCTGGTGGTGTAATTGTGGTAGATACCCTCATTGCCATAAATGCAGGTATGTTAACCACGATAATCATTTATTTCCTTTTAACCCTGTAAAGAAATCGAAATCGGATCTAACTGAACTCTGGCTCCATTCTCTCAGATGAGGTTTCTATAGAAAATGTTATCTTCCCCTTTTTGACGGTTGCTTGGCTTAATGGATCCGTCGGGTTAGTACAGGTGTATTTCCTGGGACTGGTTGGTTGGTATCTTTCAGAGTTTACATAGCAACCTCCTTTCCAGCAGGTCCAGCCACTCTCTTCACGTATGGGCGAGGCCATGTTTGCCAAACAGCAGACTCTTAAGTAAAATCCTCCCTCCCTGGACAAAAGAAATGCGTCGTTTGAAAGTCACTTTTAAGGCTAAGTAGCTCTACACAGCGAAAATATTTACCAGCTTTTAACAGAAACATGTGAACAAAAGATTATTCAAATAACCTAAGCCTGTCATTACAACTATGTAAGTCTATGGTTTCGTGGCCTCTATTTATTTAGTGTTGACTAAGGATGGTAACCACTTTGATCTCTTCCGAGAAACCGTCCATGGGCTCTACTTTCTTTTGTCTGCCTCCTAAAGCATTTCCTTGAATGCTCATGTGCTCCTTAACTCTCTTTCCTTCTGCCTCTTGCTCGTTCTTGTCTCCTACCCACATCTGCCCTTCTCCCTGCCAACTTTTCCCACTTCTAGACTTAACCATCCACTATCCTTCTGGATATCCCGCTCTGCCTGGCACATTTTGACCCTCAAGTCATTTGTAGACCCAGCTCATTTAATGGATGTTAATTGAGAGCCTCCCCTCCCCTGACATGATGCAGGTCCAAGAAATGGGTATTCAAAGGCAGCACTTGCCCTTTGGGTGCTCATAATGTCATGAGGTGAGACAGGCAAGTAAACAGCCCATTACAGGGCAGAAGTGCTGGTGCAGCTGAAATTCTGCTGGAGAGGGCAGCGGGAGGCTTAGCGACTCACAGGCGGACGGAGGAGGATGGGAAGATGAAACCTGGCCCAGCCATAGCCCCTTCTGGGGCTGCCTTCTCCAGCCCCCTCCATCTTCCTGTCTGCTCCGTGGCATTCCGTACAGACCCATGTTTCAGTACTTCTTAGGCTATAGGTCTGTGCTTGTTTTGTCCAGCCAGTTCCTATGAGTAATTGTACACCTCGAAGTGGACAGCAGGTGGGACACATCCCGTAAACTGTGACTTCCCCAGGCTTGGTCTTTTCATCTGTAAAGTGAGAACAGAGACTTAGAATTCTTGCTAAGGTTTTTCTGGCTTAAAAATAATAATAATAGGGGCACCTGGGTGGCTCAGTCGTTAAGCGTCTGCCTTCAGCTCAGGTCATGATCCCAGGGTCCTGGAATCGAGCCCCACATCGGTCTCCTTGCTCAGCAGGGAGCCTGCTTCTCCCTCTCCCACTCCCCCTGCTTGTGTTCCCTCTCTTGCTGTCTCTCTCTCTCTCTGTCAAATAAATAAAATCTTTAAAAATATATATATAATAATAATAAAACCTTATGATTATCAGCTAAAACAAGTACATATTTATATGGAAAACCATTTCGATGTTTTGCCTTTATTTTGTGATGATGCAGACATGACTTAGAAGTGGATTTCTTTAGTAGAATTAATTTCTAAGAATAAAAAGAAGAGAAAATGTAGGGTTTTTTTCATAGTTGTGAATACAAAAGTTTGTTACCAATGCCAAAACAGTGGCCTTGAAGGAAATGTATAGTCAGAGGGAAATTTTACTTCATTGGATGTACTTTGACTCTTTAAAAAAGTCTCTTGCTTTCTGTCTTAAAAAAGAGAAACTGAACTAATTGTTAAACTGAATATGTATACCTTTTCAAAAATCATTTTGAAGTGATTCCAAAGGTTCTAAGAAATACAAGGATTTGGGTTGTTCCTAAATTTAGTAGCCCATGATTTTTAAAGATTTTGAGTCTCAGTTTGGATCCTCAGGACTCATCTCAATTAGTGGAGAACTTCTTTAACAGCACAGGGAACAGATGCAATTTTTAATTCACAGTAATTCTTACTAGACCACTTCTTACGTGTGGAAGAGCACCAAAATGTAGCTGGGTTTTCTCCCCCATCAGTGCACATAGCAGCACTTGGAAATCTGGAAATTCAGAATCACTTCCTGTCAGGCCAGGCTCTACTGTGAGTTGTCATTTACAGGTGGTATTTGAGTCTTCAGAAGCCTGCCTTGATTATTTTTTTTATTTCATTTTCATTATAAAGCCTCCCTGGGACATGATTTTTGTTTTATAAGCTTAATTCAGTTTAGCTAGTAGTTATCATTTATTATTTGGGCAGGCCCTGGAAGGCTCATTAGGAAGACCAAATACACACGCAGTATAATGAGCCATCAATGTAAGAAAAACTGCCAAGCAGAATGTTCAAAGCCAGATTATTTTATCACCCCTTTTATGAATTTCCAGTGTAATAGTAAGGATAAGTAAGGGAGCATGTAGCTAGCCAATACCATGAGTTTTATAGAGCGACAGATAGACCTGAAGTAACCGCAGGTGGGCTAGGCAGACAAAAGCTTCGTTTAAGAAATGAATTGTAAATGGCATTTGGAAGGCAGGGGTGGCAGCATTGTAAAGACCTGGGCACACTTACAGTGAGAGCCCAGAACAGCCCAAGTTCATGGCGACTAAAGAGGACTAGTCAAGGGGATCCACTGGCAATGGGTGTAAAGATTGCCTACTGAAGACTTGTTAACAGAGTGTATTTTAAACAGATCATGCTATTGACATATGCTTGTATAAGTGGTGATTTTTTAAATTTTAATATTCTTTTTTTTTTTTTGGATAAATGATACATGTTCATGGTTCAAAATTTTAAAGTTACAAAATGGAAGACCGAGTGATAAATCTCCCTCCCATTCCTGACTCCAGCTAATCAGTTCCTTTTTCTAAAGACAACCGATGTTATTAGTATCTTAATAAAATTTTTCTGATAATTATATACATACAAATATACATTTTATCCCCTTTAACACAAATGGTTGCATACCACAAGTCCATAATTGCTTTCAAGATGTTTTGGGTCCAGATATGTTTTAGAATTCAGAATTTACTGGATTTTAGAAAAGCAAAATGGCGCTTATGGCATAAATTACATAATACCTACAGGGGGTCTGAACAGCACGGAGTAATCAAACATATTAATTCTCCAGGGAAACTGAATACGCACACCAAATGGGATAAATAAGAACCATAAATAGCCTCATGTCAGTTGCACTCAGGTGTTACTGTCAAATAAGTTTTGGCATTAAACTTGAAAATTTAGGTTTTTAAAGCTTTTTAGATGTTGGAATTACAGATAAAGGATTGTAGCCTAGAATACACACTGTTCTGTACCCTGTTGTTGTTTTTTTAATTAGTAATATATATTAAAAGTCATTCCATATCAGTACATAAAGAGCTTCCTCATTCTATAAGCAATTAGAACTGATTCACATACTAGACTTCTTGTAGAATATAATTTAAATACATACAGTGCTTTGTGTACATATACGTTTTTGTGTGTATAGACTCATGTATTGGTGCAGTTAAGAGCAGAATCAGGTCTAGATCAAATTATTTTCTCTAGGGCTCTTTACAATAATGCCTTTTTAAAAAAAATAATAGAAATAGTAATAATACTGGTTTATGAAAAAAAAAAAAAACAACACACAGTTGAGCCAAACCAACAGAGCCGTAATATACAACATTATAATTTGTTCAGTGTTGGGTTTAAAAAAAAAAAAAAAGCCTGAGGTACTAAAATTTACTTTTCAGTATTCCGTATGAGAAATCTTTGCCAAGTAAATATATGCAGGTTTATTTGTAATATCATTATCATTATTCTTTGTAGAATAGCTGCTACCAGGAAAGGCAAGAGGCTGTTTGAATAACGGAGACACTCTCTTTAATTGGTGTGTCAGCACCAATGACTGAAAGGAGAAAGACTGGTAATAGCATGAGCTGTTGTCATCATGCACCGGTGTTTGGGCAGAGAAGTCTGACTAAATAAGGCAATGCCCAAGTGAGCCTTATCAGCGTTTGACCACAATCACGGGCAAGCAGCTGATGAACGGTGCCTATCCGCCCGCTGCAATTCCTTAAGGTCTTGGCAGATGGGCATTTATCACCTACCTCAAAAGTTCCTACCTGCAGCGCTCGGAGTTGTTGCCACCTGCATTTTATTTTCTATAAAGCTGAATGTGAAACTTAAAGTCTCTAGAGAGGATGACAGAGAGAGCTCAGTTTACTGTTCCAAAAATGTGTTATGCATGTAAGCATACTTATTTTTAGTAATGTGTCAGTGGAGAGTTTGTTTAGGAGTTCATTCACCACTCCTGGCTTCCGACAGCTTTTTCCCCAGCCACCGTAGCGCCTCCCCAGCCGGCCTCTCCGGGGCTGGGGTCCCAAGGAGGGGGATTTGCAGCCACTGCCACCCCTTGGACTCCTTGGGTGCCCGCTGCAGGGGAGGGAAAGGAAGAAGAGGAGGAGAAGAAGGGGGGAAATGAACTTTTAAACCCATCTAGTCATTAGTTTGCCTTTTTGCTTTTTATTTCTCTGGTCTCCATTCTGCATTGTTTATACTCTGTCATTCTGTGTATTTATAAAAAGAAAATTTTTCTTTTTATAATGGAGCCTTTTTTGTAGGAATCAATCCAAAGGTACAATTCGAATGCCAACAAGTATGATTTTCTGTTAATATTAGTATTCCAGCCTACCACCTGGGCTTCTAATCCAGGCTTGGTTGTGCAGTGCCTGGGGCTTGCGGGGTGACTGTGTCCGCATGGATGCGTGAAAGAGCTTCCCAAGGCTGGGGACGGTGTACTGTACCACTCTAAAACAGAGCTAAGAGATAAAAGTCAATGTGGAGACAAAGCTCTGACCTGGATTCATAACTGGTGTCCATCTTCTGCCCACCTGCTCCTCTGTCTTCCCTCCCTCCCCAGCTTCCTCCCCTCCCCCCTTCCTTCCCTCTCTCCCACCCTCCTTCCTTTTGTTTTCTTAACCCTTTAGTGTAGAAGGTTAAAGTAATCACATTCCCCAGGTCCTGGCTTTCTGTCAGCAACCATTAATGGAAGGGCCCTCTCTTCTTTTCCCTCTTTCCCCTTTATCGGTTTCCCCAGGCCCATTCCCTTCTCCTCCATAACTGCCCAGTAATAAATGTTGATTATATGCCATTGATTCTGTATAAATAGAAAAGTACAGTGTTGTTTCTAGATATTTTTAGTTTATATGAATGGCACTGTGTCACACCGCTCATTTTCTTTTATTTGTAATCATTTAACATATTAATAACATTTTACATTTTTATATAATGTTAAAGTTTTTTTGCACCACTCAAGCCTATTTTAAGATGTACACCTGGCCTCCCTGCAGCCATAAGTACACCTGGGCCATTGGCTCGGACAGCTGCACGGTATTTTAAAGTATGCATGCATCCAATTTTACTTAGCATTCCCCTAAGTGATGGATCCTAGTTTGCCTCTAACACCCAACTATCACAAACAGAACTATAATACACGTTACGTTCAACTCTCTTTTAAAAGCCAAGATGCAGTTCATTAACGTGCCTGTAGGAAAATCCTGGGGTACCTATTTAAATTCAAATGTATACATTCTATAGTTCTTTAATTTAAAAGTTTTTCTGTAGTTTGGAATAATGTTGGTACCCACCACAGAATGAGTATTCTTGGCATCTCTGTCCTGATGGCACAGAAAAAAATAAAACTTTCTGATAGAGTATGGAATGCATTCTGTGGTTGGGCAGATAGCCTCCGGGTCCTCTGTTTTAGAATAAAATATTCACACATCTTCCCTAATAATAGTTTGAGCCTTTGTTAGGCAGAGCTTGGAGGAACATTCTAGACTAGTATGGGGGACTGATCTTATTCACACTCTATAATTTAAGGTCATGAAGTGTGGGAAGAACAGATACTTTGCAGTCAGGGAATGTCTTAACTCTACCTTGGGCAAGTTATTTAATCTCTCTTAGCCCTTGTTTCTTCATCAATAAAATTAGGATTATAGAGCCCTCCCCATAGGAACATCAAAAGGATTAAATAAGCTCATATATGAGATGGATCTTGTGTAACGCCTGACACATAGCCTCTTATAAGGGGTAACTGGAACATTAGAAAAGTCTCCTCATCTCAGATTGGAGTAGACAGCTTCTCAAACATATTTCCAAGAGCCAGCTTGGTCATTTTTCTGTAGCCTCTCCCCATCTTCTATCCATTGTAATGTCAAAGATGGCTGACAGTTGGCAGTCCTGGGAAGGGAGAGGCCACGGGTGGGCGGCACCAGTGGTTATAAGAAAAGGACAGGGTGTGGGAGGGGGAAATCCAACTGTGTTTAAGAAGATTTAGGCCATGACCTAATATCATCAAAGTATGAATGTGAGGAGGTAATTGTGGGCTGAGTGAGGTCAGGTTTGGGTAGCTCCCACAAAGCACAGTGGACAGATCAGAACGGGTCTGGCACATCGTGGGGAGCCTGGCCTGGTACTTGGATTCCGGCGATCAGAAGAACATGGAGCATCCTTTACAAACTCTCATGAAAAGAGTGTATGCTTATCAAGCTTCAGTTAGAAACTTGTCCATAGACACTTGCTGCCAAAGAAGAGTGGCTTTATTTCAGTGTGTTAGATACGAATACTGGGTCCATTTGCCTGAAATAATTGGATAAACACATCTGTCCACTTAGTACTTTCAGCTCTCTTAACCAGTTTGGCTCACCGAGGGATCAGTAGGGTTTTTGCTCCTACTATGTTAAGGCAAGCCTTAAATGCCCAAGTGACCACTGGTAACATTCCGATCTGGGGAGGACAATGGTGAGCAGAGTTGGTTTAGCAGTGAATTTCCAGCTGATTATTAGTTTTATGTGTAGCTCACAGGATTGATAAGAACCTTTATCTGAATGATCAATTTAGTGAAAGTTCATTTTATTGGGATTATATTTGACTTAAATACAAAAACCAGTATAATAAGCAAAATTACAAGTTGGCAGATTTCCCCCCATAACATTTTAATTATTTCCAGCTGATAGGCAGCATAATGTGGAAGAAAGAGCATGGACTTTTTCATTAAACCTAACTGGGTTCAGTCCTGGTTCTGCTATGTACTTTGGATCCAACACTACGTACCAGAGCTTGATTCCTTATACATAATAGAATAATAACCTTGAAGGACTGTTGTAAGAGTCCAGCACAATAATTTCATTTGTAAAGTGTTTAGCAAAGTTCCTGGAATATATATGTGCAGTAATTGCAGGGTAGTATATATTTATATATTATCAGTGTGTGTGTTTGTACCCACACATTATGGTAGTTCTATAAATAGGAAAATGTTCATTTTTACATTTCTCTCAGAGACTTAAGATCATTTTTCAGTGTCAAACTTAACTCTAGGATATTTACTGTGTGGTTACACTCTGCTGCGTAGAACCCCCAGTAGTCAGTGCATTGCCGTCTGTCTTCCCCACCTTGCTTTCCCTGTCACCTTCCTTCCTTTTGTGTGGGCTGTTCCTTCCCTGCCTCTCCTCTGTCCCATACACTTCAACACTAATAAGAAAGGTGAGTCGCGCCTGGGTGGCTCAGTCAGTTAAAGGTCCAGCTCTTGGTTTCGGCTCAGGTCATGATCTCAGGGTCCTGGGATTGAGCCCCAAGTCGGGGTGCGGGGGGAGATCTCTCCCTCTGCCCCTCCCCCCACTCATGTACTACTGTCTCTCAAATAGTTTTTTTTTAAGGTGAATACAGTAATAGTAGAATTAGTTGAAAAAATAAGTGAGAAACATCTGTCTGCTGAAAAGTAGCCCAGTTCTTGGCAGTCACACTTAAAACAGCCATCTCTGCACAGGGTACATCCTCACACCGTCCCCTGAGGATGGCAGGTCCCCTGACTTTCACCACCACATGGCTGGTGAAATGATACCTTTTGCCCAACTAGTTAGGAATATGACTGCTTTGCATTCTGCACGCCTGTTATAGAGCCTCCTACCATGCCATCACCACAGGCACTGGCCTAGGGAGGCTGGGGTCACATAATACAGACCTCCCCAGTGCGCGCGCGTGTGTGTGCGCGCACGCACACCTGCGCAAGGATGCCCGCGTACCATGTAACCATCTCCCCTCTAGGCCTGAGCTTCCTGGTCCACATAAATGAATTGGAACTAAATGATTTCTGAGGTCTTTCTCCGTTTCCAGATTTTGTAAAATATGTTGATGTAATGATTAATAACTCCAGCTTTAATTAGCAGATTATAGGATATTTAAAGACTGTGGCCAGCATTAGAGATCCACTTATAAAAATAATCTGCCATGAATCCTTGAGGACATTTGGGCTTTGCTCATATGTATAAACACCTACTGCTAGATTTTTTTATCTATTTGTTATAAAATACATACAACTTGAGTTCTTACTTTCCGCAGATGATCTGATTGCTGCGTACAGGCCATTACTTAGAGTTCTTAATCATTCAAATTGTAGGAAAGTTTTAGTTAGAAGGTACAGTTGCCTCTCCTACTTGAATCTAATGCCCCTAACTTTATTTACCAAAGCAAAATAATTCCTCAGATTTAGTAGGAGGACTATTATCACTTTAAAAAAGATAAGTAAATAAAAGGAGTTCTAGGTTTTACTTGTATGTAATCAGCAGATTTCTAGAAATAAGTGTAGTTGCCACATTCATGTTACTGACTATTCATGTTGAAGAGAACTTTAGAATGCCTTACTTTTCCCGGGTAGTTGCACACCTCAGAGATTCTCAGGTTTTATGGGGGCGCCACGGACAGGAGGCAGGGGAAAGCCGAGGAGGTGGAGATAGGCACCTGTAAGGTGTAACGTCAGCACTTTTATCCCGTTTTGTATAGGGTAGGGGAAAGTAGGTTAAGTTTAGTTATAAGGGCGAATTAAAGGGGCTCAGCCAGTTAGGTGTCTGCCTTCGGATCAGGTCATGATCCTGGGGTCCTGGGATCCAGCCTCGCAGTGGGCTCCCTGCTCAGTGGAGAGTCTGCTTGTCCCTCTCCTTCTGCCCTTCCTACCCCCCACTCGTGTTCACTCTCTCCTCAAATAAATATATAAAATCTTTAAAAAAAATAGATTGAATTAGAATTGTTCTCATTCTGACTCCTTAATTTTATAGATGAGGACACTAATATATCAGAGGGAGGTGAGAGACCTCTGGTCATAAATAATAAGGAATCAGCAATAGAAGCCAAATCTCTTAAACCCCATGAAAAGCTTCTCCTCTACGAGTGCTCAGACCCCTAAAGAAGCAACAGACCCAGCTGCAGCCAGGATCAGGAACGCAAAGTGATGAAGCCCATCAGCCATGCCTTCAGGACTGAATGCATGCGGCTGCATCTGAGGAAGTGAAAACCACTAGGGCCTTCAGTATTGTCTTCTACTTGCCTTCCCAATTTACCCTCTGGTTTACTTTCAAAACTTAAGCTTCATGTCAGGTAAAAATTTTTGTTGATGAAATTTTAGGTCAGCTCTCAAAGAAATTGGATCCATATTAGAAAAGTTGAACAAGGTAGATCTAAGATCCAGAGTATAGCCCATACCAGCTCTTCCTTGCTCAAGGAAAAGTAGACCTTTGTGACCTTAGGCAAGGAACCGCATTGGGCCGGCCACATACCAGGTCACAAATAGAGACTTTGTGTCTCCATATCCACACACCGGGGTTTCCAGAATAGAAAGAGTGGCCCTGTGGGTTGTGGTAGCTTCTAACCAGTAACAACACTATGGGTGTATCTGTGTATGTCTTCAGATTTGCAGATCTCGTGATATCCCCACAACAAACATGTTGACAACCAATGTGTCTCCAAGACTTTTAAGTAATCTGTTCGTGGTTGCACAGCTTGCAAATGGTGGGACCAGGACGCACATACAGGTCCTCTGACCAGAGCCCTTGTCACCTCTCTGCTGCCCCTGCTTCACTTGGGTTGTCACACTCACTGTCCTTTCTCATGAAGGTTAAGGATTACATGAGTTTGGCACAGTCTGATGCCTAATGCTATCTGGTCACTGTTTTCTAGTTGCATGTCACAAAGGTACAGAAATAGTGTATATATTGCTTTCCTTTATATAGGAAAGGAGGAAATAGGAACTTATATTCCGGTCTTCTTGTATATACTTAAAGAAACTCTGCAAAAGTCTTTAAAAAACAGCAACACTGGTTAGCTGCGGCTGGGTTAATAACAATATAAATAAGGGACAAAGTAAGAGGGAGACTTTTCCCATTATTTTTTTATGTTTTATTGAACCATTTTGAATATATTACTTATTTAGCAACTTAATATATTTTTAAATTATTCAATTAATTAAATGGATAAATATTATCTATAATGATGTTGAGTGTTCTACACCCAGCTTTATCTGCATTATCTGTTCTTAGGGCCTTATGTGTATCACCTGTGATCCTCATAATAACTCTGCAAGGTAGGTCCTACGACTATTCTCAATTTACAGAAGAGGAAACAGCATCATAGCAAGAGTAGGTAACTTGCTCTGGGTTACAGGCTAGTGAATGGTGAGAGCTATTTTGCATCCAGGCAGCCTGACTCTAGAACTCATGTTCGTAACCACTATAGGCAAAGATTAGACAGAGAGCCAGAAACTCAATTTTGAGTGTGTTCCGATATGGTATAATAGATATTTTTAGTTTGGCACTTTTGAAGTCCGTGGATCCTAAATAATGTGTCCACATCTATAGAGCAAGTCCAGGGAGACCGTGAAATGTCCATTATGTTAATCTAATCCAAGGATTACATTTATGCTGTGGTTGTAACAACATGCTGTGGATTGAGGCATTGGGTTTTCAATGCCAAATATTACAAGTGCTGAGACACCCAAGGACATGCTAAGGGCAATAGGTAGGGAAGGAGCAGTCAGAGCCTCCAGATGGCAAGAGACAGCAGGGACCAGGATGGATGGCAAGGTGGCCTCAGGGTGACCAAGCAGGCAGAAGGCTTCCGATGCCTCTACCACGGGAGGTGAAATGCCCACGATAGGGGGTCTGGTGTGTGTCACCAGCTGAAACCCCAATGAAAGACAGTGGAACCTCAACATCTTATAAAGGTCTGAGGGAGGTGTTGCAACCTGGTTTAAAAAAAAAAATGCCATATCTTGGAGTAAAATCATTTGAAAATCTGGTGCAGCTAATAATCACTTGTTACTTGATAGCACTGATTATACTCTTATTTAAACTAAAAATTGTCCCTAAAATTTTATTCTATATAAGAACCAACTCCTGGGCGCCTGGGTGGCTCAGTTGGTTAAGAACCAACTCCTGCGAAAAGAAGAAATATATATGCTAATTTAGAGCATATCTGGAAGAAAATATTTATCTTTTAGTAAATTTGGGTGGTGAGGAAAAACAAGTAAGAAAAGATTACCATGGGGAAGTCTACGGCTTGACTAGGATTTGGGGATGGGGGGATGCATGCACAATTCTTATCTTCCATTCAGATTTGCTCCCACCACCCACTAGCTCATAACCCAGGGTGGATAAAGTTCTTGGAACAGATGATGCAAGTTAAACCTGGCATATAAAAAGCACTCGGGAAATGCTAACAGCAGTTATCATCATCCCCATCATCATCAACACTTGCTTGATTAACCTACTACAAGAAATACATCCCAGGCATTTATATTTCTCCAACGGTGATATTTTGTAGAGTACAAGTCACTGAACTGACTAGAAAGAATCTGCCCCTGTCCTTTGTGTCTCGCGTGGTCAGTGCTGCATGATGACCAGAGGCAGGGCTGACCTCCAGGCCACAGAGACCACAGACGACAGCTCACTGCCCTGCTCACAACTTCACAGCTCAGTGTGGCCGTGTTGTTCAGGTCGCGTGAGGCACGGGTCCATGGCTGCTGTAAACCTCTGGGTCCTGTCCCATCCATTCACCCCTGTCCACAGGCCCCCGAGCCCAGAAATGTGGCTGTGCCTCTTAGTTTTCAGCTCCTACCACCTATCGCTTTATGGTTTGATTTGTCTGTCTAATGTCCGTTTCTCTCCCAGGCTCTTCAAAAAATATGATAGAATTTCTCTTCTCCTTTACCCTGTCCTTCCTAGAAATAATGACACATAACCCTTTGTTTATTTTAATCTTGGGATATGTGTGATCTGTGTATGTGTGTGTTTTAGTTGATAATACCAGAAGCACACAATATAATAAAAGTTGAACTAGTAATTAAGACATTATTTAAAAAATGTCTTTTTTTTAAAAAGTGCTAATAATCATTTAAGTTGGCTTTTTTTATTTTTAAAGCCTGAATTGGTCTCTTCCCTGCCTTGATTCTGACCTAAGATGACGACTCTCATAAAGACCTTTCTGTCCCAGCGTTCTCAAAAGAGCCCGCTTCCTATCCTTGTTATAGGAGGAAAATCCTGGGGATGGTACCGCAATTATATTAAGGGATTTAAAGTTCCTTTAGGGACATTATGTTTCCATTATCTGTTGTGCTGTTAGCCCCAATTATACTCCCATTGGCAGCATTTCCGTGGCAGGTTCCTGATCCAGACTTGTAATTACATGATTTATCCTAGTTATGCATGGTTGTGGCAGAAGAGTCGCTCACATTTTTTGTCATGCTGCCTTTAAGAATGAGCTTGGACAGCATTTTAGGAAAAGAAAAGATAGACTGGGAAAACCTTAAGTAATTTTCATTCCTAAAAGACTACCAAGGAGCCTGGCAATGCATTTGGGAAAGAAGATGGCATTTTTATTTACTGAAATTTGGAATTAGCTTTCCAAAAGCTTAGAGAACTAAAGGGTAATTTATTTCGGGTTGTGCTTTCATGATATTCAGAACATAATGATATTCAGTAACACTTGTGTGCTTTCTAGTAAAAAACAGGCATCTCTGTATTGATCCATTTTCTTCATCTCTGTTTTGCTACCATGTAGATAAATGTGAAAGCCTGTAGCCCTGACTACATGTAACCAAACAGTCTACTAATGGCCCTTCCTTTGTTAGGGACATTTAAAAGTGGTTTCGTATTAATTGACAAGTCTGTGTGTGTGAGTGCTTTCTTAACATAGTATTTCTGAAATGGTTTTCCTGCTCATTCCAGAAAACAAAAGCCCGGTCTTACTCCCTGCTTGAGTAGTAAAGTTTTTTCAGCAAAAAAATCAAGTAGAGTCTTAGCTGACAGCACGTCAGTAAACTGGTCATTTCTAAGAGCCCAAGCAGTCAGACTAAATACCTCTCAAGTAAATAGGCAGAAATTTGGTTTTTATACTTTAGTTCCGTGGACTGGCTAGATGAATAGGATCATAAAACTAGTCTGGATTTGAATTCCACTGCCAGCAAAATGAATAGGTCAGTACCAGCATTTGTACATTAAGGACTCAAGGCAAAAGTTCCCGGACTTGTAAAATATTTCCTTAAAAGTTAAGTGTCTTCTGGTTCTTCATCACAGATCCTGCCTTTAGGCTAGCTTTGAACTTCCGAAGCTTACAAGACCTCAGCGCAGTTCTCTAGAAAGGTGTTTTTTACGTTGTATTTAACTTTTAATGAGTAGTGTGCATTTCCGACCTGTTTTTCTTCTCTGAAGGAACAGCATAACTCCAAGTAAAAACTTAACACCTCTGTGCTAGGTAGAAAGCGTACAAACTGATGGCAGCGGAGAGGGTGGGGGCCCATTAGGAGGGGCAGGTTAGAACCAAGTGTATCTTCGAATGTCCGCTTCTAAAAGCTCAGAAATGAGAAAGCTGGCTTTTTAAAAGGTGCATGTTGTTTCTCTTAAGGGTCTCTCAATAGATGCATAATATTTTACGGAATTCATGTCTGGAAGTTCGTCTTTGAGAAATTATTCTGCAGATGTGCCAGTAACACTCAGCCAAGAGCTGGAGGTATCTTTATTTTTCCTTTCATCATCGTTCCTATTTCTCAGTTTGCTCTTTAAGTTTTCGGTGACGGCTGTATGGGTTCCTGCCACAGCTCATCCCTTCCCGGTGAATGGCCCCCCACCCCACCTCATGGGTGGGAAGCACCTGGGACGTGGAGAGTGGGCGCTAAGCCGGCCTGTATAACACAGAATCTCGCACAGCTTGACTCAAAGCCAAAGCACAATTGGATTATGTCAAAAAGGGAAAAGGTGCCATGTGCATTTGCCGTGTTTCTTCACAGAGCAGGCCAACTTAAATATAGCCTACGACCACAACTTGTCCAGAATTAAAATAGCCCAGAACAAGTGGCAAATGGCAGGCAGTGGGGCTCTTTGCCAAGAGATGGCTGACAGACGGGAAAAATGGGCTTTTGAGATGGATCGTACAGGCTCGGATAACAACAGCAAATAGGACACCCCGGGATCCTACTTCATAACTTAAATTTCAGGTCAATGTAAATTCCCAGAGTGTAAAAAAGAAAACTCGTGAAAGCACTCAGAAGTTTGTAAGGCTATCTCAAAAACTGATTAAAATGTGCCGTATTCTTAACTTTAAATTAAAATCTGGTTACTGAATTCCAGTTTCATGATTTCTCACCCAGAGTAAAGGACAATACCATTGCAATTAGGTTTTCCAGGCATCAGAGCCTTTTTCAGCCCATGAATTGAATTCTATCATAACCAGGTAATAAAGCCTTATTTTGACAAAGGAGCCTGGTGCTGTACATAATGAGATTATAATTTAAAAATATAAGCAGCCCTGACTTAACTAGTTGCCAGGGTAGTGTTAGTAGTCAGTGTAAGAGTTTTAGCTAGCATTTTGGTTAAATTATTTATCCCTAAAATGTTTTATTTGGTTCATTGTTTTTAGTTTTTCTTAATTCCAACTCCGTTGTGTTCCCTGGGATCAATAAAACCAAAAAATGTTTTATTAGAGGACAGTAAATACAGTTAGATATTTGCCCCAAATGAGAACAAACAAAAAAACCCTTCAGACACTCATAATAATGGTTAGCATTTGTTGGTACAGAGATACATTTCAGTCAAATATAACATCCATGTATTAAAGTGTGTGTATATTATATATTTACATATATTTGTGTATTCTTCTAAAACGCACTGTCCAATTAAACCTACCAAGCAAACCTTTGGCACTACTTAGAAATTTTTAGTGCTACAAGAGATCCATGGTCTTACAGCATTTAAATTGATAGTTGTTAGTTACAATTGATAGTTCTAAGATTGCAAAACAGATTAAAAAAATAATAATCCTAGGTCTTTCCATTATGTCTAGAATGAAAAATATTTGCTTCAAAAATTAATTTCGGACTTCTAGAAGTAAGGTAGATAAGCTGTTTTCTGGAACTGTGCCAGCACCATGGAAAAGATATTTTAACGTAAATTGCATGTTATTCATTGCATTAAAATATGTCACTTGTGCTAATTTTTTATATAGTGTCTCAGAGCTCAGGCTATGACAGAAGCCTCTTTCTCAGACCAGCATCAACCTTTTTCATGTCACTGTGCCATGCAAGACCACTTGTTTGAGGCGCTGTTGCTGTGACATCTCAGAAAAACATGGCAGAGAAATTTCATATTTACAATTGACTGTTGCCAGCAGTGATCATCTGCCAGGGAGAAATTTAAGGGAAAAGAAGCTTTAATTTCACCACCAGAATTGCAGAGGGGTCAGAGCAGGATGGTGAGGTATACAATATGAATATAGTAAGTAGGGAAAGAAAAGTAAGCATGATACTTAGAATTTAATCAGAACTGTGTGCGCCTGGAGTAGCAAATAATTTAAAAGCATTTCTAGACATTTGTAATGATGAAATATGTTGAGGTTTTATTTGGGGTCAAAAACGTTAAGAGTTGATCATGAAGTGAGGCTTTGGATTGCAATGGGAAGATGTCAGGAGAGAGAAGCCAGGGGTGATTATCTTAGGGAGCCAAATCCAAAAGTGATCTGAAACCTGGAGACATGTCAATAGGAAGACGAGGAACAGCGGGACATTCTGAACATTAGTAAGAGCTCCTAACGGTGTAGATTCTAGCTGCAAGCTGCTCACCAACCTCAGACTTCCATGCTCTGTCCCCTCCTTGTCTTGGATGGAAAGAGCTTCTTACACTTCTTCTTACTCTGGGGCACACATGCCATTTTCCAGGGCATTCTAATTCCTCCCTGGAAGAAGCCCTGTCTACAGGGCAGTGGAGTCCACACGTACTCCTAAGAGAACGGAGGTCTGTTCAGGATGGGCATGTTTTGTGCATCATAATTGACCCTCATCGGCATCTCCTTCCTTTGATGTTCTTCATGTTTTCAGGGTAACTGATGGACCCAAAGGGACTGTATACTAAGCTATCAAAGGACTTTCTGTGTCCCCATTTCATTCCAGAATGTGAAGTATTATACTTCATTGTGTCCATTGCAGCATTATTTGGGTCCAAAATTATAAATATGTTTTACCAGTATCTAGCAGAATCCTACAGAGCCTCTCAGGGCTACAGAGTTCTCTGCCTTAGGTGCAAGATTTTTCACATTCCTACTTCAGATAGGGCAGAGCGGCCCTCAGGCAAGAACACGTCCTATTGTCCCCCAGTCTGTTGTCATTTCGGTAGATACTGTGATTGTACTGAAAAGGAAGGAAGGACTATTTCCAGTGCTCCTGCCGTGGCTAAAACTTAGCCCAATCAGGAAATCTCACTTGGAAAGTATAGCCCAGTGCTTTGAGGTGAACCTGCAGATCAGAAAGCAGTAAAGCAGCAGGTAAAACTCTGGGCCTTTGTGCTAACCCTGGACAGCTCTCTGCCCAGGGCGGGGCCGGGGGGGAGGGTTTCAGAGTTTGGCAAGTCACTCTCCCTGTCCCTCCAGAGTTCAATCTGACTTTCCACCAGGTGTAAGATAGCAATTAGTACATGTTGAATTGGGGACCTCACAGGAAATCCTGACTTCCATGCAAATCACATCCTAAATGTTCCCCCATTCTTGGGATGTGCGGTATTCCTTCTATGCCTGGAATTCTTCTTGAGATTCTTTGGACTTGATCTGAGTCTCGGATTGGTGAGCAGTAGTTCCATTTGGGTTAAGGCATCTGTCTCCTCAGGAATGGAGTTCTGGAAGGCAGCACGTGCATTCCCCATTGACTGCAGCAGGGGTCCATCCATCCTCCTGACAGGTATGGCATCCCAGGCCCCAGAGTCAATTAATTCCGAGAAGAAAAATAAAGGTTAAAAGTTCATCAAAATGTGTCTAGAGTAGGCATAGGCAGACAACAGGCTGGTGGTCGAGAATATTCCAAGCATTATAAGCACCACAAGGATGTAGGATTGAAGCAGATCACTGATAGTCTATCAGGGCCAGAAGGAAAAGATTCCTGTTATTTGAACTAGAATATAACGTGATTTTTTTTACTTTATTTGAATCCTGCCTTGTTTTTCTACTACCATCTCTAATGAAGTATGCATTTTTATCTTGATATACATATATTCATTTTCAAAACTGCCTCTGCCCGCCCCCCAGATTGTACTGTTACTTATATTGAAAGTCCAACACAGAAAACCAGTTACCCTGCTTTATGTATCTGTTTCTGTCTCCATTTTTCTGTGTCCTTGGGTAAGCCATTATTTTATCTATCGAATACTGGAATGAAAAATTGCTCTTCTCAGTTTAGCACAGCAAATGCTGAATACAGGTAAAGTTACAACAGAAATTTTTTGAGATTCTCATGAGGATGAAGAAGAAAACTTTTTAAGAATTCCGGAAGAACTGGATGATCTTCTGATACCTCCTTTTAAAGTCGGAGGCGTTAATTACTAATTTGGTGATTTGGGGAAAGGCAACTATGAGTTGGATGACTCTGTAGTATTTTTAACACCACCTAAAAATGTTCCTGCTAAAGAATACCCTTGATGAAAACCAAATCTTTCCTATAGTCTATAGTGAGATGTTTTCTGAGCTGTGTTATTTTCACTTGAAAGTCAGCCAAAACAGATTTTAAAAATATATATTTAAAGAAGAAAGCTCAAAATTTGCATTTTTCAACAGGAGACATAAATCTATTAAGTTTAAAGAATCAGATAGAGAAATAAGGAGGGCAACAGACTCAAAGAGAAAGCATGAATATAAAAATTATGGATATGAATGAAAATAGCAGAAAGAAAAGTGTATAACTAGAAGATGAAATAATTAAAAACAAAATGTTTGCTAAAGCAAAATAAAAAAGATAGTAATACAGAAACCTTTTTACAATATAGTCACCCACTTTGCCCTAAAGATTAGGAGAGTTGGTGGGTTCTGCCTGACCCCTTCCAGTTCTCAGAGGCCCTTCTAGTGAAGAGTTGTGTTTTCTCATCTGTCTAGTAAAGTAGAACTCTCAAGAGTCACTTCCTCAAAACCAGAAGGTTAACATAAATCAGAGCAAATCCTTTGTGCTTTTTATATCGTTGTCCCCAGTATCTATTGGAGCAAGAGGCTGAAGATTTAAAGTAAAAACAGTCAAGACTTAGTTGAACTATCAAATGATTCCTTGTCATGAACCAGGCATGAAATAAATGGACTAACTGAATTACAAATCCTACAAGAAAACATGAAGTGACTAAAACCAGTTTGCTGAGAGTACAACTACAGTTGACCCTTGAACAACACAGTGGACCATTGAACTTATACACAGATTTTTTTTTTTTTTACAAATACAGTAAATATATTTTATGGTTTTCTTATTAACATTTTCTTTTCTCTAGCTTACTTTATTGTAAGAATATAATGCACATAATATTACAAAAATATGTGTTAATTGACTGTTTATGTTATCAGCAAGGCTTCTGGTCAGCAGTGGGCAGTTAGTAGTTAAGTTTGGGGGGAGTCAAGTTATACGCAGATTTTTGACCGTGCAGGGAGTTGGCACCCCTCAACCCTGCGTTGTTCAAGGGTCCACTATTTATCCCTACTATTTCAGCATTCCTCACAAAGCAGGCCTCTCATAAACTCTGCAGCTTCAAAACATGCACATTTAACATGACAGAGCTCAAGATGCAGAATGGTTTTGCATGGCCAGTCCCAAGCCAGTTCTTGCTCATACGGTTCTGCATCAAATGTTCAACAGAGGAATAGATCCCTTATTGTTCACTTTCTAAACATATCTAAATAGAACAAAGTGAAATGGAAACTGGTAGATTTGGGATATTTAGGGAACCATTTTAGGTCATAGGAGATAGAAAATGGATATTTTATTACCTAAGAAAATGTTTTTCAACTATGCATTCAAGGAAGAGTTCTAAAGCATTTGTGATTTTTATGAGTGAATGATGTTTGCTTAATTTTTTTAATGTACAGATTTTATCTAATGGAATAGTTTGAGCACCAGGGTGTACATGTAATGGGCGGTGGCAGCAGTAAGTGGAGACTAGGTCCACCTGTGAGCCAGTCACTTCGTCAGTCTGTCACTCGGCCAAATACCACCAACTTCTGTCATGTGTTTTGACCATTAGATCATCTTCAGTTGCTCTAATTCTTAGTCATACTTCAATTTGTACCCATAATGGACCCCTGGTAAAGGATAAGGACCATAACAACACTGATAGAGAAATAGAAACAGCGCTGACATGCCAATTCTTGTCATTACCCAGGTCTTCGCTGTTCCAAGGGTTACAGAGTTCTTACCAGGCACGTCCAGATGTTTCTGTTACCGCACTAAATAGAAAATATACTCATGATTGTATCTAGTTTCGTTTTATGGAACATGCCTCCATTTTAAAATAATTTGCCCCACCTTTTGTTACCAAGAGCTTGTAATTTGATTTAAAGACAGACTCTTTAGTAGTACACCAGATTTAGTCAGAATAAGACAGTTTCTACAAATTTGCTATAGGAAAGACAGATGCCTTATTTCAATCAGTTAAAAAAGCACCTACAAGTATAATGATAGTCTGCATTGATAGGACTTAACAGTTACTAAATCGCCTTTACATTTTTCATTTGATCCTAACTTAACCCTCGCTGTTTCCTCTGGTCCAAAGTCCACCATTGGCTGTGTGCCCTCTCTCTCTACCCAGGGTTCCATCCCCATCTTCCTCGTTCACGTCTCTACCCTGCATCAAGGCTGCCTTCTTCTGTCTGTTCTTCTCCCAGAAGAGAGAGCCCTGAGAGGAAGATGTAGCATCATGGTGACCTGATGTCAGGTCCTCCTGGTCCTATTCAGCAACTCCAATAGTCCTTGTCTCCATTCTGATTCCAAATCTTCACCTTTGTAAAACCACCCCCCACCCGATTCCTCCCACCAGCCCTACATTTTAGCAGAAGACTAATAATGGCCATTTATTGACTATATACCCTCTCTAAGTTAGTACTAAGTACTTCACATCAATCAGTTTTGATCCAGAACAACTCTACAAGGTAATGTCCTCCCTATTTTATAGGTAAGGAAATTGAGGCTCAAGGAACACAGTCAGTATATGATAAACTGGAGTTTGAACCCAGGCCTGTCTGGTCCCAAAGCCCACAGCACTCTCGGTCTCTTTCAAGCTTTCAAAGGATCTTTCAAGTAACCTTAAAATATTGGATGAGGCCATCACTGTTCTTATGTTTTTTCCTGTTTCCTTTCTTTTGCCTCATCTAGGACCCGTCTCTAACAACTGTCACCTTCTCAAGGCTTCTTCATTTTCCCCTGTTGTTTGAGTATCTTTCTTCCCACCTCACGATAAGATCAGCTCTCATTTTCTTAAGATAAGAGTAAAACGTCTTTTCCCTTGGCCCAGCTAATCCTTCTGGTTACTGTCCACATTTCCTCCTTCCTTTCTGGGACAAAAGTCTCCAGCGTGTGGCCCACACCTGCTTCCTCTACTTCCTCTGCCCATTTCCTTACCAGCCCCCCTTGTCTGGCTTCTGCAGTGGGCTGCTTGTTAGTACTGCCCTCTCAAAGGTTCTTACCAAATCCAGCAGCCTCTCCTCTGCCCTCACCTTTCTCCAGCACAGGGCAGGAGTGACCACTCATCCATTCCTCAGATTCCAACTGCGCTTGTTTCAGGGACTACCACATAAATCAGCCAGTCAGTGCCTCTGCCCCAGAGAAGAGATACATTCCCATCTGGCCCCACTTAACTCCTAAGAGGAGCACAGGATTTATCCAAGAACAAGAACTTGGAACCCTTATTTCTTTCTCCAAGTCCCTAGGACAATTTTGTCTCCATCCTCAGCTCTTTGCTTTTTGTTTCTCACTTACCTGTTGGGTTCGTCCATCTTTCATGAACTCATCTTCTGTGCATCACGATGCCCACCTTCCTGTTTGTAACCTTGACCTTTACTTTGCATCTCAGCCCTGTATTTCCAACTAGAAATGTCTGTGTCATGTAAAATCCTGCTCATCTAAAACTGAACTTGTCATCACCTTCCAACTGTCTCCCCTTACCACCTGCACAGTTTCTATCTGTAGTAAGCTATTCATCCGGATACCAAGTTAGATTTCTTGGGGTTATCTTGTATGTTTCTCTTCTTAGCCATCTATCCATTCTACAAGTATCCATTGAAACGTCCTCTGTTCCAGGGGTTTTGTTAAGAGCTGGCAAAACAGATATGGAGGCTGCCCTCGTGTTTCAAAGTTCTGATAGTCCCTCCCGTAAAACATTGTGGGTTAGTCCTTCCAGCTCTTACCCTCGTTAGATACATAGCATGCCCTGGCTTGGACTAGCACAGCAGCTTCTCATCTGAGAATCTAACCTTTGGTCTTCTCTCCTCACTTCCTCAGGACACATAGGATGCTCCATAAATACTTGTACATCAGGTGATATCAGGTACAAGGTATTTTTTTTTATTTTTAATTGTAAAATATACGTAACACGAAATCGACCATCCTAACCATTTTTAAGTGTGCAGTTCAGTAGCGTTTAGTACATTCACTTTGTCGTGCAACCAATTTTTTTATTTTCATTTTGCACAACTAAAACCTATACCTGTTAAATGACAACTCCTCGTTCCCCTTGCTTTAGCCCTGGCAACCACCCTTCTACTTTCTGTCTCTGTGAACTTGACTTCTCAAGGGACCTCATATGAATGAAATCATTGGGTGTTTGTCCTTTTGTGACTGGCCCTCTTCACTTAACACAATGCCCTCAAGTTCCACCCATGTTTTATAGCATGTGTCAGAATTTCCTTTTTTTTTTAAGGTTGAATAATATTCTGTGTGTATGCCACATTTTGCTTATCCATTCATTCATTCATTGAGGGACACTTGGGTTTCTACCATTTGGCCATTGTGAATAATGCTGCCATGAACATGAGTGTACAGATATGTATTTGAGACACTGCTTTCATTTCTTCTGGCTATATACCCACAAGTGGAATTGGTGGATCATATGGTAATTCTATTTTTAATTTTTTGAGGAACCCCCGTACTGTTTTCCACAGCAGCTGCGCCATTTTACACTCCCTCCATCCAGGCACAAGGTTTCAAATTTCTTCACATCCTCACCAACACTTGTTGTTTCCTTTTTTTTTTTTTTGATAGTAGCCATCCTAATGAGTGTGAGGTAGTATCTCATTGTGATTTTCATGTGCATTTCAGTTATGATTAGTGATGTTGAGCATCTTGTGTGCTTATTGGCTGTATGTAGATCTTCCTTGCAGAAATGTCTATTGAAGTCCTTTGCCCTTTTTTTTAATTGGGTTTGTTTATTTATTTATTTACTTATTTATTGGTCATTGAGTTGTAGGAGTGCTTACATATTCTGGATACTGACCCATTATTAGATAAATGATCAGCAAATATATCTCCCATTCAGTGAGTTGCAGGTGATTATATTTTAAAGAGAAGTTTTAGTCTTATTTAATGGTAATGTTTTTGAACTTTAGAATGACCCTCATTAAAAAGGACTTTTTCTAAAAATGATTTCAAGAGTAAAACATGCCTTAAATGGTTTTTTACATCAGATTTTTTTCAATGCATAAATTACATGAGAAGGCAAATTTTAGATAAATTTTATAGAACTCAGAACAAAGAAGAAGATAGCCAGTTATTTGGCCTCTTCCAACTGAGGATTACAAATGTGCTTTTGAGCTGGCTATCCAGAGAATATAGTCTTTAAGCTTATTAAATTTGATAAATGTTATGGAATAAAATCTGTAAAGTACCTAAGAATGAGGATTTATGTTTCAAGCTTGAAAATGGATATAGAAAAAAATCCTGTGAAGGAAGTTGAATAATAAATAGGTTCTGCTGTCCCTAGGTTATGACCTGCGTTCCTGAGCTTTAACACACTGTGAGGGACTAGACTTCAAAAAACTTAGTATAACAAGAGCTTATTGATCTGGTGATTTTTTTTTTTTCAGTATCCTGCCAGTTTCCAAAAAGGATTTGCAGGGCATTATGATTCACTCACATAATAGCATTCCTGACATTGGAGAATGTTAAAGCCATGTAGTTACAGAAGATAACCACGCACATAGATTGAGGCTAATTTTTTTTTTTTTTTTTTTATTTTTTTTTTTTTAAAGATTTTATTTATTTATTTGACAGAGAGAGACACCGCGAGAGAGGGAATACAAGCAGGGGGAGTGGGAGAGGGAGAAGCAGGCTTCCTGCCGAGCAGGGAGCCCGATGCGGGGCTCGATCCCAGGACCTGGAATCATGACCTGAGCCGAAGGCAGACGCTTAACGACTGAGCCACCCAGGCACCCCGATTGAGGCTAATTTTACTCCAAGATTCCTAGTAGCCTTAACAAAAAGAGAAATAATAAATTATGTAGTTCTCCTTTTATGATCCACGGAGGCACACAAATTTACCAGCAGAGGCCATTTTTTTTCGGGCACTAAACTTTAAGAGGAATGTGTCACCAAGATCTTTTATAAACATAGCAGTGTCACACATAAAGGATGGCATTTTACAAAAGATATGTAACCATTCTTCGTATGAATCTTGGTTCTTCCTCTCTCCCTTTGATAAAAAGCCGAGGGTATGATATGATTCTACAGAGGGATTTGTATGATAGCTAACGTAATGTGGTTTGACTTTTGATCTCATAGACAAGAATCATCTGTGGCCTAGACTGGCCTCAGCCTAGTCACTGGCTCGTAATGCTTTCAAAGCCAGTATATTTTCACGCCTCCGTGGAAGTTTAGGCCCTTGAAAGATCAAATACCAAACTTCAATGGGGATATAATGCCCCTTAGTTTATATTTCATATCTAAATAATTTGATACCACTTTCAGAAAAGGAAGAGATTAACTCCTGCCCAGGAAAATGATAACTCTTTGTTAGTGATGTAACTTGTTTTTAACCAGGACCTAAGAATTCCGTCCTGAAGTTACTGTGCCAGGTCCTGTCTTTTAAAAAACAAGAAAGCAACTGAGGGAGAAAATGAACACTCAAGAACTAGTAAAATGGTAAGGACTGGACTCATAACAAGTAGTCTTCCCAAACCAAATTTACTGAAAATAGAGATTTAGCAGAATCATGTAACATGTAATCATTTTCCAGATTAAAATCTTCATCAGCTATGTCAGTCAGCAGATGTATAGAAGATTGGAAGTTAGAAGTCAAGACCGGCATCTAAGGGGCCCGCTTGTACCTTATCAGGAGGAGCACATGCTGAGCCTCGCCGGGCTGGGCTTATCAGAGAGCCAAATCAAGATAGAAAGAACAGTTTCTTCTGAGTGCAGGAACTCAGAAATCATGTCTCTGTTTTTTAGCCGAGATCTGTGCAGCCACCACTCTCTTGTTCCTGTCAAGAGTATTTCTTGCTTCACAGACTGATGTCTTCTTAAAAAGGGCCACAACTGTATGCACAAGATAATTGGCTTTCCCAAATCTGGGTCTCTCATAAATGAGTAAGGTCACACTCCAAAAGGAAGGCTAACAGGTCATATTTATTTGCATTTTCTTATTTCGGAAGGCTAACAGGTCATACTTTTTTGCATTTTCTTATCATGATGTCTTAACCCAGGAAAGAATGTTAGCTATCGTCAGGCATTTTCAGGAGAACCAGAAGGGAAACAGAATGGTCAGCAGTGACAATAGACGCGGGGAGGTCAGTTCTGCCTTTGCAGGAACCCTGGTGAGAGATGGTGGCAATGTGACCAGGGCAGGCACAGCAATGATAACAAGAACTGGCTGGATTAAGGATGTTTTGGAGGTAATGCCAACTGGATTTGCTCACTGTGGATGTGGCGTGTGACAGAAAGGGGGGCATCAAGGATGACTCAAACGGTTTAGGCCTGAGGAACTGGAAGATGGGGTTGCCATCACCTGAGATTTGGATTCTTATGCACAATTGAGCTCATTTTTAAATTTTCCTAATAATCTTCTTTAAATATTTGGACATCAAAGCAAATCAGGTGTACAGCCCCCAAACCAAATACATCATCAGCTCTGCTGTCAGATTTTAAATACCAGTAAACTGACTTTGATTTAATATAACAAATTTAAAAAGACATCAAAATCCACATTTTTTTAAAGCAGTTTGTTGTTGGGAAGAAAACATACAAAAAAGCAGAAATAGCAAAATTTGTGAATATTGTATACAGTTTTACCTTTAGCAGATTTGTTGTGCATTCTAAATTAAAATCGTCATCAGCTATGTCAGTGTATAGGTGAGTAAAAGATTGAAGTTAGGGGCACCCTGCGTGGCTCAATCGGTTGAGCATCCAACTCTTGACTTCGGCTCAGGTCACAATCTCAAGGTCGTGAGATTGAGCCCTGCTTCGGGCTCCACGCTCAGTGGGGAGTCTACTTCTCCCTCTCTCTCTGCTCCCCACCCCCCTCGCTCGCTCACTCACTCTCTCTCAAATAAATAAAATCTTTTAAAAAAAGATTGAAGTTAGAAGTTGGGACAGACAGCTAAGGGGCCAGCTTGTTACCTTAGCAGGAGTCTATGCCAGGCATATTCAATATATTGTTGATAGACTTTTTTTTTCATGAAAGCATTAATAAGTTTAAGAAAAATCAGGAAAGCCAGACCATTTTGTTCTGAGTAAGATGACTTGAGAGTTCATGAAGAACTATTTCAGTTATTAAAGAATAATTTCAGGTATTCATCATCAAACTACTGATTAGAAAAATCGGTTGAAATTAAGTTGTTGTGTGCCAGGAATGCCTTACGTCCAGAAATGCCCCATTTACTGTTCTGGCTGTTCACAAGTGACCTTCGCAGGACTTATGTCTGGGGGGGGGGGGCTCACCCAGCTGCTTGTGTGAGCTTAGCCAACTGCTCAGGTCTCCCTGCCTCTTCTCCCACACATAGTAACTCTCTATAAGCTAAAACTTGGGTTTATTTGGGAAAAAAATATATATATATGGCCCTAACAGAAAGTCGACAGCTGATGCCTAACTGAAAGAAGTTGCTGTTTACTTACTTTTTACTGCATTTTATGGCAGAAAGTGTATGTGATAATGGTATTTGGAGATTCGTGAGGGTCTGACCGCTTATGGACATGGGCGGTGTGTTGAATACGTGAGAGAGTTCTTGGGCGTGCATGCTCCTGTTTGTGTGTGCGCGTGTGTGTGTGTGTGTGTGTGTTTTCCACGTGACCAGCTGTAGCAGCAGGGTATCCACCCTGCATTGTTGCAGCTGTCCTCTCCAGACTAACTAGCCAGAACCCCCCCGCACCCCCGCACCCCCCAACCCATGAACAAAGGCATGTCTTACCACTTGGCTGAATAAAGGGGTCGTGTGTTGCTCTGGAAGTGAGCTGGGGATTTGAACACATGAATTCACTAACATGAGCCGGAGTTAAGCCCAGATTTTTTCCCCCGGGCAAAATCTAGACATATCAGTGGCCTGGCCACACAAAGCTGGTGGTGACAGCAAACTCAGATGGGTTCCTGTTCTCTTCTACTTCCTGTCATTGGGTCTAAGGCTACCAGAAGCTCTCGTGCAGACCTCTTGTTTCAGGGTTTGAATGTGTGGTTTTGACTCATCTTGCCACCTGTGTAGGAGCACTGACACAGGGAGGGGCACTAGATAGAAAGGTTGCACGCCCCCCGCCCCCCGGTTTGGTCTTACAGGAAAGAGCAAGTAAAAGAGTAAAGGGGTTACAGCTTTACAGACACTGTTCTTCCAAAATACATTTGCAGAAATATTAAGCTGTATATGTTTATTCTCCAGGTATTGTAAAAAGTGGTGGAGATAAATGGTATCATTTTATGTGAGTATGTAGTGGTGTGTTGTGATTTTATCAGAATAAACTGTTTGTACTTGGTTTTATAAATGTATCACCGAAGGGCTAGCAGATTTTATTATAAGGCAGCATAACTGTATTCTTACGGCTTCATTAATTGTGATGCCTAGATATAATTAGGGTCTATCTAAGAATAGCAGATACAATGGAAAATAATTCTGGGGAAACGAGTTGAGATTCTGAGAAACTGTGCAAGAACATAACAGAGGGCATCCATTGATTCTCAGGCACAACACAGGGACTGAAGTTTCACCCATCATCAGCCATGGCTCCCACGAGGGGGTTATGAAAGCCCATTGTTCAGGACTATGCTCTTACCTTCTTGATTTTGTTTCCATTTCATGATAACCTTGTAATCTGAAGTATCTTCTGTGATTCAGAAATAACAATTTTGATGATTGAAAGTCGATCCATTCATTTTTAATTATTGGGCTTTATTTTTTAGAGTAGTTTTAAATTTCTAGAAAAATTGAGCAGAAAGTAGAGGGTTTGTTCCCCTATATACCTCCTCTCTCCACACCCACACAGTTTCCCCTATTATGAACACTGCACTGATGGGTACTTCTGGTACAATTGATGAGCCAGGATTGCTACATTAATGTTAACTAAAGTCCATAGTTGACATTAGGGCTCACTCTGTGTGTGGTACTGTCTCGTGGGTTTTGACACATGCATAATGGCATGGAGCCCCCATTACAGTGTCATACAGAGTAGTTTCGCTGCTCTAAGTTTCTCCTGTGCTCCCCTATTCATCCCTCCCCCACTTTTACCCTGAACCCTTGGCAACCACCGATCTTTTTACTGGCTCTATAGTTTTGTCAATCCGTTCACTTTTAAGGAACTCCCCAGCTGTTCCTAAGGATGCATCATTCATTCTTTTATTCATAAAACGAGCCCTCAATAAATACCGGGTGCCAGGTAGTTCATACACATTGGGAATACAGCAGAGGACCAGAGATGTAAAATCCCAATCTTCATGAAGCTTACATTCTAGTACATCCAGCCTCCAGTGTTGGTTAGGTCCTAAGGAGGAGTGAAGGGTCCCATGAAGACACAGAGAGAGAGAGGAGGTAGTTGCAGAATTTGGGAACAGGACCTACTGACCCCTGTCTCAGGTCAGACCCCATCTTCCCTTCTTCCTTCCTGCAGCTAGTCACAGGAATTTGGTCTGCCGGCCTCCTCCAGCTGCCACCTGCATTTTCTCTCCTAAGAACTGCTGGGGCTCAACGTTGTTTCCCAACTTTTCCTCTCCTGCTGTTTCTGAAATAAGTGCAAGCACCTCTTCCAGACTTTTCATCAAGCTTTTACTACTAGTTATCTATAGCCATGCCTGATGCTAGTGAAATAGAAGAGAAAGTTAACAAAATCATAAGAAATAAATGCCCATGATTATCATTTAATACTAACTGGGCAAGGTCTTCTTTGGAAGCGGATGCCCTAGAGTTCTCTGTCTTACCCTCTAAATCTTCTCTTCTTGGGCAGGGGGACATCAGTTCTCCTGTCTTGCCATAAGAAGCCCCATTCTCTACCCAGCTGCCTTCTCCCTCACCCTAGTTCTTTGGAAAGGGAAGAGGTTTCGTGAGTGAGGATGGGCCAAGGGGCAGGTGGAAGATTGAAAGACATCTGTTTCCTCCTCCCCAACTCTGTCTCCTTGTTTCACAAAAAAACATACTTAAATGGACTCCTCAAAACCTTCTGAGCACATTCCTAAGTGCAGACCCTGCACTCTGCTTCTGCAGGCTTGTGAGCCCATTGTGTGCATCTCTTCCCAACCACACATTCAGTGACATCACGCTGGTCACTTGAATCGGTCATAGAGGGCGTGTTTAACCATGGAAATCAAGGCTACAAATAAGAGTTTTACCACGTTTTTTCCAGAGTTACTTTCTTCAGCATGCTACTGGGCAGACCCTTCTTAATCAAATTCTTATATAGATTCTGCCACAGGAATTAAATTCATGAACACTATATTCATAAGCTCTAACTCTACTCTCCATGGTTTGCGGGGCAAGCTGCCAACCAAAGTC
Organism: Neomonachus schauinslandi; assembly: GCF_002201575.2. Taxonomy (NCBI): domain Eukaryota; kingdom Metazoa; phylum Chordata; class Mammalia; order Carnivora; family Phocidae; genus Neomonachus; species Neomonachus schauinslandi. The sequence goes on along the minus strand of NC_058406.1, from coordinate 129,864,227 downwards.
AGCAGGAGATTTGACCCAGGAAGTTTTGAAAACCAGGCTTTGCATCAGGCTGCACAAAACTTGCTCACCCTTTCATTTAGCTTGAAAGAAGGACTGAGGCAATATACAGGTGGTTCCATCCATGTTTTCGTGGATAGCTCATGACACTATGACCTTAAAACTTGCAGTGGGAAGCGCGGGGCCCTGAGCGCAGTGAGCATTTCTCTCCCCGCCCCGCCGCAGACAGCGTGCTTGTCCGTGGGTAATTAACAAGGTACCGCCCTTGCTGACTCGCCCTTTGTGCCCCGTGTAGGACTGCACACGCAAGAGCGAAAGCTGACGCCGCCGACCAGGCTGCCCAGGCGGCCCGCCAGGAGTGTGACATCGCAAGAGCTGTGGCCAGGGAGCTGTCGCCTGACTTCTACCAACCAGGTGAGACTGTTGTCCAGGGATGGGAGAGGTAGGGGTATTGCCTCTGGTCCCCGTTTTTTTCCCTTTTCCTTTTCCTTAAAGGTCTGTGCTTCAGGGATACCAGCAATACTACAAAACAAGTAGGTACAAAAAGTCCTAAGTATTTGAAGTCTGAGTGTTAGTGCTGCAGATTTGGCTTATTCCCCAGTGTCTCTCCCTTCCGGCCTCCTGACTCCCAGCAACAAACTTTGAGCTGATAGCAGTAAAGGAGATGGGAGTCCAAAAGAAGTATCTGATTCTAAGAAATGGTGTTAGCACATTAGTGACTGTTGCACATGTTGTAACAAACATTCCAAATTCAGAGGCACATATAACCATACCATTAGCAGTAGTAAGAGATGAACCAGTAACTACTATGACTACGTTTTTTAATTGATCTGAACTACCTGTGGTTAGGTAAGGAAGTATACCACTTAAAGATTAATCTGCATATATTAACAGGAAAACCCAAGTCATGGTAGAAGAAATTAAAATAACAACCTCAAAAAAAAAAAAATCAATCCAGATCATCTACTTCTCAAACGTTATAAAATAGCAATACACAAATATTTGCAGTAGGTTTAAATATTTAACTGACTTCTGTTAAAGTGGTTTCTTAGTAGATGGTTTCCATCCCTTTCTATAATAGTCTAGCCACTTTTTTATTTATGTTTCTTCATTGTTTCAGAAACAACATCTTCCCAGTGATTGAGGAATCAACAAATTTCTAGATGAAGAGATCAAAATAAATGCTCTATAAAATTCTAAATATCAAAATTTATATTTTCTCGGTAAAGAATGTTTCCACATTGGTTTCTGTTAACTCAAGCTGGAAAACTAGCACCCTGTACAACATATGTGTTCAATTGTGTTTGGTTCCAATAAAGGTAATATAATCCTGGAACCCACTAAGTGAACAAGGCAGGTCAAAGTGAACAGAATAGCAAGATCAATACAAAAGCTAGAAACTTGGCTGTAATAAAGGATGGAGGAATCAGAAGGAAAGGAGGACATGGTGTGTTTTTCTTTTTTTTTCCCCTACAAAGAATGAAGACAGTAAAAGACCAGGTTAAGAAGACTGTTTTTTAGGAGAGAGACTAGAAAGGGACCTAGTCTGGTTGCTGAGTGATAGAGCTTTCAGAGTGACTTCTGTAATAATTCAGCTCCAGGGAGACAACCATGATAATGGGTGTTTTCTTTCATGTGCCTCCTTTCTAAACCTCTGGATGAGATTTCAGCCATTTAACGTATACCTGTGAAATGAATGCCTACTTCCTGATACCTGAGTGCATTGGTCACTACCTGTTGGTGTGAGCGCTGCAGATAGAGTTCAGCCACCTACGAGGGATTGTCCTGTTCCCTCCCCAGTGGCATTACCATGGGGCAGCGGCTGGACAGGAGATAGTGCTGCTTCATGAAGTAGCCCTAGGATTGAGCTGCTCTGAAAGCAAACAAACTTAGTATTGTTGTCTGCAGATGGTAATTTCTAGGTTCTGTTGTTAATTCTCCAGGGGAATGGGGTCCCTATAGATTTCTATTAGGTGTTACCAAGAGCTAAATGATACTGAAGGTCATCTCAGTTTCCCAGACTAAATGGTTTTAAAAGCCTTTTATGGCATTAAAGCATTTAAGGGAAGAAAATATTGTGGGAAAATGTAATTCCACCCTCTTAGCTAACACACCAGCTTCATACAAGCAAGTTGTCCATCAGTAATGAATACATCACAGTAGCATAAGGTGACAACAGGTCTATTTAAGACAGGGCCAAGGGGAAGGCTGCAGTCCCCTTTGACCGATAGCCAACTCTTCCTTCAACAACTGGATAGAAAGCCTTTTCTGTACTAAGTATTATTGATCTTCTCAAGGGAGCATAACTCAAGCTGTCCACTCTGCATTTATAGGGTGATCAAATCAGATAGACATTTCTAAAAGGGCTTTCAAGTACTTTTTTTAAAGTCAGGCTGCTCATTTAATTTACATATCTTAGATATAAATATTTCCATCGTTTGAAAGGCCATGTGTCGTACATAGAAGTTGTTGGCCCTAGGATAAAGGAGGTCTGTTGTACCTTACATGTTGAACACTTTTCCCAGAGCTGGCCATATTTTCAGATATTTGCCATCTTAATTAAATCTAATGCTTTTTAGTTCAAAACTGCATTATTCTACGGTTCAGTTAAAAACTAAGGAAAAAAAATAAGCACAAGGGAAGGCTTTGTCACCCAAAGGGTTAAGTTCTAACAAATAATAAAAAGCATACAAATGGAGGGATGTGACTGTATATGTAGATAATTACACGTCTGTACACAAACCGTCATTGTCGTGTGTATGGGTGACACAGCAAGTCACCCCCCAAGAACTTAGAAATGACATTTCCCTCCGAGAGTTACATTTTCGAATGAGCCTGTGATACTGCATAAAGATCTATAAAGTGGTAAGTGATAGCACAGCTGTATTACAGCAAGATTTCCTTGCAACCAGATTAAGTGTATTAAAACTATCTAAATAATTGGTCACCCAAAGTAGTATAGGGGAAAAAAAAGCCACAGAGGCAAAAATTGGCAGCACCCATCCAAACACTGTCCAGGGGAGAGAGAGGCCGTGGCCAAACCCTGGGAGTATTGCAGTTGAATAGGCAAGGACGTTTGTGTTATGGGGAAGGATGCAGGGAACCGTAGACAACCGTGTATGGCTTTATGGGCAAGATCATTCCACTGAGGAAATGGATGCATCAGGCTAGCTGAGCCTGATGCCTTTAGCTATTTGATTCGTCTCCTGCTGCTTGTCCGAATCCCACATTCACCGTAACCTTCTAATTTTGGTTGAGCTCCTCGTGGAGGCCTCCCAACAGGAACAGCATGCATTGGTGCCGTGGGTACGAGTCCCTGGCCTTTGTGATGTTTACATTGCCCATGGTGAACTAATGAATTGACCTTCTGGTGTTTGACATCAGTCTTGTGAGCTCTGGTGATGTGAGTCTGCCCCCAAGGGATGGCTTTACTTCAAAGTGTTGATGAAATCAGGTTTCTAAGCCAGGAAAGCTGAGATGAGATTTCGGATGATTGCTAAGGAAGCAGAGGGGAGGATGCTTGGGAAATGGTATGGTTCTTTGTCCCACTCTTTCAGTTTCCTTCCCATCAAGATACTTATTTTGTTTTTAACTTCAAGTGATATTAAGTAGGGTGCAAAACTTTTGTATTTATCAATAGTGGGAGTGCCTGAGCCAAAAAAAAATAAAGACTGAAAAGCACTGCCCCAGAATGTGGTAAATGTGTTTACTTTGAGCCCTCTTAGGAGATAGCCAGCTCACTTCCCTAGGAAATATCCTCAGCAAGTTTTGTCTTCCTGTGTTTAAGCATGTGTATTAGTCAGCTCGGCTGCTATAACAAAGTAAAATGCTACAGACTGGGTGGCTTAAGAAACAGAAATTTACTTCTCACAGTTCTGGAGGCTGGAAGGCTGAGATCAGAGTGCCAGTATGGTTGAGTTCTGGTAGAGAGCCATCTTCCTGGCTTGGAGATGGCCTCCTCCCTATGTCCTCACGTGGCCTTTCCTGGTTGCACGTGTTTGGATAGAGAACAAGAACTCTGCTGTCTCTTCCTCTTTCTATAAGGGCATGAATGCTGTCATGAGGGTCTCACCTTCATAACCTGGTCTAAACCTACCTACCATGTGATGAGCGCTGGGTGTTATATGCAACTGATAAATGATTGAACACTACATCTGAAACTAAGTATGTACTATATGTTGGCTAATTGAATTTAAATAGAAATAATAAATAAACCTACTTACCTCCCAAAGGCCCTACTTCTAAATATGAACACATTGGGGGTTAGAGCTTCAGTATATGAGTTTGGGGGAGACATAAACAGTCAGTCCATAATAGCATGTATGTGTACACACATAACACTCTGTACATTATTTAAAGTAAAAGTGAAGTATTTAGGTTATTATGGGCCAGTGTTAACTAAGCTCACATTTCTGGTATGAGTTAGAAGTCTTTAGAAATCAAAGCATATTTTCATTATATAATGGTCTCTGCTTATCATTAATATGTAGTATTTTTGGTTAAGGGAGGTATCCTGGAACAGAGGACTTCTAAACTCACTTTCCAAAACCCAAAATTCAGAATACATTTTTTCCATGGAAAAGGGGAAATGGAATAATCCACTAGTTGACATGAAATTAATAATTCATGAGTTTGCTGGTTACTCCTACCACTTATTTCAGTATTTTCAGCCCCACAAATGTGTGTTGAGTGCCCGCCCTGCGCAAGACACCAGAATGGAGGTCCCCCAGCTTGCAGGCAAGAGCCCTCTGGCCATGTTCATAGAAGAGGCAGTATCTTTATAGATGGGACTCTGAAGTCCTGTAGGAAAGGGGCATTCTTTCCATGTAGAATATAAAAGTAATTGTGCTGCTGGTTATATCACCTTTTTAGAATCTTTCAATCTGGTCCTCTTCTCCTGACTGGCAGTCTCCGTAGAAAATATCCGATTTCTATTTAATGACTTCCAATGTTACTATAAAGCACTTGCCGTGAGCCCTACCCTCGTCGACATTTGTTTTGGGGAATCTTCATGGTGCTCCTTCTGCCCACAGCCAGCCCACCAAGGCTCACCTAGGTAGAACTAGTCGCATCCCCTGCTGTTAACCATCTGCCATATCTGCTCAGAGCTTTCATGCCAACTGTGACAAGGAGCCTCTCAGTGTTGGTGGATGACATGTGCTGAACGTGGCTTCATGTTGTGTGGCATGCCAGTGAGCAGGTGACTTGTATCTGACTTCTTCCTAACATGAATCCCCAGGGGGAGAAGTCCCTTAGGATTCAGAGAGACGGTCTGTAAAGATGGATGAAAACGCTTCCTACAACAACCATCAACATACGTCGTAGTCTTGCTCGCTGGCAATATCCTGACTAGTCTTTGTAGTGAACTGCTGCGTGTCATCTGTTCTGTGTTGCTGGCATGGCCCCACTCACACACAGTTGTGTCAGAACAAGTAGCAAGCACATGTGCCTTCCAAGAAGAGAGTCCAGGAAAAAACTTCTGTCCTCAGCGTTATAGGTCTTGTTCAAAAAGCATTCAGTCATACTCTGGAATATCGAACTGTTTATCCTCCCTTAGCTGGCCCGTCCCCACATGGCCACCCCATGTTGGAACCATGCCACCTGGAGTTAGGCCCACCTATTTTTTTTTTGCATGCTTTTAAATGGCTCTATCTGGGTACATTAGAATCACCTGGAGCATTTGTTAAACATCAAGACTTCAAGGCTTCGATTCATACTTAAAGTCTCTGGGAATTGCACCCCAGTGCCTCTGACAGACAGCAGATATGGAGCCCCTGCTTTAGAGTACATTTATTTTCTTATCTAGCCATTTATTAATGCATGGTAAAGCTGAGAATTTTTTTTAATATGAAAGTTAGTACTAGAGTGTATGTCCACCATTCTAGTAAATTCCTTTTTTTTTAATTGAGGTATGCTTGATATACAACATTTGTCACAGGTATACAATACTGTGATTTGACACTTCTGTGCATTATGCAATGCTCCCCTTAAGTGTATGTTACCTTCCGAAGCTATTACAAAGTTACTACAATATTATTGACTATATTCCCTATGTTGTACTTTTCATCCCCTTCACTTATTTAGTTTTTACCTCTTCAGCGCCTTCACCTATTTTGCCAATCCCCTTTCTCTCTGGCAACCACCAGTTCTCTGTACTTATGAATCTGTTTCTGGATTTTTGTTGTTAATTTGTTTTGTTTTTTAGATTCCACATATAAGTGAAATCATATGGTATTTGTCTTCCCAAAGCTGACGTATTTCACTTAGCATAATACTGGGTCTATCCATTATTGTCATAAATGGCAAGAACTCATTCTTTTTTATGGTTGAGTAATATTCCAGTGAGTGTGTGCACGTGCACATGCACGCACATGTGTATACCACATATTCTTCATTCATATATAAATGGACACTTACGTTGCTTCCATATCTTATCTTGGCTGTTACAAATGCTGCAGTAAGCATAGGGGTGCATGGATCTTTTTGAATTAGTGTTTCTGCTTTCTTGCGGTAAATACGCAGCAGTGGAAATACCGTAATGTTTGGTATTTCTATTTTTAAATTTTGAGGAACCTCCATACTGTTTTCCAACGGCTGAACAAATTTACATTTCCACCAAAATAGTGTACAAGGGTTCCCTTTTCTCCACACCTTCAACATTCATTATTTCTTGTCTTTTTCATACCAGCTAGCTATTCTGACCAGTGAGAGGTGATATCTCCTTGTGGTTTTAATTTGTATTCCCTTGATGGTTAGTGATGCTGAGTATCTTTTCAGGTATCTGTTGGCCATCTCTATATATTCTTTGGAAAAATGTTTGTTCAGGTCCTCTGCCAGTTTTTTAAATCAGATTATTTGGGTTTTTTGGTGTTGAGTTGTATGAGTTCTTTATATATTTGATACTAACCCCTTATCAGACATATCAATTGCAAATACCTTCTCCCATATAGTAGGTTGCCTTTTCATTTTGTTGGTGGTTTCCTCTCTGTGCAAAAGCTTTTTATTTTGGTGTAGTCCCAATAGTTTATTTTTGCTTTTGTTTTTCTTGCCTGAGGAGACATATCTAGAAAAATTTTGCTAAGGCTGATGTCCGAGAGGTTATTGCCTGTTTTAGTAGTTTTACGGTTTCAGGTCTGATGTTTAGGTCTTTAATCCATTTTGAGTTTATTTTCATGTATGATATAAGATAGTGGTCCAGTTTCCCAGCACCACTGATTGAAGGGACTGTCTTTTCCTCATTGCATATTCTTGCCTCCTTCGCCATAGATTGACTATACAAGCATGAGTTTATTTCTGGGCTCTCTATTCCATTCCACTGATCTCTGTGTTTCTTTTTGTGCCAGTCCCATACTGTTTTGCTTATTCTAGCTTTGTAGTATAACCTGAAATCTGGATTGTGATACCTCCAGATTTTTTGTTCTTTTTCAAGATTGCTTTAGCCATTTGAAGTCTTTTGTGATTCCATACAAATTTTAGGACTATTCTGGTTCTGTGAAAAATACTGTTGGTGTTTTGGTAGGGATCTAGAGATTGCTTTGGGTAGTATGCATATTTTAATGCTTCTGATTCTTCCAGTCCATGAGCGTGGAATATCTTTACATTTGTGTCATCCTCGGTGTCCTTCATCAGTGTCTTATAGTCTTCAGAGTACAGGTCTTTCACCTCCTTGGTTTATTCCTAGGTTTATTCCTAATTTTATTATTTTTGATGCAGTTGTAAATGGGATTGTTTCTTAATTTCTCTTTCTGCCACTTCACTATTAGTGTATAGAAACACAACAGATTTCTGTATATTAATTTTGTATTCTGCAACTTTACTGAATTCATTTATTCATTCTAATAGTTTTTTGGTGTAGTCTTTAGGGTTTTCTGTATATATTATATAGCATGATGTTATCTGCAAATACTGACAGTTTACTTTCTTCCTTACAAATTTGGATAAGTCCTAAATTTGTAAGCTGCACTATTATGGTCTCATATTTTCAAAATGAAGCACATGGGCTCTGTGACAGCTTTATTTCTCATAGTTCAGTGACTCTGTATCTTTTCCTCACAGCTTTAAGAATGTATAACTAATCATGTTCACCAGAGTCCATTCCCACACCCCCCAGCTCTTTTCTGTATAGCTTATAGGTACTTAAGTTAAATATTAGCTTTTAATGTGCCTTTATCTTTAGATTTGCAAAAATAACTTTTGTTCCTACCCCTTAGATTGAAGACATTAAAAATACCTTGTAATTTCTGTATTCCAATAATGCTGTAAAATTGAATAACAGTGAAGTACAAGTAAAATCAACTCTGATGAAATTTGGGGTAGAAGGGTTGAGAAAAAAAAAATATGTAAGCAACACACTGCATCAAACTGTATCAGATACTATCTCTTATCACAGGAAGGGAGGAGGGATTTTGTGCCATAGATTGATGAGGTTCTTCTCCATGGAAGACCAGTATAAATGACCTTAATGGGTTTTTTAAAGTAAGGGCAAGTCTGTTGATGAAAGAACAGCACTTTCTGGTGCTGCTACTTTTTTCTCTTGCTGGTATGTGCCAGTCCCAGCACCAACAGAGAAGTCAGAAACAGGAAAATCATCACCTTTTGAATGACTGGCAGATGCCCCTTTTCCTTTAGGGCACTGAGATACCTTTCTTTGGGCCAGGAATTCATACTTTCAAAGAAAATTAGCCAAATTTAAAAGGGGTGGTAGCATTTGGGGGAGCTTGCAAGTCCAGAAAGGAAATCGCAGTTGCTGACATATGATCTTATCCTGTTTGGATGGAAAGTGGGATAATACTGTTTGTTATGTTCTGGGCCCTGAACATAACCTATAATTATGGGTCTTTGGGAATTCTCATTTTTGGCTTAAAAGATTACATATACATGTATTATATTTTATTTTAAGGATGCACAGAAGCTGTGTGATTTTTGGTTTTCAGCTACTATAGCTATTTTCACTTCAGTAAATTGGGATAATAATGCCTGCTTCCTAAGATTTTGGTGAAGCTTTAAATTGTGGAAAATACCTTGTATAAATAGCGGTCTCAGAACACTAAGTTACTACTCAGACCACCAAAGGAAGAGCAATTAAAAGTATAAGTAAGCAGTATGTATTTTAACTCTTAAGGATAATTGTTCTTCAGCTCCTCTGTAAATCTTCCAAGTTTGGGGTGAGGGGTGGGAGTAGGGGGCAGGAAGGAAAGTGAACAGATGCCAGTTTCTGTAAACAAATTGGTGGGGTGGTTTCTCCCTGTATTCTCAAGAGATGATGTTGTCAGCTCTTGCCCATTTGCAGAGAATAGGGCCACCTGCATTGTGTGACCTTGACTTGACCTCATGAGATGAAAGTGGCTGATAGGTGGAGTGGTGGCCAAAGGATATACGTGGCCTGCTTATAGGGGAGGAGCTGAGAGGTGAAGTGCCTACAGAGAGGGCGCTGCCTTGGAGTGCTGTCTGGGACAGCCCCAGGGTTTTCCCACTGCCTGGACCACTGACATTCATAAACTCAAGGCCTGTACCATCTTGTGCTGCATAGTCTGGGTCGTTACTCTTCACTCCTTCAAAACCTCCCACATAACACTACAATGTACCATTTTTTTTTTAATTTTTTTTAAATGTTTTATTTATTTATTCATGCAAGTCAGAGAGAGAGAGGCAGAGGTAGAGGGAGAAGCAGGCTCCCCGCCTAGCAGGGAGCCCGATGCGGGACTCGATCCCAGAACCCTGGGATCATGACCTGAGCCGAAGGCAGACGCTTAACCATCTGAGCCACCCAGGTGCCCCGTACCATTTTTTTTTAATTGAAGTATACTTGACACACCAAATGTAACTTCGTTAAACTTTTTTATTTATTTATTTTAGAGAAAGTGAGTGGGAGCAGGGACAGGAGGGCCCAAGGGAGAGAGAATCTTAATCAGACTCTTTGCTGAGCATGGAGCCTGACGTGGGGCTCGGTCTCATGACCCTGAGATCATGACCTAAGCCGAAATCAAGAGCCAGACACTTAACTGGCTGAGCCACCCAGGTGCCCCACCAGATGTTACTTTAGTTTCAGGTGTACAGCGTAGTGATTCCACAAGTTTGTACAGTTATGCTCTGCTCACTACAAGTGTAGCGACCATCTGTCACCCTATTACAATACCATTGACTGTATTCCCTATGCTGTACCTTTCATCCCCATGACTTACTCATTTCATAACTGGAAGCTTGTACCTTCCACTCACCTTCATCCATTTTGCCCATCCCTCCACCTCCCTCCCCTCTGGCAACCATCAGTTCTCCATATTTATGAATCTATTTCTGCTTTTTGTTTGTTTTGCTTTTTAGATCCTACATATAAATGAAATTATGTGGTATTTGTCTTTCTCTGACTTACTTCATTTGGATAATACCCTCTAGGTCCATCCATGTTGTCACAAATGGCAAAAATTGCCTTTTTCATTGCTGAGTAACACTTTATTGTGTGTATATACATCTTTTTTGTCCATTCATCTATCAAGGGCACTTGGGTTGCTTTCCATATCTTGATTATTGTAAGTAATGCTGCAGTAAACCTAGGGGTACATACATCTGTTCAGATTAGTATTGTCATTTTCTTTGGCTAAATACCCAATAATGGAATACTAGATAATATGCTATTGTTAATTTTTTGAGGAACCTCCATGCTGTTTTCCACAGTGGCTACACCAATTTACATTTCCACCAACAGTGCACAAAGGTTTTCTCCATATCCTCGCCAGTACTTATTTCTCGTCTAATACCAGCCATTCTGACAGATGTAAAGTGATATCTCATTGTGGACTTGATTTGCATTTCCCTGATGATTAGTGATGCTTAGGATTTTTCCATGTGTCTGTGGGCCATCTGTATGCCTTCTTTGGGAAAATGTCTGTTCAGGTCCTCTGCCCATTTTTCAGTCAGATTGTGGGGTTTTTTTCGTGTTGAGTTGCATTAGTTCTTGCATAATGTTTTAGACATTAACCCCTTATTGGATATATCATTTGCAAATATCTTCTCCCACTTAGTAAGTTGCCTTTTTGATTTGTTGGTTTTTCTTTGCAAAAGCTCTTTATTTTGGTGTAGTCTCAGTAGTTTATTTTTGCTTTTGTTTCCCTTGCCTGAGGAGACATATCTAGAAAAATGTTGCTAGGGCTGCTGTCAAACAAGATTATTGCCTACGTTTTCTTCTAGGAGCTTTATGGTTTCAGGTCTCACATTTAGGTCTTTAATCCATTTTTATTTTTGTGTATGGTGTAAGAATTCTTTTGCATGTAGGTGTCCAGTTTGCCCAACAACCATTTATTGAAGGGACTGTCTTTTCCTTATTGTATATTCTTGCCTCCTTTGTCATAGTGTAATTGACCATATAAGCATGGATTTATTTCTCGGCTCTCTATTCTGTTCCATTGATCTATTTTTGTGCCAGTACAATACTATTTGGATTACTGTAGCTTTATAGTATATCTTGAAATCTAGGATTGTGATACCTCCAAGCTTTGTTTTTCTTTTTCAAGGCTGGTTTGGCTATTCAGGGTCTTTTGTAGTTCCATACAAATTTCATGATTATTTTTGTTCTAGTTCTGTGAAAAATGCTATTGGTATTCTGATAGGGATTGTATTGAATCTGTAGATTGCTTTGGATAGAATGGGCATTTTAACAACATTAATTCTTTCAATCCGTGAGCATGGAATGTCTTTCCATTTGTGGCATCTTCAACTTCTTCCATCAGTGTTTTTGGTGCAATTGTAAATGGGATTGTTTTCTTAATTTCTTTCTGATTAACTAACACTTTGTTATTAGTGTATGGAAACACAACAGATTGCCATATATCAATTTTGTATCCTGCAACTTCCAAATTCATTTATTCTAATAGTTTCTTGGTGGAGTATTTAGGGTTTTCCTTTTTTAAATAAGATTTTATTTATTTTAGAGAGCTCGTGAGTGGGGGGAGGGGCAGAGGGAGAGAATCTTCAAGCAGACTCTCTGCTGAGTGCAGAGCCCAACACAGGGCTTGATCTCATGACCCATGAGATCATGACCTGAGCCAAAACCAAGAGCTGGACGCTTAACCAACTGAGCCACCCAGGTACCCCTAGGGTTTTCTATATATAGTATCTTGTCTTTTGCAAATAGTTTACTTTTTCCTTAATTTGTATGCCTTTATTTCTTTTTCTTGTCTAATTGCTGCAGCTAGAACTTCCAGAACTATGTTAAATAGAAGTGGCAAGAGTGGACATTCTTATCTTATTTCTGATGTTAGAGGAAAAGCTCTTAGTTTTTCACCTCTGAATATGATGTTAGCTCTGGGCTTGTCATATGTGGCCTTTATTATGTTGAGGTATGTTCCCTCTAAACTCACTTTGTTGAGAATTTTTATCATGAGTAAATGATGAGTTTTGTTAAATGCTTTTTATGCATCTATTGAGATGATCATATGATTTTTATACTTCATTTTGTTAATGTAGTGTGTCACATCGCTTGATTTGCAAACATTGAACCGTCCTTTGCATCCCCAAAATAAATCCCAGTTGATCATGGCGAATGATTCATTTCATGTATTGTTAAATGAGGTTTGCTGATATTTTATTGGGAACTTGCACCTGTGTGCATCAGAGCTATTGGACTGTAGTTTTTTTTTATAATGTCTCTGGTTTTTGTATGAGGGTAATGCTGGCCTTGTAGAATAAATTTGGAAGCTTTACTTCCTCTTCTGTTTTTTGGAATAATTTGAGGAGACTAGGTATTAACTCTTCTTTAAATGTTTGATAGAATTCACCTGTGAATCCATCTGGTCCTGGACTTCTATTTGTTGGGAGTTTTTGATTACCAATTCAATTTCATTACTAGTAATTGATATGTTCAGATTTTTCTATTTTTTCCTGATTCAGTTTTGGAAGACTGTTTTTAGGAATTTATTCATTTCTTCTAGATTATCCAATTTGTTGGCATATAATTTTTGTAGTAGTCTCTTTTGTATTTCTATGGTGCTGGCTGTTTTCCTTTGTTTCTGATTTTATTTTGCCATTTTTCTAAATGAGTCTGGCTAAATGTCAATTTTGTTTCATTTTTTTCTATTGTGTTTTTACTCTATATTTCCTTTATTTTTGCTCTCATCTTTATTATTTCCTTCCTTCTACCAACTTTGAGCTTTTTCCCTTTTTTTCTAGTTCCTGTAGGTATAAGGTTAGATTGAGATTTTTCTTGAGGTCCCTTTAGGGCATCCCAAAGATCTGGATCACTGTGTTTTTATTTTTGTTTGTCAAGTAGCATGTTGTTTAGTCTCCACATGTGTTTTTTTCCAGTTTTTTTTTTCTTATAATTGATTTCTAGTTTTAAACTGTTGTGGTCAGAAATGATGCATGATAGGATTTCAGTCTTCTTAAATTTATTGAGACTTGTTTTGTGGCCTAACATGTGATCTAGCCTAGAGAATGTACCATGTGCACTTGAAAAGAATGTATATTCTGCTGGGTTTGGATGGGATGTTCTGTATATAATCTGTTAAGTCCATCTGGTCTAATGTATCATTCAAAGGCACTGCTCCCTTCTAAAGGGAGAAAATGACAGTAATCTAATAATAGTAGGAGACTTTAACACCCACTTACATCAATGGGTAGATCATCCAGGCAGAAAATAACTATCTGTTAATATTTGCTTTATGTATTTAGGTATTCCAGTGTTGGATGCATAGATCTTTACAGTTAGATTTTTAGATCCTCTTGTTGGATTGATCCCTTTATCATTACGTAAAGCCCTTCGTTGTGTCTTTAAGTCTATTTTGTCTGATATAAGTATTGCTTCCCCAGCTTTTTTATGAGTACATATCTGTCAATAATTATTTTAAAAGTAAATGGTCTAAATGCTCCAGTTGAAAGACATAGAATGAAGGAATGGATAGAAAACAAGACCTATCTATATATGCCAACAAGAGACTCACTTCAGACCTAAGGAGAGAGACTGAAAATGAAGGGGTAGGAAAAGATACTCCATGCCAATGAAAACAAAAAAAAGTCCATGTAGCAACACTTATATCAGGGCCCCTTTCTTTAAATGCAAATTTTTCCATTTAGAAAAATAACATGTTTGTTATAAACAATCCTAAAGTATTTAGAAAAAGAAAAAAAAAATCCAGGGACTAGTGTGTCAAAAGACAACTGCCTTGTCATGACTTTGATGCTTGCAGAAGCTGTTGAAGGACTCCAGGAGGTTTAAATGATATTTTGATGGGGCACCTGGGTGGCTCAAGGGGTTAAGCATCTGCCTTCAGCTCAGGTCCTGGGCTCAAGCCCCACATCAGGCTCCCTGCTCAGTGGGAAGTCTTTTTCTCCCTCTGCCCCTTCCCCCAACTCTCAAATAAATCTTTAAAAAAAAATTAAAAATGATCCTTTGATGAAGTAGCATTACAAATGTCATCTGCAGGTTCTATTCTTACTTACACAGTAGATGCTCTGTTAAGTGTTAATTTATTAAGTAATTTAAATATTTTAATCTACTAAACATACAAGAGTCAGCTTGAGTGTGTACTTTGTGTTTTAGTTACTCTGCAAAATTTGAATATGTAGCTTAATTATGGTGTTATCACCAGTGCTCCATCAACATGAATTTCACCTCAGTGTTCTGCAAGCAGGCAGGAATGATGCAATTATTGGGAAGTCAGAACTGTTTAACCTTTATGGCTATCAAAATAGTATAAATAATGGTAAATATTAACTTTTTCTGCAACAAATAATCTTTTCCCCTCAGAAATGAGGTGTGCTTATGTTTAATCCAAGCCTTGGCAATATTTTTAAAAGAAAAAAAAAGGAATGGCTAATCTGACGTAGCAAAAATGCATATAGATAGCCAGAAGGAACAAGCCTTTATGCCTTATCTTTTTTATTACCTTCCTTCTGTTGTCAATTTTTCCCCAGGCCCAGATTATATCAAACAGAGATTTCAGGAAGGTGTAGATGCTAAAGAAAATCCAGAAGAAAAAGTACCGGAAAAGCCACCTACACCAAAGGAATCTCCTCATTTTTATCGCAAAGGCACGACACCCCCCAGGTCTCCTGAAGCAAGTCCCAAACAAAGCCACTCTGCCCAGCCCTCCTCCCCAAAACCCACAAAGCAGCAGAACCCCAGCTCAGGGGCAAGACTCAACCAAGACAAACGGAGTGTGGCTGACGAGCAGGTGACAGCCATCATCAATAAGCCTTTGATGTCAAAGGCTCCCACAAAGGAGGTGGGAGCCATGGTGCCCACGTCCAGGTACTCTGGCCGCCACCACATCCCCAACCCCAGTAATGGGGAACTGCATTCTCAGTACCACGGCTACTATGTGAAACTGAACGCCCCCCAGCACCCCCCAGAAGACGTGGAGGAAGAGGAAGGATCAAGCCTGTCTTCCTCAGCGCTGGTGCACAAGCCAGTACCCAACAAATGGAGTCCCCCTAAATCTGTGACAAAACCAGTTGCCAAAGAAAGCAAAGCTGAGCCAAAAGCTAAGAAGTCTGAACTTGCTATACCAAAGAATCCAGCAAGCAACAATTCATGCCCTTCTTTGGAAAAAGAAGCCAATTCAGTAAGTTGTGCACAATGTGTTTTTTTGCTTCCTTTTGGTTCCTTCAGGTAGCAGCGTAGGGTGACTTGCATCTTGATGACAGCTTGTCTGGCAAAAGTCCTGACGAGCATAGGACTACGTAGGAGAGAGCTTAGCACATTTGTAGCCTGAGACAGCAAAGAGCTCTTGGGGCAGAAATTTGTCCCTGTCTGCTCAGTCACCCATCTTAAACATCATTCAGGTAGCCAGCTTGTTACTGAATCATATGTTAGCAAGCCTTTCCCCACACTTCTTGGTAAGTTTTGTGGTAGCTTAGTTTGAGCTGCTATGACAAAAATGCCATAAACTGGGTGGCTTAAACAACAAAATTTCTTCTTTCTTCTAATTCTGGAGGCTGGGAGTCCCAAGATCAAGGTGCCACAGACTTGATGTCTGGTGAGAACCCAATTCCTGGTTCATAGGCCTCCTTGCTGTACCCTCCCAGGGCTGAGAGAAACAGCACGCTCTCTCATGTCTCCTACAAGGGCACTAATCCCCTCATGAGGGCTCCACCCTCATGACCCAGGGTCCCCCTCCAAATACCATCACACTGGGGATTAGGGTTTCAACATATGAATTTTGGAGGAGCACATGTAGCTAACTCTCTGATTGATTGCCTAGAAAGGAATCGTGGGCGCTGACAAGGGCCGGGTCCTCTCACAGCCCTAGCTGGGAAAAGAGTTCCACCACCAGTTGCTAGGTTCTTAGCCATGCTCTTGAGCCTCACAAAAGACATAAAGGAATGGATAGAAAACAAGACTTATTTATGTCTGTGTGCCTAGAAGAGACTCACTTCAGGCCCAAAAAGACAGACTAAAAGTGAAGGAGAAGGAAAAGATACTCCAGTCAGCATCTTTAGGCAAAAGAACATTTTTTGTAGCTATTGTGAATTATTCTCCTAAATAGTTTGGATTTTACTCAATTAGGCTTTGCCACTAGAACATTGTTTTTCTTTTCAACTGTTTAAAATTACTTTGGTCTTCTAACTTCTCAGTGTAAGTGCTTCTAAAAGTTTAGTTTTCTGGTAAATGCTAGTTTTATTTTCAATTAGTCTTGAGCATTTAAGGGTTTTAATTAGTCAACCAGAACGCTATTTGTTATTGATAAGTGTCATTTGATGAGCATGTAGAGATTTGAATAACATGGAATTAATACTTTATCAAATTCTATAGAATTTATAAAATCCTGAAGCTAAGTAATTATTAATAAAAAATTGACCAACTGATCTGTTGACCTAGTCACATGTTTTTGGAACAGAGGTGTTGCATGTTAAATGCAGCTTAGGGAAGAAGCCACAGCTGACCCAATATTTACTAATTTCTGAGACATAGATTAAGAGAGTTGTATTATATTCTTGTTGACCAACTTAAACTGAACAGACAAAAGAAAACAGGTTTAAACAGTAACAACGTTAAACAATTGAAATGCATCTTTTTTTATTAACTTATATTTGCTGTTTCTTAGGTTTATTTTGCTAACATTTACAAACACTGGTTCTCATCTTTTTTATCATCTACGTCTAAATTAATCAGATTAACTACGTTAACTTCCTGAGAGTCATCCTCCATGGGGATAAATGGTTTTTAAGACAAACGAAGTCGATTAGTTTGCCTGATTTACAAGGGTGAAATTCAAACAATGCAAGGCTATATAGTTTCTACCTTGCGGTATCCAGTAGTGGGGTTCAGTTGACCTCTAGAACTGCCTAAGAGGAAGTGAATGGCCCAGTGTCCTACACACAGTCTGTGAAATGTTACTACTGTGTGATAAACTCATAGCCTCCTTATTTAGGAAAAGTATCTTTTTTACTTATGTGCAGAACCATCTGATTCTTGGAGGTAGCCAAGCATCCTGCAGCCTGGTAGGCTGGTCTCTAGGGCTCCCTTCCACATCCCAGGAGAAAGGAGGCCTAGCCCTCTGCAGCCTCTGTGCATGACAGGAACCGGAAGTCAAGATTGCCTTGGCACCAGGGCGCCTTCAGCTCAGGTCATGATCCCAGGGTCCTGGGATCGAGTCCCACATCGGGCTCTCTGCTCCTTGGGAGCCTGCTTCTCCCTCTGCCTCTCTCTCTGTCTTTCATGAATAAATAAATAAAATCTTTAAAGAAAAAAAAAAATCCACTGACCGTAAATGAGGCTTTATTAAAAAAAAAAAAAAGATTGCCTTGGCACCTTCATGTGAAGATTTTAACAGTTAACCTTTTCCTGATCATAACACAAAACTGCCTTTCACACTCCTGACAACTGTTTTCTTGGCAGTTTAGAAGTGATAAAATCATCATGAAGGTAGCTAATGAACCATCTTTAAAACTAAGGAGTACTGCGTACAATTTTGAGATAGACACTGTGTAAGTTAGAGGTTTATAAATAACTTGAAAACTCAAAGGAATATTCACAACGAAGCACACACTGGAGGGAAAAACCAGACTGAAGCGGTGTTCGTTGTGGGCAACCGAGAGATCTAGTATGAGTCAGAATCGTCATTTTTCGGGTTGTTGAATACACTGGGATCTGGAATTTTAGTCACCAGCTTATTGACTGAGACCGGATACGCTGGTGGCTAAGGCTGTGGACTCTGGTGCCAGACTTCCTAGGTTCAAATCCCAGTTGTGTTGCTTCGCAGTTGTGTGACCTTGGGCAAGTTTCCTACCTGCTCTGTGAGTTGTTTTCCTCATCTCTACCTATATCATGGGGCTGTTTTGAAGGTTAAATGAGTTAGTACTTACACAGCTCTTAGCACAATGCATAGCACATGGTAAGTGCTCAAAAAGCAGTGGCCATTATTGTCCCAATACTGTAGTCGTTGAAGCATAAAATAGTTCATAAATATTCCAATAGATTTTGACCCATCCTCAGGACCACCCTGGATAGCCATCTCCTAGAAAAACAGAAAACCTTCTGAGACACAGGCTAATACTTAGCAAATTTAACTACTTGATATAAGCAGTAAGAGACGGGGGGCTATGTCACGGATTACTCTATAAACTTCTTGAGAAACGTTGGACTCCTGTGGGCCATGGTTGCACACAGACTGATATTCCATGGAAACACATTCTGTGCGGTACCCACCTCTTTGTAGGATTTTGCAGCATGGGTAGGATCCCGTAGAGACATCATTACAGCCTGATCATCAAACAGACTAGCAAGGGGTCTTCTAATTCGCAATCTTGACTCCTTCTGAGAACTGCCTGCACTTTTTCTTAGCCATTACTCTCTTCCAGTTCTATTTGGAAATTAAGGCATCCCTGTCACGTCAATTTTGAACCAAGTACACACACACTAAAACCCTACAAACAGTAAATACATACAAACTTGCCTATTTATACTAAATTCAATTTTTTTTCTTTTCATGTTTTTAGAGAAATTTTAGATTTAACAGACTATAGTAACTCTTCAGAAGATTCCTCAGTTTTAAATGAGTAATAGTCTTTTGAAGAAAAGATACATTTCTTGAGTTAGAACTTCATATTTCCATATTTCCCCACACTTTATTTTCTAACTGCCTAAAAGTTCTTCCAATCCAGATTTGCACTTTGCCCTGCTACAGCTCCTTTTATTACACCTGTCTCAGTCAGTCTTGAAAAGCAAGACTGATTTTTTTTTTCATTTTGCTATTTTAAGCTACAACTGGCTACCACAGTCATGTTTATGAGACTTCATCTTAAAGCTTTCCACCCTGTGTCCAGCGTAGGTACCTGAAGAACACCGAGGTCACGTCTTGAGATCTGCCTATTAAACATAGCATCCCAGAATTTATTTGCCACCTGATTGCTGTTTGAATTTTTTATTGCTGCCTTACCCTCATCTGCACTGAATCATCTTTAAAAAAAGCTTTATAAATGGAGTTGTACAGTTGGATAAATATATATACATGTCTATATATTTATATATAAATATGTACATGTATACATATATATATATATATATATATATATATATATCTCCATCCAGAAATGCTAATGAATTCAAAAAGTTAGATAAACTCATGGAACCTTGTAAGGATTTATGAAATGGGAGTTAAAAGTCCAGACACAGCTTAGACTTTTGAAGTTAGATTCACTGAAGGCACTTTCTGTTTTTCTACTTTTCCTTGGTCCACTATAAGACACTGAACTCTACATTGTGTTGTTCTGACCTCATATACTTTTCCTCATCTTTAATATCACTGTCTTCAGGAATTATGAATTAAATCCACTGGCCCAAAAGAGTTACATGAATCCAAACTTAATATATTCATGAGCAAAATCTAATCAAAGTTTGTGATAGTAATAGCATTTCCTTAATCTCCATGCTGAGTTATGTTGAAAGATTTCAATTATTTTCTGAGTTATGTTTCCTACACTAGACATTTTAAGTTAATCATTATTGAAGAGTTACATAGATTTGAACCCTCCTAGTACCTTAGAATACAACTATTCTAAAAGAACAATTGGTCCTATCAAGATTTGATTGGTTTTCTGCTACCACGAAATCAGAGGATATAGATGAAAATGCCATTTTCAAGAACTTGATTAGAAATTATTATTTTTAAACTAAGGCCTATAGCTATACAGGGATATAGGGGGAAAAAAAACAGCTCTGAAGTAGACAAAGTTTAATTTTAGTTTTGTAATTTGCTTAAACTGGATGAGTAACCTTGGGCAAGACACTTACCTTCTCGGAGCTCTGTAACTTGTAATCACTTGTGAAGAAGAAATCATATACCCAGCAATACTTATTATTAGCCCACTGCCTGGCATATAAAGACCTGCAATAAATGTGCTTTCTCCTCCCCTTTACTTGGGGTTTAGGAACTAGGGTTTTTCTTCTTCCTAGTAGTCCCCATCTCAAGGATACCCATTTTTCCTTCCTTTTCTCCCCCACTCTGATTTTACTAATCACCTTGTTCTTCATTTAAGGCAGTGAATAAATAAGGTCAACAACCACATCCACAACACCTGGAAAAGTACCAGAAGATAGCAGGTGTTCATAATGAAAACCTGGATGAATTGGGTGACGCATATGTGCCGGGTGCACGGCGGTGAACAAAGCACAGCTCCCACCACCATGGAACTCAGTCTAGGGCAAAGACGGAGATTAACAAGAAGTGACAAAGTGCGAAGTGTTATGAGAAACGAAAACCAGGGCACTCTGACCCCTGCCAGGGAGGTTGTGGCCCCAGCTGGGGAGGAGACCCCCTATAAGGATGTGACCCAAGCTCTATATCTTGCAACATGAGCACTGGACCAATTGCAATTCCAGTCTTTCTTACCTCCCCGCCCCCCCCTCCAAAAATCACACCAGTACCACATTTGAGGACTCTGTTATCCTGTTTCAATGTAGCCTCATTCAGTATTCAAATCTAGTACAACTGTTTCCTCATCTGTAAAATAACAATTAAAATACCCCACCCACCTCATAAGGCCAGTTTAGAACACAGTTAATATTAAAAAATTAGACACTATTTTAATAGTAAATACCAAGATCAGGTCTCTGTAATAAAGATGGTCAAGCATGAGCAGCTCTTGAACAATGGGTCAATAAGGTTGGCTTTTTAAACAAGTAAAGAAAGTTTGGGTACCTTGGCTAGCTGGTATTTATTACAGCTGTATTTATCAAAATATGATTCTGCAGTTTAATAGAACTTGATTTCTGAAACGTGGTGGCTGTGAGCAAAGAAGTGAAGAATTAAGACCTATAAGATAATTTCTGCAAGTGTTTAACTTCCCGCTTGCAATTTTTACTTTAAGGATGGGGTGGTATCCAAAACTCTGACCAGGAAAAGCAAGAGTCCTAAATTTTTCCTGAGAGGCCTCAGTACCCCTAAAGATTTTAGTCTTACTTTCTAATTGCCTTCATGAGCAAATAATTCATCTAAATTACACCTTAACAAAAAGTGCATATCCACTCTCCATTAGTCCCTCACCCCATTATGGCGAACTCTCACCCAGACTGCTGTTGTCAGATGTTCTGAGGTGAATGAACTAGATTGTTAGTCATTTTTTTTTTTTTTTAGATTTAATCAGGACTGGATTCATTTCATAGTGAAAGTGCGGAGACGGCTGCACCTAAATACGGCATTGCTATTTTTAGTTTATACCTTTTGGAGCTGCTGTCATTCACTGCAACGGGGTTGAGGTTTTTATTTATTTATGTATTTGTTTATTTTGGGGGGGTAATTGATTTTATGAGCTAGCTTACATGTGGATATTAATATGGAAACATTATGCTTGTTTTGTTCTGTTTCATTTCCAGGGCCCTAATTCAGTCATGATTGTCCTCGTCATGCTGTTGAATATCGGGTTGGCCATTCTTTTTGTTCACTTTCTAACTTGATTGGAATTAGGAAAGGTAAGAATAGCCTTAATTTCTATATAAAATCACCATCTATAACATTCTTTTCCCATTATTTCAATTTACTTTTTTTTTAAACCACTGCATATTGTCCTTCACTTTAATTTTGGCTGTGCCTGAATGTGATTCAACATAGTTACTTAATGCTGTAACTGTTTTGACCCTTCAGTGAAGGTATGACAACTAGCGGTGTTAGCCCACAGTTCTCTGCCGTGGCATCATCAGCCCTTTAAATGGCACACCCCAGTCAGACTCAGACTCAGGGAAGGAGGCTTGGAATTAGGATGGGATCGCGAAAGAGATGAAACTTGGAAAATTCAGCCAGAGGACCTGTTCGGTCCCCCTGGGAATGCTTGGTGGCTTTGGGGTCCTCTGGGAGCTGAAGCAAGCAGCCGTGTTGGAGAGCAAAACTTAATAATCATTCTCTCTTAAAATCTGCTGAAGCAGCCCCCATCCGGCGAAGTTCTTGGCATTGGCTACTCCATCTGTCCTAGCAGAGTGTGACTAAACTGGAAATGTATGGAGCTGCATTTTTTTTTTTTTCCTGATGGAAGTCAACAGCTGCCTTACTATTTTACCATCTGACGTTTTTAGTAGGGAGCTGGGAAAACAAACGACTGCCCGAAGAATGCGGTCGGAGGATTGTGTTGCTGCGGCCATGGTTCCAACATTCACTCCTATCTCATTAGAAGAAATAGGTAGCAGCATCACTCACCAGTCTTACGCCATGACCTGCTGCTTTAACATCTCCTGGAATGTTCTGGGAGAGAACGTTTCGTTTGCTTGTGCACGCCTCTGTTCATTCTTGCTGTTTATTGAAGTAGGATGTATAGCCCTCTACAATGTGTGGTCCTGGCTGGAGGAAACACACTTGTTGCATCTCAAGGAAAAGAAACAACAACATTCTAGAGAAGATGTGTTTGTTGCGATAGCAATACATCATTTTTTTTTTCATGCCATTTAGTCTTCCTAAACCTGTAACAGGCTGTTTAAAATTTAGCAGTGATGAAGGCATTATACCTTCCTAAGAAATCATTTTAAATAGTTTTAATTATGCCCTTAGGAGGTGCTAAATTTTAAAAGCTGAAAGACAACAGAATTCTAAGAAGTGTAGTCAAAACGTTGCATGGATTGCAGTAATCAGTGTTTAAAGGATTCAGTTTCAATGCTGACGTACTTTACAACCAAATAAAATCTTGTCAGTGACTATGTTAATTCCCATGAAAGTTAAGCAAGATGCTATTAATAACTGCTCTGGTCTTTTTTTTTTTTTTCTTCCAACTTAAATTTTTGTTGAATACATTCAGGTAGAGCATAAAGCTTTGTTAAACCTCTGCTTCTCAATTTTACGCCTTTACGTGTGTTTCAAAGTCCTTTCGTAATTTTATTTCACATTTTAAAGGCTTAGCCGTTTTTATTTAAATATTTGTCTTTTGCAGTCCTTTGTTATTCTGACATCTGATTTTTTTTTTTTTTTTGCTGTTTTATAATTCATCCTTTATTACTCAGAAGCATGCTTATTACTTAGAGACACTACGTGGTCTTTATAAAGATAATTATTTAAAAAGAAATCAGGGGAGGAAAGGTATCTTAAATCTCTCTAAGACATTACATTGTGGAGAAGGAGCTAGCTATTCCTAAATATTTTCATGATCTGCATGGTTTAATCAGATTCTTGCTACCTTTTCAATGCAGAAGAGACCACTCACGTGTTAGCACAGGTGTGGACTGAATGCTTTGTCACCTGCAGGGTAGTAACCCAGTGATGTTTTTTGCAGAAGTGCAATATGTTGAGAATCCTGGGTGTGACCAATATGGAATAAAGAAGAAAGCAGAAAGAGAGCAAATGAAAATTACAACTTGTATATTTATTTATTTTTTACATTTTGCTTTGACTTTTAAATTTAGGAAGTACGTTTTTAGCCAAGAAACGTTTAAGCTCCTGTGTCAGTCTCCGTACTCTCACTGCGCCTTCCTAACCCCATAGCTCTTGATGCTGGGAAAGCGGATTTTTTTTTAAAAAATAAAATATTTAATCTTACTAAGTGTTTATTTAAAATGTGTAATGCTTTGGAAATAATGGGTAACAGATAACTAAAGGATATGTTTATAAAGTGAGCATGTTGTTTCCATTTATAAATATATGTATGATTTATAAGCTTTTTTAAAAACAGCTCAAATTGTTGGTATTTTTCTAAAATGTGCACAGCTGTATTTTACATGAAAGGCTCTTTCTAATGGGTTGTTATACTGTGCTCTACATTTTGGACAGCACATGAAGTCTGCCAATGTACTTAATAAAACATGACCTTGTTTATTTAAAGTTTCTTGCTGTGAAAAAGAACTCCCTACCTGTGAGTTCCTTTATTTATAATCCTCGAAACCAAAATGTATAATGTACAGTTTTCACAACTGTATCCGCTCTAATAAAAAGAGAAAGTTGGTTATTAAGTGTTTCCTTTGTGAGTCAATTACTGTCTTGAGTTATGTGGAATTTGGGGGTTGGTGGGTTGTATTAAGAGAAAGATCTGCTGACAAACTGACAGAAATGGGGTACAGAATGCTCAAAGCAGCCACAGGGGAGAAGGTAGTTGCACCATTATTTCTTTCTACGTTTCTTTCATCCTGGGCTTTCCAACTAATTTTGTAAAATAAGATTCATTTTCCCGCTTAGTGCCTTCATTAATTGGATTAGTTCCTTAGCCAGGGTTTTAAGTCTGCCCCTGTTGTTAAGGAAAACTCAAAGTTGGAGTAAATCCCCCTCCTGCACGGGTACTTTTCAAGTAATTAAAGTTTTTGGACAATTGTGCCTCAAATAAGTTAATATGTTGCTACGGCCCCTGTTGAGACACATTTCGGGAAGCTTAGGCACACTGTGCATAATAAACTTGCCACCACTAGAATTTCCAGCCCCTGGGCTCCCTTTGAAGCCATCGGGTACCGGCCCAGGCCGCCCTGACACCTAGCAAGCTCCCTATGAGGGACAGTGAAAGGCCCGCCTCCAAAACAGCTTCCCAGGGAGCCGCCATGGTGCTTTCACATCCCCAAACGAGCCACTCCTGCTGAAGGCTAAGGTCTTGGAGACCCCTGTATGAAGAACGCATCAAGTTAGCACCTCTAAGTAGTAAAAGATGGAACAGCTTAAGGGATTCATCTCCCAGTAAAATCTAAAAGAATGGAACACAGACTCTTCTGGAGCGGGTGGGAAAAAGCACAGGGTGCTAGAAAGATTATTGATTCCAGTTTCAGGTCCAAACCACAAGTTTTGATGGCTGAAGCCAAAGCTGGGGTAAAGACTTTGTGGTTGGGAAATCTGGAAAATACTCTATGTGCCCTTTTAATGCAATAACTGTTTCAGGAACTATGGTAAGCAGGCTCCCCAGGCATACACTTGATGCGACCCGCAGCCCTCCTCCCGTGCTCTGTAAACTTGCGTAGCCTCATCTTTCCAACCCAGTATGTGGCTGCACACAGGGCTTATTCGGTCAGCACAGCATAACCAATGGCTCGTCAGGCTGGGTTTGATTAGCCTGCGTTTGGGAACTATCTACATCCAGCATTTCCTTCTGCCCCCAAAAGTACTGACAAGTACTTCAGTGTTCTGTACTAGCCCCAATAGGAATCTCATGTATGGGAGTAGGAGGAAATAGCAAAATATACAGAATAAAATAAATAGTCCTGAATGCAGTGAATATGGATAAAATTCTCGGCTACGGTCGTGACTGATTATGGATTTTTCTCTAGTCTGTGCCCTGGTTTCCTCATCTCTAAAATGGGTGTAACCAGAGCACTGACCTCCCAGTGTGGTTGTGAAGGTGAAATGAGGTCATTTCTGTTAAGTGCTCAGTACAGTGCCTGGCTCATAGTAACTGTTGTGTTAGTTTTTGCCAGTTGGAGGAACTAGGAAAAAAAATGTTAATTTCTATAAGTGTCTCAAACACATTAAAAATAGAGTGAGATCCCACTATAAAGGCCTCTTTTTAAAGCTTAATTATGTCACAGGTCATATTATGTTCTTTCTTCCTTTTTCACTGTGAAAATCAAAGGCCACCCTTCACCAGAGTTCCTTCTCTACGCTAAAATGCAATTTTCTGTATAGTATGATGTGAGACATTTGCTTTACAAAGAATATTCACTTAAGTGACTCATTAGATTCTTACAAGATCTCTAGGGAAGAATTCCTGCATTTAAATGACTTGCCCAAGGGTAGCCAAAAAGTTATAAAAATTTGTATCTGAGTCCCAGATCGGATTCTAAATGTGCTTTTTCATTTCATATATTGGTTATTATTATTCCACACTGTCATACTCATCAACCATAAAAAGGCAGAAAACATGATCTGATTTAGGTAAACTATTAGAATTAACACAGAAGTGAGGGCCTGAGATTTGTTCAGCTAGTGATTGGTAAAGCAGCTCACTTACCACCGTAAAGCGTATATCAATCTTTGAAGAGAATTCTGGAGAGAAGATTTGGAGGGAGAGACAGACTCAGCGGAAGATTACAGTACTCATGTACAAGTCTTTCCTTTTCCCATCCTTGCCCCAAGCAAACTCATTCATGAAATATCAAGAACAACATCAAGTGTTCAATGGAATCATGACATTTGCTTAAGGGAAAGCAACAGAGGTCTTTGGTCTTAGGAATGTATGTCACATGTCACCTTCTTGCCATTTATGGCACATATTTGGAAGAAAAGAATCTGATCAATATCATGTCCCCCATGCAGTAAAAGCAGAAGCAAAGGTGAGAAGAAGCCAAAGGTCATCTAATTTTCTCATGTTCTGGGCATGTTCTAACAACAGCTTCTGACCACCAGAGCAAGTACCTAGAGTCAGGCAGCTGCTTCTGATAAAGGCCAAGAAGATGCTCAAACCTAGCATTGTTGTAGAGGTACCAGGTGATGGAATCCATCACCTAAAGATTCGCATTTTAAAAGCAGTTTTACATCAGATAATTGGGCCAAAAAAAAGTGAGCGGAGGTTAGAAACATTCCGATCCACACAATATTTAAAAGGATAGACAGAATGCAAGTTGGTACAGCCACTTTGGAAAACAGTGTGGAGGTTCCTCAAAAATTTAAAAATAGAGCTACCCTATGACCCAGCAATTGCACTACCATTTACCCCAAAGACACAGATGTAGTGAAAAGAAGGGCCATATGCACCCCAATGTTCATAGCAGCAATGCCCACAATAGCCAAACTGTGGAAAGAGCCGAGATGCCCTTCAACAGATGAATGGAAAAAGAAGATGTGGTCCATATATACAATGGAATATTACTCAGCCATCAGAAAGGATGAATACCCAACTTTTACATCAACATGGATGGGACTGGAGGAGATTATGCTCAGTGAAATAAGTCAAGCAGAGAAAGTCAATTATCATATGGTTTCACTTATTTGTGGAACATAAGGAATAGCATGGAGGACACTAGGAGAAGGAAGGGGAAAATGGGACGGGGGAATTGGAGGGAGAGATGAACCATGAGAGACTATGGACTCTGAGAAACAAACAGGGTTTTAGAGGGGAGGGGGGAGGGGGGGTTGGTTAGCCAGGTGATGGGTATTAAGGAGGGCACGTTCTGCATGGAGCACTGGGTGTTATACGAAAACAATGGATCGTGGATCACTACATCAAAAACTAATGATGTATGGTGACTAACATAACATAATAAAATTAAAAACTACAAAAAAATAATAAATAAAATAAATAAATAAATAAATAAAAGGATAGACAGCTATCACTTCAGTCTGTGGTTACTCATCAGCCCACTGAAACCAAGCAAGAATTTGGGAAGTAATCTCAACACAAGAAAGCACCAAAGAATGCACTACATCTGTGCCCAAAATAAGGTTTGATGCTATCTACATCTCATTTGTTTGGCATGATACAAGTAATGTGGGGGATTCAGCATAATTTTTCATTTCTCAATGTCCACTTTATTTCCCAATATTTACGTACTTAACAGTTTAGTTTTCTTCCATTAGGATTTTTGTGCACAGGAATCTCTTTCCATTTTTTCTAATAATCAGGTCCGTTTTTGCCTTCACAAAAGAGTATTACTAATCTCAAAGACCCTAGACTGTATTTTTGGGTTTCTATTGGTTCACTCCAGCTATCAACAATTTACCTGTATTTGTGTTGACATTCTAAAGACTGAGTAAATTATAAAGGAAGCACTGCAAACCTATCTGCTACCCTGCTCAGAGCTCTCAGGGGTTTAGTTTTTTAAAAAGATTTTTTTTTTTTTTTAAGTAATCTCTACAATCTTACAACCCCAGGATCAAGAGTCACATGCTCTACCCACTGAGCCAGCCAGGCACCGCCCCCCCCCCCTTTTTTTTTTAAGATGAGCTTTCAGGAATTTTAATGTGGCCTGTGTTCAGTACCCTGCCTGACGCCTTAGTGCCCTGCAAAACCCGAGCTCTCCATTGCGCTGAATCATGGCTCCCTGTCAGTCTCCCCACAGCAGCAGAATGCTTAGAGACACACAATTTTCCAGTGCAGTTTGACAAACATGTCAGCCTAATTGAGGATAGTAATTCAAATAGAGAAGTATAAAAAGGCTTCAATTCAGGATGCCACTTTCTCAGATGCCAGTTTATAGAACCAGCCACACACTTCCTTTTGAGTTCTCCCCCTATTCATTGGCTGTGCCAACACCAAACATTACATGTCCATTTTGGTATACTCTAAAGATAGTTTTGGGGTCTGTAAAATGAGAACAATAATATCTGCCTCAGAGTGTTTGATTTTTTGGTTTTTGTTTTGTTTTTTAAGATTTCTTTTGAGACAGACAGCATGAGAGCAAGCTGGGGAGGGCAGAGGGAGAGAAAGAATCTCAAGCAGGCTCCACCCCCAGCGCAGAGCCTGACTCAGAGCTCCATCTCACAACCCTAAGAGCATAACCTGAGCCAAAACCAAGAGTCAGACACTTAACCTGAGCCACCCAGGAGCCCCCGTAGTGTTTTTATAAGAATCAAAGTAGAGAACTTCAATCAACTCCCTAACACATAGTAGGCTCTCAACATATAGTAGATACTACCACACTTAATTGTCTCAACTTTATCAGCAATTTTTACTTATTCCTTCATCAAACATTTGTTAGGTACTGTTGAAATAACTTTCTAGGCCCAAGATGGAGCGGCCCTCGCCTGGGGTGCCTTATCAGCAAACCAGAGCTTAAATAACTTTTGGGTCCCTGTAAATGCTCCATTTGACCAGAAACACAATATATCCCGTCAGCCAATCCCCAAACCCCAAGCTAACTCTGGGTCGCTCACCCCAAACAAGTGTTGTGGCCCCAACCAATCAGATACTTCTATTTTTTTTTCTTTTTCTTTATTCTTTAACCTATAAAAGTTCCCTGCCTTCTACCACATTTGGCAGTTCTCCAAAAGGAGACTGTTTACTTTATGAAGTGTTAAATAGTTTGTTCATAATACCTAAATTGTTTTCTTGAATTTTTTTAATAGTATTTAATTGATTTTTCTTTAAATTCATTGAAATGAAATTCTTTGGTCATTAAGCATCAGATCCTCCTGCACTAAGGGATGCATTCCGCATAGAGAACCAGCTGTACTTTGAATAGTTAAATGAGTTCCTTCTCAAAAGCAAAGGACAGACAATAAAAATCAAAGCTCTTACTGATCATCAGAAGACACACTAGTGAGCATTGGTGCATTTCTCATTAGAAGCTTAGGAATACTTAATATGGAACGCTCTTACTAGTACAACTATTCATTAATGTCTATTACTCACAAAAACTGCATGATAAAAAGATACAATTAAGGTGTATGAGAAATGAGCCTGACAAAGACTTGCCACAATGACTATACTCTTAGTTATAGGAACAAACTTCCTGAGGCAGGTAGAGCATCAAGATGTTCACTGATACGCAGAAATGTGTTAATGGGCTCAGCTGTTATGTTTAATCACTATGGTTATGAACATAGGCAAATGGCTCTGGCTTTAAAGAAAATTAAAATACATTTAATCAGAAATAATAGCATGGCAAAATATCATAATGTCAGATCTTCCAGAGCTGAGTAGTTAGTGTAGCATCCATTAGTTTATAAGTTCATCATTAATATTTATAGAGAAAGAACAGAAAAGAGGCTAAGGAGTTACCTGCTCAGTTCAATGTAGACATCCTGATAGCTTATCTCAAATCCTGCCTTAAGCTGAACTTGAGTGCTTTTCTTCAGTAGGAAACAGGAAACAATTCTCCTGCTCAAACATATTTCATTCACTATTTTAAGGAAAACCTGACATTAGAAGAAAGACACCTCCTGGGACTTTAAATAGCTTTTGTCATTAAAACACACACTTTTTTTTCCCCCTCTCACCAAATCTCATTCTGTATGAACCACAACAGGAAGGAGACTATTTCAGTGGTTTTCAAACCGCCATGAGCATTAGAATCAGCTGAAGGTAAAACATTGCTGAGCCCCACCCAGTCAGTTTCTGATTTAATAATTCTGGGAATTTGCATCTCTAACATGTTCCTAAGTGATGCCTTGCTGCTGGCCAGGGGACCGATCTTTGAGAACCACTGCGTTATATAATCAAGCAGGGTGCAAGTATGAGGCGCCAACTACAGTTAAGCTTATTGCCTGGCTCTGTGTGTGCCAAAGAGAAGAGTAGAAAAGAATACATACAGACAGACAAACATCCGTTATCACAACATTATTTGATCCTTAGACTAGATCAGAGAACTTAGATAACTTTTGAACTTAGAACTTAGATAACTTCCTCATTTTGCAATGAGAAACCCAAGGTCAAGAGGGGTGGAGAGAACTGTTTAACAAAACACAGCTGATTAACAGAAACAAGACTCCCACCCAGGTGCCTCTGACTCCAAGTCCTGGGTGCTCTTTCTCCCATATCTCAGCAGCTCGGAGTCTGTCCTCCGCCACCAGAAGGTTAGAACACGGCCCATTGCAAAGGTGTTCTGACTGCTGTCAGGCAAAACATAAAGGCTGGTTCCCGGGGTTCATTGGAACAAAACATTGATATCTAAGGTTGAAGGTAGTGCATTGTCCATCACTTGAAGGAGAGTCATTCTCAAATCCACGCAGTGGTTTATCTGTAGCCATTTCTTCAAACCACATACGACTTTGGACCTCATTCTTTTAAGATTTGCACACTCAAATACTTCCGTTTTGTCAGGCGTGCTCATGTTTGCAAGCCTACACATAACTCTGTCCATCTCTGTAGACTTTCTTCTCTAGCTTTTACAGGAAAACACAAACAAACCTATGTCATTAAAGATGACAATAGTATCTGCACATACAGATCCCATCACGTCCTGCTAACCTACCTCAGCAATCACAAGCCTCCAAGAGGAAGCCTGATTATCAAAGAAGAGAGAAGGCAGATACTGCCAGGAAGCAAGGGGGCTTTTAGGAAAACATCCTGGTCCTTATTTTTGTCAAGAGACGAGTGTGGAATTTAGGAAATTAATCCTTCAAAGAGCATCAGACAAGTTCCCTAGCTGCCTCAGAGAGTCTATCTTCAACATAGAGATTTTCCACAAATGGCAAGAATAGACAAGACACAGAAGAGAAATACACAATGGTCAATAAACATGAAAAGACGCTCAATCTGACTGGTAGCCAGGGAAATGCAGATTAAAATAATGAGATTTTTTTTTTAAGATTTTATTTATTTGACAGAGAGAGACACAGAGAGAGAGGGAACACAAGCAGGGGGAGTGGGAGAGGGAGAAGCAGGCTCCCCACTGAGCAGGGAGCCCGATGCGGGGCTTGATCCCAGGACCCTGGGATCATGACCCAAGCCGAAAGCAGATGCGTAACGACTGAGCCACCCAGGCGCCCCAAAATATGAGATTTTCAAAATCCAGTGCCTGCCACATTAACTACATTCTTAGTTGAGATGGAAAAAGAGCTTGATTTGGAGTTAGCACTAGATCTCAACTCCAGAGCATCTTTACTTTCTCATTCTGGGAAACTTTCCCAGGCTCCAAGGAATGTCCCTCCTCAGTTACTCCAAACCACCTTACTTGATTTTTAGCACTTTACTGCATGAACCATTTGTTTTTCAAATCTGTCTCTACTACTAGGCTGTGCACTCCTTGCAGGTGGGGATTCTGTCCCATGTCTGTACTCACCAGTGCCTGGCACATACATATGTCCAACAGGACTGACGAGTGAATTCATAAAACTGAAATAACTTTGGGGCGCCTGGGTGGCTCAGTTGGTTGAGTGTCTGCCTTCGGCTCAGGTCATGATCCTGAAGTCCCAAGATCGAGTCCTGCATGGGGCTCCCTGCTCAGCAGGGAGTCTGCTTCTCCCTCTGCCCCTCACCCAGCTCATGCACACTCTCTCTCTCTCTTTCTCTCTCTCTCAAATAATAAAATCTTAAAAAAAAAAAAAAACCTGAAATAACCTTGCCCACTTGGACAGCTCACTCACTGTTGAAAGAAAGCCATCTTCTGCAACATGCTCTGAGGACATGACCTCCAATTCTTTTGTCTTACTGTATTAATATTACTCTGCTAAATGTGTGTGGAGGAAGGGTGAATACTTATGGAAGAGTAAGAAGTTTTTTTTGTTTTTTTTTTATTTTTAAAAGATTTTATTTATTTATTTGAGAGAGAGAATGAGAGATAGAGACCATGAGAGGGGAGAGGGTCAGAGGGAGAAGCAGACCCCCCGCTGAGCAGGGAGCCCGATGTGGGACTCGATCCCGGGACTCCAGGATCATGACCTGAGCCGAAGGCAGTCGCTTAACCAACTGAGCCACCCAGGCGCCCGGAAGAGTAAGAAGTTTTAAGCATATGTAGAAATCCTGTTCAGATATCACTCCATTTCTATTTGGCAAAAATTACGACTGAGAGCCTTGGTAAAAGCAGTTTGCTAATCAATTTGATAATATATCCAAGAAGGTCAACAGATCATCTGTCTTGATTAAGAAGATGATTTCTAATAAACAAGAAAAGTTTCAGTAAAACAAGATGAGTAAGTCTAGAGATCTGCTGTATAATATCATGCCTGTAGATAACAGTACTGTACTGTGCCCTCAAAAATCTTTTAAGAGGGGCCCCTGGGTGGCTCACTTGGTTAAGCGTCTGACTCTTGGTTTTGGCTCAGGTCAAGATTTCATGGATCCTGAGATCGAGTAGCATGTTGAGCTCCACGCTCAGCGGGGAGACTGCTTGAAGACTCTCTCCATCAGCCCCTTCCCCGACTCACGTGCTCTTGCTCTCTCAAATAAATAAATCTTTAAAAAAAAATCTTTTAAGGGGCGCCTGGGTGGCTCAGTCGTTAAGCGTCTGCCTTCGGCTCGGGTCTAGCCGGAATCCTGGGATCGGGCCCCGCATTGGGCTCCCTGCTCAGCGGGAAGCCTACTTCTCCCTCTCCCACTCCCCCTGCTTGTGTTCCCTCTCTCGCTGTCTCTCTGTCAAATAAATAAATAAAACCTTTAAAAAAATCTTTTAAAAGGGTAAATCTCATGTTGTGTTCTTACCACAATAAAAATTTTAATTACTTCGTAACACCTTTAAATGTTTTCAGGCATTTAGGATTACATGGATGGTGAATGGATACCAGGAGCTCATTCAGAGTTGAGAGTTCCTGGTTCTTTATTTGCCTCAGAGTGGCAACTATGGAGGGGAAGAAAAATGGACAGATTAGAGCAACACTGAGGAGACAGAATTAACCCAAAGTGGTGATTTAGTAGGGAGAATAAGGGAAAAGTCGAATACCAGAATGATGCCAAGTTCAGGCTTGAGCCACTGAGTGCCTGTTAGAGTCCTCAACAGGGGAGATGGGAGGAGGCGTGAACAAGAGGCCCGAAGACACAGAAAACTAAAAACTAAAGTTTGAGACACAGTGGGCCTGACGGGTTTGTGAGATGGGTTCAGAGGAGAGAATGCCATTGGGTATATGGGCCCAAAGTCCCAGAGAACTCTGTGATCAGGCTGTGTACCAAGCATATGGTGAAGGACAAACACCCACTGGTGTGCAAGGATTTGTTTTTCTCTTTACAAATTTTCTATCCATTCATTAGAGCAGATCTCTCAACAAGACTACATTCAGCAGATTTTTTTTTTTATCATGGTAAAATATATATAACATAAATTTACCATTTTAACCAGTTTTAAGTGTACAGTTCAGTGCATTCTATACATTCATACTGTTGTGCAACCATCACCACCATCCATCTTCAGATTCTTGTAATTGATATTTTGTAATTGCCTCTCTTCACAAAAGTAACTATTTTGTCATTAATTTTACTAATTCAGGCTTAATTATCACAGAGGTATTATAATAACTTCTTTTATCCCTGAGTCTGAGGTCACCGAGTATCACATCAAATGTACAATTTTTCTAATTCATTGTATAACAAAGAATTTGACGGTTAAACTACCGTATATATCTGTGAACGCTTAAGCAATCTTCAGCTGAATCACGAAGGGTCAAGAAAGTGTTCCTTCATGAGGAGGAGGAGCCCAGGCCTGGCCATCCGACCTGAGGGCAGAAGAGAGCAGCTGTTAATCACTACTGCACAAGCCCCTTCCTGCGGGAGGTGGGACTGGCTTCTTCATCCTCCTTCCTGTTGGTTCGGCTTCCCGTGCAATTGAGCCTACCCCTGAACTCATAGATAAATTTAAGAACAAAGTTTGATCTTGAAGTTCACCAGTATTTTTTAGTTATTATCTGTATGGAAAGATCCACTATTTGTTTACTGAAATAAAAAAAAAAGGGGGGGGGGATTAAAAAAAAAAAAAAAAGAATTAAAGCTTCTGTAGGTCCTGGGAACCAAAAAGGCAAATAGATCTCTTCTATTAAAATGGTCTTTCAGTTCTCCTACCTCCTAGAAAACAGAGATTACCTACTCATCCATGAAAATGTCCACTGATCTACAGTTAAATGGTAAGTCACTGGATAAACCAGGACTCTTAAGTTTGCCAGAATCTTATGCTGAGATCTCAGCTACCTAAAAATCTACCTCTAGGGAAGGGAATCATTATCAGGCAATCTCCTTCCTCTGCCAGATTTTTGCTTTCTCAGACTCTTTTAATCCTTGGCAGTGACCATGTGTCCTAATTCTGGCCAGTGAAACTTTGCTGAGTCTTCCAGAAAGGTTTTTATTTTCCTGATAAAAGGGATAGGTAGCAGAGAACTCAGTGTTGCGCCACCTTCCTCTTTTTTTCAGATTTGAATGTAGGTGTGATGTCTTGTGCTGTAGCAACCATCGTGAAACCATGAGGCAACAAGCATAAGAACAAAAACCTAACAAGAATGGGGAAGCAGAGAGTTCGAAAAAGTTTGGATCCTTAACAACATTCTTGAAATTCTCTTGTTAAATAATAAATGTCATTATGGTTTAATCCCCCTTTAACAAAATTCTCAGCAGCTACTAAAAAGGTAATAAAAGGAGGGAAATGATTCCAACATTGTGTAAATATAAGAGATTATCAACAGTATTCATGCTTGTTGTTTGCACCTACCCTAAAAAGAAGAGACCATTTTATAAATCAATTTATTTGTATGCTTGAGAGAATTGGACTTCTAAAACATTGAAGACCTGTTCCTTAAAAAGTTAAAAATAGAACTACCCTACGATCCAGCAATTGCACTACTAGGTATTTACCCAAATGATACAAAAATACAGATTCAAAGGGGTACATGCACTCCGATGTTAATAGCAGCTTTATCAACAATAACCAAACTATGGAGAGAGCCCAAATGTCCATCGACTGATGAATGGATAAAGAAGATGTGGTGGGTGGGTATGTGTATATATAATGGAATATTACTCAGCCATCAAAAAGAATGAAATCATGCCATTTGCAACAATGTGGATGGAGCTAGAGTATATTATGCTAAGTGAAATAAGTCAGAGAAAGACAAAAACCATATGATCTCACTCATATGTCGAATTTAAGAAACAATACAGATGAACATATGAGAAGGGGGAAAAGAAAAAAAAGGAGAGAGGGGGAAAAAAGCCACAAGTGACTCTTAATGACAGAGAACAACTGAGGGTTGAGGAAGGGAGGTGGTGGGGGATGGGCTAGTTGGGTGATGGGTATTAAGGAGGGCACTTGTTGTGATGGGCACTGGGTGTTGTATGTAAGTGATGAATCACTGAATTCTGCTCCAGAAACCAATATTGCACTGGATGTTCACTAACAAAAATTAAATAAATAAATAAATAAAACCTTGAAGACCTGAAGAGACATCAGCACGAACTCTTGACTCCTCTTGGGCCTTCCCTGAACCACTCAACCAGAACCGTTTGCTCTCCTCTGCAGGTCCATCCTGCCCACCCACGCCCCCAAGCGCATAAATTGCACTAATCAGTCTCTACCCAGTCACTGCCATTTGAGTGCTGACTGTGTACTGGCCTGTTGTAAATGCTCATGACATTTTCTCATTAAATTCATTCTTTACAATAAATAACTGTAGGAAGCAGTCATCGTCATCCCAGATTTACAAGTTAAAAACGATCAATTGGGCTCCAAGAGGTAATGTATATCCAGCGGCATATTAGTAACAGCTAGTAGTAACAGAGCTAGAATTTGAAACCAGGTCTATTTTTGAAGTCTGTCTCATAGGGTTTGTGAGAACTGACTTCCCAGTTTGTTTTAATGGCATTATCTGCCACTGTTCCATCAAGTCTGACTTCTCTTTGTGGAAGCCACTGTTACCTCCCACACATCCTGCCTCCAGTGTCTCTCGAATGACCCCCTCTTTTCTAGTCCCCTCGCCACCATTCTAATTTGGCTCCAGGCAGCGGATCACAGGAGCATCCAAACTGGTCTCCCTGCCCCCAGTCTGCCCTTTCTATTGTTCCTACTAGGACTTGCCAGAGAGACAAAGCCAAATATTTCTAGAACATAGCTCCAAACCTGTGACCTCCTTATAATAGAATGTACACTCACTTCTTCACTGCCCTAAAAATGAGAAGAAACAGGGGAATGACCCCCACGCATTCACGGGACCAGGCCAGACCCTTTCCAGTACAGGTCCTCAGGTCTGAAGAAGGATCAGAGGCTCTCCCCTAGTGAGATCCAGCCCCTGCCAAGTCTTGATTTTCCAACTGGCCAGCACTTGGCCAAAGAACTCAGCCAGGAGAAGGGCAGAGCACCACACAGAAAACTCACTGGGAGTTTGAGTGTTAAGTTTGTACAACCATAGGCCAGCCAGGTGTGCACCCTCCTGTCACTGGGGTGCAAGGACAGTTCCTGGGGTCCCTGAGTTCCAGGAGCTGCTCAGCAGTAAAGGGACCCCCGCAGCCCTGGCCAGCCAGATTTTCCAGGTTCACATTGACACAGCCTGTGTCAATGGACACAGTGCTTCCAGTTGGGGGGGGGGGGGAGGTTCTCAGTTTTTAAAATTACAATTTTATATGCATAAAGGGGAATAAAGAATAACTTGCTTCTATCATCACCGAAACTATAGAAAGTACATCCCAGTGGAACTCTCCCAGTAGAGGTTTGCAGATGTTGAGTTCTCCATTCTGTACATCAGCAATCTTTTCCAATAGGAAAGGATCTTAAAAGACTCCCTTCCTGGAATCTGATTCTCCCTCCTGCTCCATGTGGTACCTCATTCCCAGCCACGCCCTCCCACCTTTCCTTTCCCATGCTCTGTACCTCTCCGCATTCCACAGAGTAGCTGCAGGGGCATTTGGAAGAGGAGTGCCTCCACTCAAAATCCTCCCTGCTCCTGACCCCTGCTGCCACTCACAGCCCCACCTCCCCACCCACACCCACACCCACACACTCTCTCTGCCCATCCCACCAGGCATCAAGGAGAATGTCCATCCCAGACAAGAATTTCAAGGGGGTAGACCCAGACAGGCTGCAGCCTGTAAAAGAGTACCCTAGGGGGCTCTTGGGCATCATCCATGTGGATCTCTGTCCTCTCATCACCAGCACCTAGGGAGGGGTCTGAATCTTGCAGATGCAAGTGCAGTCCAAAGCGACAGGTTATTATCTGAATCTGAATAGCACAAGTGGGGATCCCCCAGGAAGCGGAATGAGACAGGGATTAGCTTGCTGATGTCCGACAGGGAGCACTCTCAGGTCAGTACCTGTGGCAGGCTGCGGGGAAGCAGCAGGAGAGGGAGGAGAGAGAGGCTGAGCTGTGATGCAACCCCAAGGAGGGCCTCAGCTGAGCGGGGACTTGAGGCTGAGGCACTCTTCCAAGTCATTCCAAGTTGAGTGAGAGGACCAGGCCTGTCGTCCTGCCTTGCATCTTGGGCAGCACTCACAGCACACACCACCCTGGAATTCCCTTTCTTCAGCGAAATCCAGGGGCGCCCCATCACCATGGCCTCTCACAGGGACTACACCTCCTCTGAGCGCCCCCAGCACCACAACCCTGTTTCACAGTCCAAATTCCCATGTTAGAAGGGCCGGAGGGTCAACTCCTTGAGGGCAGTGACACACGCCGTGACATATTACCCGTCCCCATGTTGGTTTTCTCTCCATGAAGCAGTATATTTCAAAAGGAAGAATGTGGGCTCTGGGCTGGAATCCAGACCAGAATTTTTACTTTTCCTCGGGCAGCTTAGATAGCTATTTTAAACTCTTTCAACCTCAAACATTCCAACTATAAAGTGAAGGTAACACACCCATGCCTCGGGACGCCTGGGTGGCTCAGTCGGTTAAGCGTCTGCCTTCGGCTCAGGTCATGATCCCAGGGTCCTAGGATCGAGCCTCGCATCGGGCTCCCTACTCTGCGGGAAGCCTGCTTCTCCCTCTGCTGCTCCCCCTGCTTGTGCTCTCTCTCACTCTCTCTGACAAATAAATGACAAAAACAAAGAAACAAAAAAACATACCCATGCCTCTCTCTGAGTTTATTCAGGCAGCCGACCTACACCAAGAGGCCATGACCTACCAAACACCCTTTACGTACGTTATTCCTACTTCTTCCAGAGTTTCTCTTTTTACGTCAGCAACGCCATTACAGAAGGGTAAACTGCAAGATGCCTCCAAGGTCACACAGCTGTGAGGGATATAACAGGCCTGTAAGCCTAAGTACACCTGATGCCAACATCTAGGTCCCTCATGCTGCTTCCGCACCTGGGCAGCCCCTCAGGTGGCTGGCATTTTGCACTGTTCCTGTATCACCCCAGTCCTCAAATTTCTTACCACAGCAATCAAGACCCTCTTCTATTTGACTCCAAGCCACTTTCCAACCTCGTCTCCCACAACGTCCCTCCAGCCTCCCTGGTCTGTCCCCCAAGCCCAGCATTCAGCGCCCCACGATCCCTCCCCTCACGCTCCCCAGCTGACACAGCACCCCCTCCGGGAGGCCGCTCTCCTCTGCCACTTCCAACTAATGGCTCCTTCTACGTGCAAAACCACTTTCTCCTACTTCATATGAGCTCTCCACATCTAGTTGTTTTAGTCTCCTTTCTTCAGCAGATTATGAACTCCTTGAGAAAAGGGCAATCTCAGTCGTCATCATACTCCTCAAAACACTCAGCAAAAGGTTTTTTTACAGTAATAAGTGCTCAAAATGCATCTATTGAATTTCTTCAAAAAACGTAATTCTTTAGTTCCATAAAACCATCTTAAAGCTCTAGTTTCATTGCCTTAAGAATTTTCCTGATTTGGGTGGGTTTTTTGTATGTTGTTGTTAAAATTTGTTTCTTACCTTGTCTGTGGAAGGAGTTTGCTTTGGAAAGAGTCACCTGGACCAGATATCCCACTTGGCTTTTGTATCCAGTGGCTGTGGTTCTTTCCTTGTTCATGAATTTGTGTCCCACGCCCCAACCCCAGCCATGCAAACAGAGGCATCAGGCTGATGGGGGCTCTGGCATAGGAGCAAACTAAAAGAGGGTTGAAGGTGAGCCTTTGGTGAGCAAGCCAGAAGTCAGTACCATTCGCCTGAAGCTTGGGGAGGGGCGTTCCCTCCAGAGTCATCAGGGTCACCAAGGGAAAAGTCATGTTCTCCAGCTTCAGCCTTGTGGGCAACCATGAAATGTCAGTGTGTGCCCCAGGCCCCACGGAGAGGCCAGCTCACTCCTCTTTAGCTGGTCGCACAGCCATCTCCAGACACCAAGGAGAAGGAAATCCTGTGTGTGCTCTCTTGAGAGAGATCCTGGGAAAGTGGCAGCCTGAACACCTGCTCCAAGCCCCATCAGCTCACCTGAGAATGGGCAGGGGAAAGGGAGAGGCAATGATACAGCCAAGCTCCGCCTTCCCAGAACGAGGCCACTTAGGTAAGTCGACTTGAACTACCTGAGGCAAGGTGCTTTGGGAAACACAGAAGTAAATTCCACTCCCCCGTCCTCAAAAAGCTTGCACTCTAGCAAAGGAGACAGACATGCTTTGACTCTCTGACTCCCCTGAGTTTCCTGGGCCTGAAGATGAGGTACATGTGCCCAGCAATGTGCTGCTGGAAACACTGGGTCACAGCAAAGGAAAAGCAGCAGCAAAAAGCTGGCTCAGTCACCACTCTGCTAGCCCCACTGACCAAACAGTACACTAGTTAGAGCTTCTCAGATGACATATGCAATTGGACTGCCTTCAGCCATCAGCTTGTACAGCTCAGATCAACGTGTTTCTAATTCCTAAAGAACAGATCCTGTGTGCTGGGAACCACAGCTGCACTGAGGCAAAGCTGCAGTCTATGGCAGCTTGTTTTCAGAGCAGCATTGGCAGACGAAAGAAAGCATGCCAATTATCCGCATTTCCTATCCTAACAACAGCCTTTCCTGCTGGTGAGGCATCTGCTGGTTCCATGCAGTGCTCTCACCAAGAGAACCAGCCAGAAAGTGA
This sequence comes from Neomonachus schauinslandi, assembly GCF_002201575.2. NCBI lineage: Eukaryota > Metazoa > Chordata > Mammalia > Carnivora > Phocidae > Neomonachus > Neomonachus schauinslandi. The sequence goes on along the minus strand of NC_058406.1, from coordinate 129,823,558 downwards.
ATTCCTTTGTATCCACTGGGTTCTGGTGAGTTTTCCAACACAGAGAGGAACCACAGCACAGGGAGGGAGTGGGGAAACGCAGCGGTGGATAGAAAGTCCTGGGTTCTTTCTTGTCCTGGCCTGCCATAGGCTGGTTCAACACAAATATAAAAAAAGAATATTGGAGGGAAATGAGAGAGGATGGAGGAAGGAGAGAGAAGAGAGGAAGGGAGAGGAATACAAGCCCGATACAGGGATGTGTCAGCAACAGTATAAGAAACTCCGTATTTAAGAGGTCAAATGGAAAAACTGAATTGCATTTTGAAGGGAGAAGGGAACACTTAAACTGCCTTCCCTGGAGCCTTTTGGAAGCTCTGGACCTGGCTCAAGTTTACTTAAAAGGTGGTAGGTGTTTACAAACTGAACGGATCATTCCCATACTGTCCCCCCCAGAACCCCAAAGCTGTAATCCTAGGTACCTCCTCCTTTTCATTGGCCAAATGTAATTTATCACCAACTCGCATCTGTTCAATGTTGCTAAATTATTCTTTGAAAGCTGTAATCCTAGGTACCTCCTCCTTTTCATTGGCCAAATGTAATTTATCACCAACTCGCATCTGTTCAATGTTGCTAAATTATTCTTTGAAGCTACCTACCACTTCATTTCCACTGCCTCTGTGTTAATTGGGCCCCTCATAACTTCTCATCTGTATTATAACAAAGGCCTCCAGAGACAGGGTCTGCTCACCTTTGGTTTTTCTACCAGAACTGTACTACAGATCCCCAAAATGATACTTCACATGGTAACGACCTCAAGGCACATCTGTAAATGCACCATGCTTCCTCTTGTGTCTTTGACTTTCTTTACCTGTGCTTTCACCCACTTAGAATGTCATCCCCTTCGCACCACACTCGTCCAATGCTCGATTGAGTCAATCGTTATTTCTCCAGAGAAACATCCCCCTGACCTCCTCAGAGTGAAGTGCCCTTCCAATTGCCGTAGCAGCCAGTAATTGTTAGTTACCTTGCCTTTTTTCCTTCTCCACTGTCGGCTCTTTGGAAATAGAGACTACTCCTTATCCTCCTTTGCATTCTACACTTGAGTTGGGTACAAGGACGTCGCTCAATAAATACTTGCTGAATGAGTGAATGAATGAACAAATCTCTCCTGAAGGAAAATGAGCTAAAACTACGGGAAAATGTATGGGGCTTAAATAGAATGAAAAACTTCTTGTTTTATATAAAAACAGTTTTAAAAATGTTTCACCTCAACCTCACATATATAAAATTGATTCAAAATGTGATCCATACATGCAATGGAATACTATTCAGCCATATAAAAGAAATGGAACTTTCATATATGCCACAAAACGGGTAAACCTTGAAAACGTTATGCTTTGTGAAATCAGCTAGACATAGAAGGACAAATATTGTATGATTCCATTTATATGGGGTGCCTAGAATAAGCAATAAGACAGAAAGTTGAATAGAGGTTACCAGGGGCTGGGGAGGTAGGGAGGGATAGTTAATGGGCATAGAATCTACACTGGGGAGGACAAAAATGTTTTGGGTATAGATAGTGGTGATGGGTTGACAACACTATGAATAGATTTAATGCTACTGCATTGTACGTTCACAAATTATTAAAATGATAAATATTGCTATGTATATCTTACCAAAAATAAAATAAAGAACAAAGTATTGATACCTACTACATCATGGATGAACTTTGAAAACATTGTGCCAAGCGAAAGAAGCCAGTCACAAAAGGCCACATATTGGATGATTCCATTTATATGAAATGTCCAAAATAGACAAATGGGCAAATCCACAGAAACAGAAAGTAGACTAGGTGATTGCCAAGGACTGTGGGGAGGGAGGGAACGAGGAGGGCTGTTAATGGCTAACAGGGTTTCTTCGGAGGCTGAAGAAAATGTTCTAAAATTAGAGAGCAGTGATGGTTGCACAACTCTGTGAATATACTAAAAACCACTGAACCAAACACTTTAAAAGGATGATTTTTATGGTTCGTGAATCATATATCAATAAAGCTGTTATTTTAAAAAAAAAACTTTTTAATTCTTAATCTACTAGTGTAGATTCCAATTTGAGAATTTAAAGCTTTCTTGCTGAATCTTGAAGAGTATTATAAATACTCATTGATCTAAACTGGTTTAGGGCCAGGAAACAAGTAGAATTAATGGCTTTCTATGATCACTTAAGCAGCTCATGAACCAATTAATGAAATTCGACTGACAGAATACCATATTTACCTACAAGTTGGAGGAAGTCATAAAGTTTGATGATACACAGTGTTATCTGTGTTCTCTTCACAGTGCTTACTGGAAGAAAATAAGCTGTGTAGTATATACTGTGAAGTAATGTCAATTAATGTCAACACTTTGGAAAGCCATCTGACAATATATAGTAAAAGGTAAAATACAGTTATCCTTTTGACCCAGCCATTCCTCATTTGTAAATTTATCCTGGAGATACATACTTGAATAATGAGTAAATACATATATACAAGGATGTTAACTGCAGTGCTGTTTATAATAGCCAAAATACTGGAAATAATTTAAATATCTACCCACAAAGGACATGTTAAGTAGATTTTAGTATTTCCACACACTAGAATGCAATGCAGGTATTCAAATCGTTGAAGTCTATATACATCACAATAAACATTAAATTTTAAAAAGGTATTGAATTTGTGTAAAATGAAGCTGCTGGTTGTCTACCCAGTATTCATTCTTTCCTTAATTCTTATTAAATAGGAACCCTGTCTTTATTCTGGGCTGCAAAGTACCTGTCAAAACCCCTTATTTCCCAGCCTCACTTACTTCTGAAGATGGTCATGAGCCATAAGTGGAAACTCTTGGGAAAGGCCACTGACAAAACTGCTTAAATGAAGCTAATTCAGCCAGGAGAGCACACCCTTTTCATCTTTCTTTGTAATTTTTGGCCTGGTACAAGGATGTGACGGCTGGAGCTCCAGTAACTATTCTAGAACAGAAAGCATCTTTGAGGAAGAAACCATACTAGATTGATGAAGCAGAATGATAATCAGGAAGCTACCATTTGTCTGCCTTCCTCCTGCCTTCCTCTGGCTCTTTATAATGGAGAACAATAAATCTCTGTCTTTTTGAAGCCACAGATTCAGGGTTTCTACTACAAGCAGCAAAAGCTTATCCTGAGACGATCTTACCAGCATGGATGACTATTTGGTATACGTGGGATGTTGTGACAAACTATAGACAGTGACTTGAAGGTCTGTGGTAGAAGGAAAATGTATTTATTAGATACTCTTTTGTAGTGCTTGAATGTCTACTATGTCTACATCGACATATCTTAGGGGCTCCCCGATTCGGTAGCTTCAGCTTTCTCCCAGCCCTGCGGCTTGCTCTGTTCACCTGCTGCCACTGCGACTCGCTGCTTCCACCACGTAAGCCACGGGGCCAGTATCCCTGGCCCTCCCACCGCTTCAGATGAAACACCACACGGTAGGGTCTGACCTCCACCGCTGCTAAGACATCAGGTGATGCAACCAGGGAGAGGGGAGAGGCGATCACACCCGTGGGGTGAACTTCCACTTGTGGAAGCACAGGAGGTAGAAGAAAGCCAACGAATAAATTTCTTCCTCATTCTCCCCCTGATGGACTGCTCCAGGGTATGGTGCTTCCTTGCATCTCTTCCAGTGACGCCCCCCCCGCCCCCCCGCAATGAGACCGAGAAGCTGTCTAGACTCATTTGTGAAGTAGCAGCCCACCACCTAAGTGTGTGTGAAGTACCACAGCACCTTCTATGTGCTTCCCGTCTTTCCCCACCTCCACACCTCTTGCCTCGCTCCCGCCACCATGTCATTGTGCCTCCCAGCTAACCAACAGCACTTAAGCATTTCTTCAAGCTCTGTTTCCTAGGCTAAGGCAATATGCATATATTTCTTTTTCAATTAAAAAGAGAGAGAGAGAACTAGTTCATTTTTTAGAAACCCAGCGAGCAAAACAAATGAGAGCACTGGACCCTGGCCAGTGGATTCGGAGCTATTCTATTCCACAAACTCTGTTACTGCTGCCGTTAAACCAAAAAATTAAATGTAAGTCCCTTTTTTCCTAACACAACCCAAACTCCTTTTTTTCCCCTAGTGCATCTTATTAGGCCTTTTACATAGTCTGGCAAGCAGTAAAAACAGAAAGTTTAAAGCCACAATACATAAAAGGATCTGAATATTTACTGAATGATTGAAACCCAAAGGGACAGATCCCAAAACCAAGGACATATGAGAGCACCTGCTTGTGCTGTCCTCGTCTGACTTTGTCTGAAACTTAGAGACAGTCAAAATCCCATCATCCTGGAATCTGATAGCACAGACTGCAGGATCAACGTGATGGACTCCAAGGCCATGCAGTGGTTTCTATGTTGACAGGGGACTCTAACATTCACTGACAGCCAGTATCAAAACTGCAGGCCTTGGGAGCCATGTCTTTGGAGCTAGATGACCTAAGTGAGAACCCTTATGATTGCATTTCGCAGAAGTTGGAGTAATGGCCACATTCCTCAGACATTCTTCTTCTGGAACACGGCTTCAAAGTCATGAGCTTCTGTTTCTCCAACAGGGAGCCAGCACTGAGACCATAGGATTATCAGCCAGACACATACAGCACTTACAGTACCGGGGGATGGAAGCCTAACCTCTAGCTCCAAGACACCAGCCTCTGCCTCTCTTCAGCAAAGCGAGGTGCCCCTTCATGCAGGCGGCCATACCACGTTGGGCATATTGCAATCCCGGAACAGAGAGAGAGAAATTCATTTGCACCAGTGTATGTCATGCTCACACACTCCAATGTCACCCTCCCCGTGTTCTCTCCGTCCCTTAGAGTCCTTCTGTGCAAAGTGAGGAGATGGCAACATACTGCAAACATTCTCACGGCTGTGCCAGGGACCAGTTGTTGTGTCTAGGCACCGAAAAGGCATTTTCAATATTCCAAGCACGCCTCCAGCCGAAACACGGCAGGCAGGTCCCATCACTGCGCCGCCCCAGAGAAACAGAGTTGTCCACTCCAGAGGTGAGCCAGGTGTCCTGGGTTAACAAAATGTGCTCTATCCGTAGAGCAGAATATTATTCAGCTTTTAAATAAGGAAGGAAATTCTGACATGTGCTACTACGCAGACGAATCTTGGAAACATCATGCCACGTGAAACAAGCCAAACACTGAAGGACAAATGCTATATGATTCCACTTATATATACCAAAAAAGGCAAATTCAGAGAGACGGAAGGTAGAACAGAGTTCACCAGGGGCTGGAAGGAGGGGAGAGATAGGGAGTTATTGTTTAACGGGTATGGGATTTCTGTTTGGGATGATGAAAACTTTCTGGAAATAGATGGCGGTGATGGCCAAGCAATAACATGAACAGACAGAGTGACACTGAATTTATACTAACATTGGTTAAAATGGTAAGTTTTATGTTACATAATAACACAATTAAGTTTTTTACAATCAAGATAACAATGCCATTCTGTGAATAGAAATATTAAAGATAAGCTATGCCTTTAACACACATTCATTAAGTAACTATTGTATGCTCAGTTTTGAACTAGGTCTTTTGGGGGATGCTAAGCCTCATAAGTGGTCAATGCCCAGAAGCAGTTAACAAGAAATAAGTATGGGAAAAATAATAATAATAACACTTATGTATGTATAATAAAGTTTAAAATAATTAAAATTTATATTATGGTTACTTAAGAATCTCTTATTTCACTTACCCCAAACTACATGGCACCTGACCCAACCTAGGTGCTCAAAAAAATGTTAGAAGTTGATACTGTTAGGTCTGTTGTTATTATTATTTACAGATGAGGAAACTGAGACACAGACATTAATAATTTGCCCAACAGTTATTATGTGGCAATGCTAATATGGTCTTGCAATATCAATGTCTGAGCTTATTTCACAAAATTACAACTACCTTATCATAGTGTATGGAGGTGTCCATCACTACCAGAGAACAAAAATACCCTTTTGGACTGGATTAGTTAGAATAAAGCTGCTATAACAAATGCCAAAATAACAGAGGCCCAAGCAAAATAGGATATATTTCTCCCTTATGTAGCAAGCAATGTGGAAGCAATCCATTACTAATAATGACATCCCTTGGGGATTACTTAAAAATAAAATCTTTAAAAAAATAACAATAATGACGTCTCTGTAGTGCTGGGAACACAGGCACTTTTGATCTTGTTCTGCCATTCTTGGTATGCATTGTGCAGTCTAAAATGGCTGCCACGGCTCCAGCCACCATGCCAACATTCCGGCCTAGAGAAAGGCGAGAAGATTGAGTAAAGACATCATCCCTTTATGTCCACAACCCAGAAGTTGTACACATCACTTCTATGCCCATCACAGAACTCAGTTGTGTAGGCATACCTAGGTATAATGGAGTTTAGCAGTCAAAATGGGGCTCTCTGCCTAACAGAAGAAGGGAGATTGTTATGAATAGAAATGCACAGTCTTGGTGCACTCACCTCTTCTATCTGGACAAAGTGAAGGGCCCTATGGCTGGGCCAGGCCACTCTGGGGGGCTTCTCCTCCCCACCAGTAATTCATGCCAGCAATCCACTCTGCACTGTGCTTCTGTACCGTGCCATCAGCCACAGACAAACAAATGCTGCTATTACGAAAATCTACACTGGGAGACTGAAGGTTTGCAAGGGAGGAAAGGAGATAGTCCCTTAAATCAACTCAGTCTACCTATGCATAACATTAACTGTGGGAAGTGAGGGAAATAGGAAACTGTGTGGCCTGCAGCAACTAGAACACTCAACTCAAAGGTAGCCTGGGCCCATGGGCTTCAAGAAAGCAGCGTTCTTAAGGCCAGGACAGTGCCCTCTTCATTTTCATATTCCCAGCACCAGGATAGCATAAAGCCTACCAGAAAATAACTAACATTTGCTTGGCACTTTGCCATTGGCAAGTCTTTATCAGAATTTACCAAAACCCAGGAAAATAGTTATCATAATTGTGCCCATTTCATAGATGGTGAAACTGCAGGTCAGGGAGCCAGATGAACCCCTCCAAGAATACACGATCAGGAAAGTCAGGGCTGGGACTCAAATAGTTTCAGGGGAACACTGAATGTCAAGATTTTCTATCATGGCCAAGTCTTCTTCCCTTCTGAAACTATCAGCGCTTCACCTAACTTCTAAAATCTAACACTAATCATACTTATGGAACTATCTGCTACTTATCCTTCAGTACTATGAAACATAATAACTATGGTGCTTGTCACTAGGTGTATGTCAGATTTGCTGACATCACTACATCCTGCTCCTGCATGCTCAGTGACCCTATCAGCGTTCTCCTTTTCTCCTTGATGCTGCTGACCCACTGATACCAGCATGGGATAAGGTGTAGAGTCAGAGATTTTTTTAACAGGATGGCAGTAGCCATCCTCATGGGCTTTTCCCTCCATTTCTGTCTCCTGGCTCCCCACCAAAGCCACTTTGCACTGCCTGCTGATGGCAAGCACAAGAGCGAGGAGAGAAGCAGATATAATGATGGGACAAGGACTGAAGAATGGCCTGGGTGGACTGTGGTGACTGCAAATGTGCTGGACTTGGACTCAGATCTAACAGGTCTGACCCTCCTCTGATGCTAGCTGCTAAGCAGCCTTGGATAACTCAATGGCTCTGGTCAGTTTCTTCATCTATACATAAAAGACAACACCAGTCCCGGGGTGCCTGGGTGGCTCAGTCGTTAAGCGTCTGCCTTCAGCTCAGGTCATGATCCCAGGGTCCTGGTATCGAGCCCTGCATTGGGCTCCCTGCTCCGCAGGAAGCCTGCTTCTCCCTCTCACACTCCCCTTGCTTTTGTTCCCTCTGTGTGTCTCTCTCTGTCAAATAAATAAATTAAAAATCTTTAAAAAAAAAAAAAAAAAAGACAACACCAGTCCCACAAAGCATTAAGTGAAAAAATGAAATCGAATGAGCTATCACAAAGGTGACCAGCACATAGTAGACCCCCAGTATACGGTCTACAGCTCGAGATCATTAGCTCCAACACTTTTATTTCATAAATGAAGGACCTGAGGCTCAGAGAGGTTAAGTAGAGTTCCCAAGGTGACCCAGCTGGACAGTACAGAGCTAAGAATGGATACCAGCTCTCTTCACTCCTGGGCTAGGGCTCTGTGCCCTATACCATGCTGCTCTAACTTGCACTAGGAGAGTTGTGGAAATCCCAATGAGTCTGCATGCTTCAGGAGCAGATTTAGAGAGCTGCAAATCTTAGAGCTGGATGCATGCACACAGGGACACGTGCACACACATACGCTAGAACTCTCCTTGAGCCAGGGACTTGTGTCTCATGGACTGCTAAATCTTCAGTGCCTAGAACACTGCCTGGCAAAGAGTAGATCCCAGCCAATATTTTCGGCTGACTGACACACATGCACACACACTTCTGTAAGGCAGAGCATTCATGGGAACTCCATGCCTAGTCTGTAGACAGAGTCAGTCCTAGAATTTAAACCAGACGAGTTGTGCCTCGGAACCTTCTATCATCTGCTAGCACTTCTTCTGCCCAGTGTCCAGTACCTTCAACTCCCTAAAGGCTTTTAGGTTCTAAACAGCTTCTCTATCTCTACCATCAAAAATTAGCTTTTTCTCACTCCATTGCCTCTGGGCCCTGACCCCCAAACAACCTATATGGCAATCGGTGGGATTTGATTAATTATATTAACCAATGGACAGATTGGCAAGAATTAATAAAAATCCTCAGTAATCTAAATAGTATAAGGCAGGGTAGTAAGATATAGCAAAAGATCAATGAGAAGTTACCATGGGACTTTCCTAGAGAACAAAAAAGTTGTAATTCACCCGTTTCCCTTGATATCCAGAAAGGAACATTGAGGGAACATACGGGATCCTTGATCTAAATTATATCTTTGCCCTTACTTGGGCAAATTCTATGAAGAGGAGGTCCTGATTGTAGCATCCCCTGTGGGTGTCCCACCCAGACCTCTGGAATACTTTTTACTTATTTGGTCAGTGAGCCCATCCCCCCAGCCACTGTGGCCAGTTTTTGCCTAAAGCCTCACCCTGCAACCTTCTCCAGAGAATTGTCCATTGACATCTCCTATAGGAAGTGCTTGGAAATTAACCCACCCAGCAGCCCATGGCCAATCACTGACTTGGGTGGGAGTACAGATGCCTCCATGTTTGCCTCAATGCAGGACAGACTGCAGTTCAATTTACCTCACAGATTCCCCCTCCAGATCGGGCTGAATCAAGATTTTGCCCAAAACCACATTCTTGTGCACCATCCTTCCCTATCTTGCTTCCTTCTCTCCCTTCCCGTTTTCCTAAGGGCACTCCCTCAATAAATTATAAGCACACACATTCCCACCTCAGGCTCTGCTTTTAGAGAACCTAATCTAAGACAATGATATTCTGAAAGTATGTAACTGGGAGATTTCACCAAGTCAGAGGGGATAGGGAAAACTTTCCCCAGGAAATGACTGAGTTGACGTGAAAGGAAGAGTCAAAATTCACAAAGTGGATTGGAAGAGAGAAGAGAGAGGCAGAGAAAACTGAATGAGCAAAGGTCCTGTGGCAGCAGAAAGCGTAGCTTTTTTGATTGCCTACTAGGAACCCTCAGAGTGGGGGGAGCCAGGTGTGAGATGAGACAAGGAGATGGATGCAAAACAGAGGGGCCCAGTTTGTCTAGTTCCAAGTGGAGAGTTACAGGGAGGCAGATTTCAGCTTAATTATTTGGCAGCAATAGAGAGCTCTCACAAAGCAATGGTTGTCTTGAGAAGCCATGAGTTCCTGTGAATGAGAATATACAAGTAGAGAGAGAGTTGGTATCTATCAGGGAACTTACATATGACCTTGGATGGGATGTTGGGAGAGAAGAACCTTAACCTTTCAGATTTTAAAGTTCAATGATAGAATACTTGGCCTATTGAGTAAGACTTCAGTAAATAAAGCTATTCCCCCAAATTCTGAGCTGGACATAGAGCAGAGTTAGCCCCAAGTACAAGTGAGGGGTAAAAGAGGTTGTTTCCACCCTGCCCCACATCCCTTTCCCCCCAAGAGTGCCACAGAGCCCTTGAACTGGCCTTCCCCACAGGAACCACTCTCTCCCTGAGAAAACTTTCCTACGGGGTATTCCAGTTCACAGGAGTCTGTTCTCAATTATATATCTTAGTCCAGTGTATTGTTGGACACATGGATTTGGAAATTAAGCTGCCTGATTTCAAGTCCTGTCTCTATATTTCCTGCTAATGTGACCTCAACTTGTCTTTATTTTCTTCATCTGTAAAATGTTAATGCTAATGATACCTACCCTATTGGGTTTTATTCACAATAAATGGAATACTAAACAAAAATCACTTAGTGTGTTGCCTGGAACACCACAAATATTCACTAAAGATTGACTACTAGAATTTACATTAAGGAACTAATTGTTAATAAAGCTCAATGCTGTTCTTTCTAGAATAGAATAGTGATTAATAGTATGAATTTGGAGCCAGTCTGCCTGGACTCAAATCTTGTCTCTACCACTTTCTAGTTGTGTGACCTGCTTTGGACAAGTTACTTAACTGCTCTGTGCTTCTATTTCCTCATGTGGAAAATTGGGATAATAAAAATACTGACTTCATTAGGTTGCTATGAGAATTAAATGAGTTAATAGTTATAAAACCCTTATACCAGAGTTTCATGGAGGAAATATCAGTAGGTGTTAGCTATTATTAGTATTTGCAGAATTATTCACATTTCAAATGATTGCTCGTTGAGAGTCTGCAGGAATGAATTTGTAATAGGGGAAGTACAGGTGGTAGAGTCTCTCTTCTAAGTGGGAGGGGCTTTGGTGTCCATCAAAGAGAACCATATGTGTGAACAAGAATTCTCTCAGGCTGCTCAAAGCTTAGACCATACCAGCAGTTCTGCCTCTGGGAGAATGTCTGGGAGGCAGCCAGACCACCATGGTGTAGAGATGGAAGAACAGGTGTCCTGTCACTCACACAGTTATTGGGAATGGGCTGCAGAGAGAGGGGCCCAGGCCAGGCTTCCTCACACAGCCTATCCCAGAGCAGCCTTGGTCCCTTTCTGCAGTGCTTCATGGTGTTCAGCCATTGAGGGAAGGGCGACATCTCCTTGGGGATGTCCTCTCCTACAGACCCTAGTGATGGCCAAACTCCTTCTCCAACCTCTTCCTTGTAAGCACAAGCCATTTCTGATTCATCTTTGTATTTCCAGAGCTTGACAGTGGGCCTGACACACACTGGTTACTCGGTAAGTCTTTTCTAACAGACTGGTCTGTCCGTAGATAGCTCAATTCCTGCTCTGGCCTCCTGTCTCCCAGTTCATTTCTGTCGCCGTTAAGCCAGACAACCTCTGGGGGTTTATGTTGGAAACATTCTTTGGGGCTTCCGGGATTTCTAAATTGCAGCAGTAACATCTTCATCGGTGATTGCCAAAGGTTTCAGAAGAGGGCATCAACAGAATGTACCAGGACAACGCCCTGAACTCGTCTAGCACAGAGCTCAGAGAGACCCAGCAAGGCAGACACATCCCAGTCTTCACAGCTCCACCCCAGGAAATTCCATTTCAGCTTGTCCAGGTTTCAAAAAAAGAGATTCTTAGACCACTTCTCTGAGAGTCTTCTGGTATGTTCTGAATGCTCTGGGTTATTTAAGGACTGCATTATTTCTTCACGACTTCACGCATGATTTTTGATACAGTCTCTCCTCATTCAAAATAGCTATACCAGACAGCCATGTGGCATGTGTCCCTCTTTGTTTCAAGAGGACATAAAATGTAGAAATATGTGACATACCACCCTAATGATACTGCCTTGCATTTGGTGCTTTCATGTACTTTAATTCTCACAAATGTTTAGAAGAATATCCTTCCACTTTACAGAGGAGAGAAGTGACGCTCACGGAGGCTAGGTGACTTGTGCAAGCCGCACAGTGGCAGATGTGGAACGTGACTTTGGGTCTCCTAGTTTCTATTCCCACTAGAAGTAATTTGGACAGATCAGAGTTTGAGAGGAATTTACAGATGAACTAGTCCAATGTACTCCTTCAAATCTGATTCAGGAGAAAAACTGAGCTAATTCTAAAAAAAAAAAAAAAAAAAAAAGCTGAAGTGTAAAGGAAGTCTAGAACCAGGGCACATGTAATATGTGATAGGGAAACAGTGGTTGAGGAGTTGGGCAAAGCTGAATTTACCAACGGGTTTCATGTTCTAAAGGATGAGCTAGACCACTGCCAGTCTGCTCTACTAAAATAAGCACTAACCCTACCATTCACGCAGCGGGCCATTCTTCACTGAGAGCCAGGCACTGTGCCACATGTGGGGGCAGCACAGGTAAATGCCTCAGCAACATCCCAGCCTGCAGGAGCGCAGGAGAAACAGAGAGTCAATGGATTACAGTGGAGCATGCTAAGTCTCACAATAAGAGTATGTGGGAGTGGAGGGACTCCACAGGCAGGTACATCCAGCTTGGCAAAGTCCACAAAGCTTCAAAGAGAAGGTGATGTTTCAAGTGAGTACTGTGAGGCTGAGCAGAATTTGCCAACTGGATGAGGGGAAGATGAGTGTGTTCCAGGCAGCGGGAACAGCTAAAGGCAGAGGCTGGGGGAGCTTGTGATTGCACCGCATGTTGGGGCAACTGCAAGTGTGTCTGAGAAGGGGCCGTTTCATGAAAAGTCATCTGTCATGCTAAAGAGTTTGAATATGATCTTAAAGGTGACAGGTAATAATCAGGGACTTCATTTTTAAATGGAAGTGATGTATCTCATTTCCATTTTAGAAAGTTTACAGGGAGGATTATTTAGAAAAGAGGGTACACTGAATGGGAAGACTAGTTAAAAACAATGACAGCCGGGGCGCCTGGGTGGCTCAGTCGGTTAAGCGACTGCCTTCGGCTCAGGTCATGATCCTGGAGTCCCTGGATCGAGTCCCGCATCGGGCTCCCTGCTCGGCGAGGAGCCTGCTTCTCCCTCTGACCCTCCCCCCTCTCATGTACTCTCTCTCATTCTTGCTCTCTCAAAAAATAAATAAATCTTTAAAAAAAAAAAAACAAACAATGACAGCCAAGTAGGTGAGAAATGGTTAGAGTTGGAATTAAGAGAGAAGCGGATAAGGTGAAAATCCTTAAAGGATACTTAGAAACTAGAAATTATTGGGCTTAATGATATAGGGAGAGTGAAAATTGACACAAATTTCTAATGGGCAACTGGGAAGAAAGCTGGGGGAGGAGGGGAGTTAATGAGTTGGGATAAAACATGTTGAGTTGGAGACACCAGTGGGACACCTGGTGGAGAGGTGATAGGAGATGGGAGATAGGAGTTTGGAGCCCAGGAAAGAGGATGGGAAGAGACCTATGGACTATGGAATCATTAATATACAGATGGTAGCTGGGGTCACAGGATGAGATGACCCAGGGAGCACACAGCAGCAGATGAGGAGCACAAGGCTAAGGACAGCTCTGGGGGACAATCGTTTCAGCGGTGGGAGAAACATAAAGAAAAATGCAAGGGAAACAAAGTAGTAACTAGAGCTAAGAAAGAAGACAGAGGTGCACAGAAGCATAAAAGGGAAGAAAGCAATGGAGTGAACCTTGATTGAGTTCTGATTCTGTCCCCAACCCTGTACCAGGAGTTTTACATATGTCTCTCACTTAATGCTCCTGGAAAAATCCCATGAGTGAGTATTAGTTTCCTAATTTAACTAAAATGGAAATTGTATCCCAGAGAGGAGAAATAACTTGCCCAGGATTACATAGCTACCAGTGGTGAAATGGGAGTAAAGCCAAACCTATCTGGCTCCAAAGTTTGTAATACTCCTTTCATAGCATAAATTGCTTCAGAAGGTCAAGTCAAATAAGGCTGAAAATGGCTGGATGAATGTATGAAGTTACTGTTCAGGCAAGGAAGAAGCTTCATGGCCGTGGATTGATGAATGAACAGAGGTGAACACACAGAGACTTTGAAGGTACAGTTGTTTTTTGTTTCTGATTTTTTTTTTTTTAGAAAACCACCCTTACCCATTCAACAAGTATTCCAAAATATTTTTGACTGTTCCTGTTATGCACCACACACTGTTCTAGGCACTGGGGATACCAGGTAGCTGCTCTTGAGGAGCTTGCATTTCGGTGATGAGAGAGAGGCACTTGGCATATTACATCAAACACAACATATATCAGATGCGAGGAAGTGCCAGGAAATGAAGTAAATGTAGGCAGAGGGTGAGAGGTGATGTGGAGAGGAGGAACGGTAGTACTTTAGGCAGGGTGGTCTCTGATGAGACATTTGAACAGCCACTTGGATGAAGCGCTTGAAAGAGTTAGGCTTGCAAACAAACCCAAGTAGAAGAACAGCAAGCACAAATGCTCAGAGAGAGGATTACACCAGTCACGTTCCAGGATCAGCAAAGAAGCCAGCAGAGCTGACATGAATTAAGTAATGAAGGCAATGGCAAAAGGGAGATCTGCAGGGGCCAGAGCACCCAGGGCCCCAGAAGCCATGGCAAGAAATCGGGGTTTTAGAGTGAGATGGGAATCCTCTGGAGGCAAGAGGTGCTGTCCTTCATCATTCCTCTCAAGGGAGAGGTTATTGGATCAGGGTTCCCTGGAACATGGTGCTCCTATCCTCACCTCCTTTCTGGCTGAAGCAGCCCAGAGGGGGCCTAGAGTGGTAGCAAAGCTCTAATGAGCAGGAAAGCTGGAAGACCCGGGGCAAGCCCAGAGCACGACACTAAGTCACCTCCCTAGCCACTGCTTCAGTCATCAAGGCACCTGGGTAGGGCATTCATCAAAGCTGCCGTGTGTAGAGCAACCCTGGGTACCCCGGATATCTCGGCTCACCCCTGCCAAACAGACGTACTAGACAAAAGGAACCAAAACAGGAATGGAACTCTTAAATAGCCAGCACCTTGAACAACCTGGGAGAGGTGCTATGTCCCCCAATGTGGCTTCAAAGAACTAAAAGCTGTTCCCCTAATCAGAAACCAAGGTTCTCTGGGTGTGTGAGTACCAGCTCTGCTCTGCCAGCTCTTAACGCAGGGAGTTGATCATAGCCGTGCAGAAGGCACGCACTCCCCAACACAGGGATTACCAGGCGCATCCTGTAGCAGGCCCTGCAGCTGCCCTCACTCAGCCTTCCTCACATCCTAGTAAGATTCCAGGTAAGGGAAACCATCAACTGGGGGCAGCCTTGGCCCAGGGGGCACATCAGCTCTAGAAAAGAGTTGTGGAGCTAGTCTTCCAGCAGAGGACCATTTACTGTGACTTTACTGGTACTCTTTGTATTCTTTCTTCTAAGCCTGTTGGTCACATGGAAGTATCAGTTGAGGCCATTAATATTGGGTGTAGCTTCCCTTCCAACTCTTTAGGGGTAACAGAAGCCGGATTGAAAAGGAGGTCCCTCACTCGGTGGGATTTTGGTGGACGAGCTCACAGGGAAGGGCTTTGGCACACACTGAAGAGCAACCAAGCATGAGGGGCAGTAAGGGCCCTGATAACTGGTGTGACCCTCTGTTAGGCTGTTTGGGCTGCTATAACAAAATGCTACCCCGGGTAGCATATAGACACAGAAGTTTATTTCTCATAACTCTGGAGGCTGGAAGTCCAAGATCAAGGTGCCAGTATGGTCACATTCTTATGAGAGCTTTCTTCCCTATTCATAGCCAGTGCCTTCCTGCCATATCCTCACATGGGAAGGGGCAAGGGACCTTTTATAAGGGCACTAATTCCATTCATGAAGGTTCCACCTTCATGACCTGAGTACCTTCCAAAGGCCCCACCTTTCATCTAATACCATCATCTTTAGGGATTTCGATTTCCACATATGAACTTTGAGGGGACACATTGATTTCCACAGCACCCCAGTTACTGGCATACATTGACATGTCCCTCTTTCCTTTCTTAATTATGTCTTCCATTGAACATCTGAATGGGTTTTCTTTTCCATCCAAATCCAAGGGCTTCACCCAAATCAGAGGGAACTATTATAGAGACATTGTTTCTCTATTCAGTTTTCTGCCACCTTGGGTACACTTTCACCTTATCTAGTGTGCAATTCTATAGAATGTCCCCAAAGCACAGGACCACATTGTGGATGATGAATGTATGGATGAATAGAGAGATGGACACTTTACATTGAAAACATCAAAATATTATCAAGTGTGGTTTTCTTCAACCTCTTATGACCTAGAAATGTTTGGTGTTTGGTAGGGGAAATTTTAAAAGACAATGCAGTTCTTTCAAAAATCGTGTCTGCCAATCATTCCAGGAACAAAAATATCCTGAAACACTCTTGGCCTTAAAACATGGGGGAATGGAGTCTGACCCAAACATCAGAAAAGTCAGGGAGCAGATAAATACTTTCACAGGGGATATAAACAGTATTCATTATCATATCTTTGTAAAAATCACTGTAGAGTCATTTACCATACAAACACACACATGCTCACTTTTTTGTGTATCTTTGTCTAATTACAAAGGTAACACAGTGTGTACAGAATTAAAATATACAAACAAAATACAAAAGCCTCCAGGTTTCCAAAGGTAATCATGGTTTTCTTTTTAGTTATGTCCAATTCATATCTGATATGAGGCTTTAGTAAAGGAACTTTAAAAAAAAAAAAAAGAAACTCATTCTTATATGTCCATTTCCATTCATTCATTAAACAAGAGTGCCAGCTCCATGAGGGCAGGATCTTTATATGTCTTGTTCACTGCAGTATCCCTAGCTCCAAGAGAAGCACCTGGTACATAGCAGGTGCTCTGTGAATAATTGTTATGTAACACCCACGATGAACACCAACGATATGCCACACTCTGTCCTGGGTAGATTCAGCAGTGGAAATGTTGGGTGAAGTCTGGCTTTCATGGACTTAGAGGATTGGCATGATTACCCCATCTAACCCTGTTTGTGAGAAACCCAGAGACCCACACCCTGGACCTTATTCTTCTCTTCCCACCTCTGCCTGCCCCTCCCTTCCCCACCCCCAACCCCCAAGGAAGATTACCCAGATCTACTCCAACCACACTGCCACCTGGTTTAGGTTCGCATTCCTTGTACTTATTCATACTTTTCTCCAGCAAAGCCCTTGTCACACTAAAATGTCACTGTTATGAACTGAATGTTTGTGTCCCCCCAAATTCATATACTGAAGCCCTAACTCCCAGTGTGATGATATTTGGAGGTGGGGCCTTTGGGAAATGATTAGGTCCAGATGAGGTTATGAGGATGAGCCCCTCATGATGGGATTAGCGTCCTTATAGAAGAGGAAGAGACACTAGAGATCACTCGCTCGCTCTCCCTCCCTCTCTTTCTCTGCCACACGAAGTCACAGCCAGGAAGAGAGGCCTCACCAGGACCAGAATCTGCCAGCACCTTGATCTGGCTCCAGAACTGTGAGAAATAAATGTCTGTTGTTTAAGCCACCCAGTCTGTGGTATTTTGATATGGCACCCCAAACTGACTCAGACATCATTTGTTTTCTTATCTCCTTCTCTACTTCACTAGACTATGAACTTCCAAAGATAGGAAACAACTTTTTTCTTTTTCTGACATCTTTACATTTCCAGAATAATTCATGAGTCATAGGAAATGTTGAATCAATGAGTTGAATGAATCGATATGTTGTCACACACAGGAATGGGATCGTTCAACAGAGAAAGATTTAATTTGAATGCGTGGCTCTCCTGGTAGGAATTTCAGGCATGGGGCAAGTGAGAATCTCTGGTCCCTTCTTATATCCTGGAAAGGCAGCTGCTTCTTTGGCTATCCCTGGGTGAGCCCTAAAAATACTGGTTCTCCTTTCTATTCCTCTCCTCACTCCCTTTTAATTAGGTCTTAAATTGAGCACCTGATTTATGCTTCCCACAAATCCCTGGGCTTGAGAAGCTTTCTCTACATAGAGATTCTGTTCCATCATTCACTTTTCTACTCTGGGCTTTCTTCCTGCTACACCTGATGTGCAGTTTGGATGAAAATCACTAAATGCACTGATCTCTGAGGCTACGATAAACTGCAATAAAATGATCTGGAGCATCATATGATTTCCTTGTATAAACATTTCAAATCATCTAAGCTGCAAGTAGAAACTCAAAATTCCCTTATGTAGGAAATGCTGTTTTCTCCATTCACTTAAAGCTAGACAGAATCTCCTTCTTTAAATCGGTTACAAATTTTGTTTTCTTTCATCTTCCACATTTTTTTTCCAAGAGAAACACTCACTCACTTTTCTAGCTACCTTGTAGACTTGCGCTGGAAAGTGAGATGAATCGGCAAGTTTCCACAGCAGCTATAGGGAACCTGAGCTGGGCAATCGGACACTTGGGTATAGAGGATGTGTAACACCCATTTTCCCCAGATGGAGCTCACTTATTTTCCGTAGCATTTTAAAACTGGACCTGACACCACAATTCATCCTATTTATAGTTTAACATGTAACATAATATTTACTCCAGGCTCCAATAGGAATGCTTCTTATAAATGTCAGTGGATTATTTACTATGATAAACTAATTAGTTACATAAATGCTTCCCTTTTCAGGGTGGGTGAAGAGGAGACTGTTAATGCTTCTTGGATTAACCTAGTATTATTATCATTTGAAGTTCTTTTACATTTAAGATGGTTATTACAAGACTGCAAAACTCTGCATGAGTACATCTGTTGCTTAAGTGACGTGAAGCGTTTTCATTTTAACTCACATGGTGAAATCGAACAACGGAATGCAAATGCCAAAGAGCCTGAGTTAAGAGAGAAATCATTGCAATCTGAACATGGGGGAGGGGGGAAAGTCAACATTCTATTTAGTGTTCTTGATTGGCACTTTTAATTCACACTACTTTCACGACAATTATATCAAATATGCAAAATGGTTAAAAGTGAAAGAAGCACTGAAAGTCCATGAACCCTAAGGAATTATTACAGTGGTTGAAGGCAGTTTTGTTATTGGACTTCTCAGGGATTCAGATCACTGGTCAGAAAAAAAGGCAAACGAGATCTATGTTTGGAGAATTGTCATGTATAGGCATGTTTCTCTTGGGGAGAGAGAGGACATGTTTTTCCCCAGCCCCGATCACAAGGAGATTATCAACATCAAAAAAAATTTCAATGGAGCTTTAAGTATAGTGAGAGGGAAAAAAATGTTCAAAAAAAGGAAAACAGCAGTGTGTGAGTTTTTAATACTTTTTGCCCCAGGCTTAATTTTTCCATAACAAGATTTTAAGTAGGGGGTGAATTTCTGACCAAGGAAGTGGCACAAAATTAAATCCTGTATGTGAGTAACATTACAGATCAAAAATAGTCATAATCAACTTCTGTATTTAAAAATAATGCTAAGGACTTTTGAGTGTTATCTATACCAGGCACAGCTTTAAGTGTAGTCACATCAACTCCTCAAGGTAAGCATTTTAAAAATGAGGGAATTCTGGGCACCTGGGTGGCTCAGACGGTTAACGTCTGCCTTCGGCTCAGGTCATGGTCCCAGGGTCCTGGGATCAAGCCCCACATCGGGCTCCCTGCTTGGTGGGAAGCCTGCTTCTCCCTCTCCCCACTCCCCCTGCTTGTGTTCCTGCTCTCGCTGTGTCTCTCTCTGTCGAATAAATAAATAAAATCTTTTAAAAAATTAAAAAATTTAAAAAATTAAAAAAATAAAAATGAGGGAATTCAGGCACAGAAAAGTTCAATGACTCACCAAACATGGAGTAGTGAAGCTGGAATATGTTAAGGAAAATGTTGTCAAACTCACTTTTGGGAACCCTTGGGGACCTAAGACTTCTGCGAGAGTCCTTGAGGGGGTCCTTGAGGTCAAAACTGTTTCGTAATAATGCTAACCTGTTTTTGCTCTTTTTACACATACTCTATCACAGATATAAAATGAAGTTTTCCAGATGTTACATGATCTATGACACCGCAACACTTTGAATGCAGAAGCAGACAGAAGAATTCAGCTGGTTTCTATCATGCCAGGCATCCGAGATAAGCCAAAAGTGCAACAAATTTTGCAAAAAGGCACTCAATTTTGTTTTTGTTTTGAAAAACATTTCCATAAACAGTATGTTTATATTACTATATAATGGGTTCGTATTTTTAAATGATTTAATAAATATTTCTTAGATTTAATTCTTAATGTAACAAATATCTACACATGTAACCCATATAAGCAAAAACTCTTTAGGATGCTCAGGGCGCTTGGGTGGCTCATTCGGTTAAGCATCTGCCTTTGGCTCAGGTCATGATCTCAGGGTCCTGGGATAGAGCCCCGTGTCATGTCAGGCTCCCTGCCCCATGGGGAGCCTGTTTATCCCTCTCCCTCTGCCCCTCCTCCCCACTCCTGCGCTCACTCTCTCTCTCTCAGATAAATAAATAAAATCTTTAAAAAAAAAAAAAAACTCTTTGGAATCCTCACTAATATTTTAAGAGTATAAAATGGTTCCAAGATGAAAAAGCTTGAGAATGACCATAGCACGGTCTTTCATGGCCTGTAAAAGGAACATTAACATATCACATGCATTGCTGACAAAAGAGACCGTGATAACGTAGCAGGATCTATATGCTGTCAAAAATCTTGATGGAAACAAACAAACAAACAAAAATCAGTCCAAGATCCAAAAATTTTCAACCCCTGATTATTTGACACCTGACTTAAGAACTGAGATGGAAATTTTTAATCTAAATGGTTTTTTGGCTTTTAAGAAGACCCCGCCTAGTGAAATTAAGTCAAGCAGAGAAAGTCAATTATCATATGGTTTCACTTATTTGTGGAATATAAGGAATAGCATGGAGGACATTAGGAGAAGGAAGGGAAAAATGAAGGGGGGAAAATCGGAGGGGGAGATGAACCATGAGAGACTATGGACTCTGAGAAACAAACTGAGGGTTCTAAAGGGGAGGGGGGTGGGAGGATGGGTTAGCTTGGTCATGGGTATTGAAGAGGGCACGTTCTGCATGGAGCACTGGGTGTTATGCACAAACAATGAATCATGGAACACTACATCAAAAACTAATGATGTAATGTATGGTGACTAACATAATAAAATAAAATAAAAAGAAGAAAAAAAGACCCCGCCTAGTGTTCTTTTTGCCTGGAATGTCCCCAAATAGCCAGAGGCCCCACTTGTTCACTTCGTTCAGATCTCTACGCAGATGACCTGGTCATCCTATTTAATCAGCGATCTTCCCCCATTCTCTCCATTACTCCCTACCCCTTGACTTGCCTTATTTTTCTTTATTAACAGTTATCACATCTAACTTTTTTTTTTCTGTACCCTCCACCACATGAATTGCAAGCTGTTTTAAGGCAGGAATGTTTATCTTTTTGTTCACTGTGCAACCCCCAGTACTCAGAACAGTGCCAGAAATATAGCAGGTACTTGATGAATAAGTATTTGAATAAATGAATGAATGCTTTATGTTAAATGAACTAATATAATGGAAGAGCAAGAACAAAAATAAAATAGGTGTTTTAAGCATAAATTATCCAAACAGAACACCAATACTGAGCAAATACTTAAGTACATTACTGTAGAGATAGCACAATATATTTGCTACTTTTTTTTTTTTCCCGCTTCTGGGCACACGATTCCAGCTTCCCTTGCAGTTGGGGTTGTGGGACGGGGCCAGCTGTGGCCAGTGCTTCTCAAACTTGAATGTTTATACAAATCACATTGCAATCTCATAAACCTGTAGATATTAATTCAGGGGGCCTGGGGCCTATGACTATATATTTCTAATAAGCTCTCAAGTGAAAATGATGCTTCTAGTCTGTGGACCACACTTTGAAGCTACTTCCACACCTAGCCCTTAAAAAACATGCCACATAACCTCCTAATCGTGGTTTCTCCTGTAAAAGGAACCACGACTCCTAGGCAAAATGGCTATTCTAGGACTGGGGCAGAAAATATAAGCTTGGAGGATCTTGTTCTGCCAAAAAGTAAGGAAGTGCTTACTTAAGCCAGAGGGACCTAGGAACCAATTGAAACAGTCCCAGTGGCCAAGGCTAGAACAATTTGAGTCACAAAATAAATTAGAAAGTTTTGGATTACAATCCCAAGTATAAAATAAATATACAAGAGTCTAAACTCAAATAAATAATTGAATTAATAAATGGAAGAGAAGAGACAAGCCCCCTGTGCAGAAGAATTCAAAATAATTTATATAGATAGTCTGCCCTCAAGGAGGAGGAACACAACTCTCCACTCCTTAGGTGTAGGCTATGCAGAGTGACTTTTTTCCAAAAACTATAATATTGAAGAAGGGGAAAAGGACTAATTTTACAGTGGAGACACATGGCATACACTACCTCAGCTAAGTGATCAAGGTCAACATCAACAGTGATAAGTCATGTTGATAGTAGGTCGATATGATATAATGACAATGGCATCTTACCTCTGTGGTCTTTCTTCCCAAAATACATAAACCCAGTCTAACCATAGGAAAAATTCCAACAGAGGGGCATTCTACAAAATACCTGACCAATACTTCTCAAAACTATCAGTTCATCAAAAACAAGAAAAGTCTGAGAAATTGTTACAGCCAAAAGAAGCCTAAAGAGACATGACAACTAAATGTACTGTGGTACCCTAGATGGGATCCAGCAGAGTGGATCCACAGAAATACAACCCAGTAAACAAAATGAGTCCCCAACTTCCCCTTAGGCAGGTTCTAAAAATGCTCATAGCCCCTCCAAAGCCATCTGACATAAGGGAAAGTGAGATCAAGGTGTCAGTGAAAAAGACAGCAGTCATAATGAATTACAGTTAAAATATTTCACTTTCGCAAATTTTACAAAAAACACATAAGTACACTCCTAGGGCCTTCCCAGAGCCTCAGAAGAAGCCTACGCAGAAGAGCATCCCGGAGACTTAAGCTTGAATAGATTCATGGCAAATCCACCTTTGGGCATAGGTTGCCTTTAAAATCAAACATTGGATAGTTTACAATATGGACTCTGGAGGTAAGCGGCCCACAAACAGAATCCTAGCTCCACAGTTTAGTAGCCACAAGATGTTGGGCAAGGTTCTTAACCTCTGTGGTTTGCTTTGCTCACCTGTAAAATGGAGATCACAGGAGTACCTACCTCATAGTGTTATGAGGGTTCAGTGATTGGCACGTTGTGTAAATATTCAATAAATATCAGTTGTCTCTTTTTCTTAATAATAGGGGTGCAAGGGGCAGCAATTTGTCTTTTAATTTTAAATGGAATATACTGCCATGCCCCATCTGCTGTTTACTGTGGTAAGCTCTGCTGTTTGCTCTTGGATAGGGCCTCTCTTGCCAATGAAATCAAAGGTCCCATTTCAATCAACAACTCTTCAAGCAATTTTGGCCTTCAGGTAACAGTCACTAATGAACTTTTCAAAGATCCAGGACTCCCCTCATCGATGTATTTCTCAAAGAACTGCAAAGGGAGGGTCCTCTGTGTCTTCCTGAGGGGGTATAATTAGCTGGTGGTTGGAAGATTGCACATGATAAAGTCACTCCAGGATTCCTAGCTCTTTGAATTCCTTCCTCTACCTACTTACACACATCAGTTTCACTTGATGGGAGCTGCTAATTGAAGCCACTTTTTTTTTTCTTTTCTGTCAACTAATCAAGCTAAAAATTGGAATGATTTTCAGATGCTAAATCTACTACACCGATCCCAGAATCTCTGGTAAGCCCAGCCTTATCAATAAACTCAGTCTGATTTAAAATTAGATTTCTTCCTCCTTGGTTGGGAAGCATCCCATCAGAATTTATTTCCATATACATTCTCCAGTATTCTGGTGACAGAAATTAATAGTCCTATAATTCTTTGTTATGGAGGCCTCCTCTTCCCAACTTAACTGTTTTATCAGGCTCCTGGGACATGCTGAGGTCCAACACTGGTTACAGGTTTAGAAATATGGACAGGTGGGGTTGAGGGGGGTAGATGGTGGTGGGTGGGTAAGGTCTGAGAAGAACTGGTTTCATACTGGGAGGGAGTTGCCGAGTCTTCAGGTGAGGTTATGTCTCCTGCCCACACAACATGGGAAACTGGGCTGCTTTGACTGACAAGGCTCACTGGAGTCCGGGGGTCCAGCCACCTCTCTGAGTCCTTCACATTCACCCACACTTCCTCATTCTAATTCTTCCTAAAACACAGTGTTTTCAATTTGGTTGGTTGTAAGCAGATTTTTAAGATAGAATAAAAATAGCAGAGCACTTTGCTTATAATAAAGGTAAACATTATTTCACGACACCTTTGCTTCAGTTGTATCACGCGGTGTGTGTGTGCATGCATGCTGGATCATGATGTAAGAGAAGTGTCTTGTAATGGCTGTGGTCAAAAACATTTAAAGCTACTTATGTAAGAGGCTTGACAAAGCTGTAGCTCTGACTAATGTAATTCAGCAACTTACATAAACTTTGAGTTTGGTTTTGGGCTACGTCAACCATGCAGCTTCAGGTGGTAAGAAGATTTTTTTTTGGTAGGGTCATAGAAAGTCAAGGAGCGCAATCTCTACCTTCACCTGAGGATTTATGTATTTGGGCTTATTTAGAAGATACGTAGATTTATGTATTTATGTATTTGGGTTTTCTAGAAGAATCCATTCCACCCACTACACTTGAGTCCTCATACCTTCATATTCTGTGTCCACAGTTATGTGGTCTCCCAAATCTTGCCTTCAGTGAGTGCTTCATTATAGGTAACAATAAACAATAATTTAATTAGTATTTGCCACTTCATATTGTTGGGGAGGAAAAAAAAATTTCTTCTTTTTTTTTTTTTTTTTTTAAAGAATTTATTTATTTATTTGACAGGGAGAGACACAGCGAGAGAGGGAACACAAGCAGGGGGAGCGGGAGAGGGAGACGCAGGCTTCCCGCCGAGCGGAGAGCCCGACGCGGGGCTCGATCCCAGGACCCCGGGATCATGACCTGAGCCGAAGGCAGACGCCCAACGACTGAGCCACCCAGGCGCCCCCAAAAATTTCCTCTTTCAAGATTCTTCTAGCTAGACTAAGAATTAAATTGACATGAGACAGGTTAACAGGAGAAAAATTTAACTTCGAACATATAAGGAATCCACACGGACATAAAATTCCAAAGGCAGACAAAATGAGGTATATGTCATCCTGAACTAAGTACAAAGGGGTAGGGGCCTGGGACTTCAAACGGAAGGAATGCAATTTTGGTAAACAAATGTTTGCTGGACCATTCAGAAACAATGGGATATAAAGAGGACTTTGATCAAACAGGCCTTGCATGATTCCTCCCTGTCTACCATACCTAGTTCGTATCATAATGTAGTTATCTGTGGCAATAGCTCTCTTCCTAGAGCAGATCCTCTTCTAAATTCTTTCAGGTAGTTGGGGGTGGGGAGAAAGGTCAAAGTTCCTTCCTGATTCTTTTGGGCTCTGACTGTTTTCAGCCCCCATGCCAAAGTGGCCCATCTTGGGGCCATCTGCCCTCAGACCCCTATAATATTAAGAGTTGCCAGAATCCCATGATTAACTAATACTAATGGAATTTTTACTGTCCTCCTCCCAATTTTAATTTTTCTTCTCTTTCTCTCTCTTTCTGAGGATCTGTTGTCTGCATCACACTCCTCATTATTAATGTCTGTATCAAAGTTATTCTAAGCATTAAAAAAAAGACTGAATAACTTAAGGAGAAAATAAATATATATTGGAAGATATTGAGTAACTATGATGAGACAAAAAGTCTTTAAAGGCCTGAGATACAAGAGAAGCAATTTAGATTCCTTTCTAAGTCAGCATGACTGCACATAAACTTTGTTTAAACAAAAAGCCTGATTTAAGGCCCACCAAGCATACATTATGCACCTGCTTTGTAAATGAGTAGCCTAAAGGAAAACCATCTTGTCCTTAAGATACCATCAATGCTCCTACTTCCTGCATTCTTTGACATTAAAACTTGTGATTCCTGCCTATGTGCTAATTTATAATCTTTTGAGCTTTTACAAGATGTAAAAAAGTATATAACCCTTTAAAAGAGCACTTTCTTCCCCATGAAGAATGTCTTTCCTGGCAACTGTCCCAACGTAGGCTCAAATAAAACTCTCTTACTTTTAGAGATTCTAAAAGGTTTTTTTATTTTGTGTGAACACCTGGAGGTCTAGAGAACCCTAGTAGATAGGCTAGAACCAAATGCACATTCTGCACTCCGTGCTGAGGCCACCACCTTGAAAACATTTATCAGTAGTTCCTGTATCTTTAACTCTTTCCACTACTATTCAAAATCCTAGGCAGGAGCATTAGATTGCCTGAGCTTGGCCACATGCCTGCATCTTTCCTGCTGGGGACATGAGAGAATTTCTATAGTTTATATGAGGGGAAGGAAGGCCTTGCCTGGCATGAAGATGCAATCTATTGCAGATCCTCAAGAACAGAAAGAGGTCTGGATGTTGGGTAATCAAAAAATAGTCAAATGTCTGCCAAAAGTTTTTGTCCCATTCTACTGAAACTCTATGAGTACTGTCCCTCTTTCTCACTAAACTGTGAGCGACTTCAGCAATTATTTTGCTTTTCTTTGCATGCCTCAAACCAAGTACCACAGCCGTGGATTAAAGTAAGTAATCAAGAAAAGTGTTGGGTTGTTATTGCTGTTTTGTTTATTTTGTTTAAATAAGAGAACTTCTTGAGCTCTTGAGAACCACAAATCAGAGAATTAAGCTGAGGGACTTTATAAAGAAAAGATCAAGAATAGTTCAATCTTCCTGGACTCAGCAGCAGGGTCACCCAGAATCCATAAGAGACAAAAAGCCAGGCAGATAAGACTAGCATCCACCCCAGGCTGGCCTATACAAAGGAAAAGGATCCAGGAAGAAAAATCCAGAAATTGTTCCAACTAAGCAAATCTCTGGTTAAGTCAGGATTGAATCCTAGAATCTATAAATTCAGGGGCGCCTGGATGGCTCAGTCGGTTAAGCATCTGACTCTTGATTTTGGCTCACGTCATGATCTCAGGGTTGTGAGATTGAGCCCCATGTCAGTCTTCATACTCTGTGTGGAATCTACTGGAGATTCTGTCCCTCTCCCTCTACCCCTTCCCCTACTCACACATACTCTCTCTTGCTCTTCCTCTCTCTCAAATAAATAAAATCTTTAGAATCTATAAATTATCTTTTTTAAAAAAATCTTATCCTCCTTTTATTTTTTAAATAAAAGTTCCTTCTGTGGGGCACCTGGGTGGCTCAGTTGGTTAAGCGACTGCCTTTGGCTCAGGTCATGATCCCAGGGTCCTGGGATC
Organism: Neomonachus schauinslandi; assembly: GCF_002201575.2. Taxonomy (NCBI): domain Eukaryota; kingdom Metazoa; phylum Chordata; class Mammalia; order Carnivora; family Phocidae; genus Neomonachus; species Neomonachus schauinslandi. The sequence continues at coordinate 129,796,319 of NC_058406.1, read as the reverse complement.
GAGTCCCACATCAGGCTCACTGCTCAACAGGGAGCCTGCTTCTCCCTCTTCTGCTCCCCCTCCTTGTTCTCTCTCTCTTTCTGTCAAATAAATAAAATCTTAAAAAAAAAAAGTTCCCTCTGAATTACTGAATTTTCTCAAATACAGAGAAAAGATCTCAGCTAGTATAACTACCAGGAGAGAAAAGGCAAAGCTGAGTTGTCCCATGGAGACCCAGCAGAGCTAAGATGACCAAGAGGTCAATGAGGCTTGATGGAGAAGCCCACAACAAGAAACTAGAGGATTCTTTTTAACTTGGGATCATGCACCTAGGGGTGGGAGGAGGAAGAAGGGCCAGGGAGGGAAGCAAAAAACAAGTAAAATCAGTAGCAGGTGGAGAGAGTAGTAGTTGGAGACAAACTGGAGGGACAGATGTCAGGACAGCCATCTCCAGGAAAAAGAAGTGTGTACTCAGCTGAAGGCCATGTTCTAAATTGCACTAAGGGAAACAGATAAAAAAAATGTTCAGCATAGTGAAATTGTAGGGCTAGGCAATCTAAAACTGAGATGTGTAACTCCTAAAGGACAGATGTCTGCAAATTCCCTTCAAATAGTTAAACATCTGTGATTCCTTTTAATACGTCAGAATTAGGCTCACTAACAATTACAACACTCCCTTTGTCTCAGCTCTTCTCAGTTCTCCGTGTTCCTGAGGTAGGTAATATTAGTATCGTTATTTCAGAGAGAGGGATTTGGGATCCTGAGAAGCCGTCCTAGCCAGAGTCATACCACAAACCCTTAGGGCTTCCAAGTTTAGAACTCAGGCTGCGGCTGCTGCTTCCTGGTTTGTTGATTAAGATGCATGAATGATAGCTTTTTATAGATTTTATGACTCCTTCATAAGTACCAGTCATTTTAAATTCAAAAAATCCTTTCTAATTTCGGTAGTCAACTGAATGCCTTGGACATTCTTGCCGGAGAATTAGTACCTCTTGGTGGATGGCCTTCACACCAGACTGTTACATCTATTAATAGTCATGCATATCTTTTTCTGGCCAGAAACAAGTAAATGTTCCAGGTTTAATTTAGTTTGCAATATGCAAGAATGGATACCTGTTCATTTGGACACTAAAATATTTTTAGTATTTTGAAACTTTGAGACTTTTACCCAAAAGACAATTTTTAATATCTTCAGTGACCTACTATTTCTTATCCTTCAGGATGCCTTATAAACAATTTTACTGAGTCCTAGAAAAGAGGCCCTAAAGCTGGATGGCTAGAGATACCAGAGTATGAATTAGAATCAAAGATTTGCAATTTATTGAGTTCTTCAGAGGCTTAAAAACTTCTGGGAATTGGGTCATGTCTTAAAGAAGAGTGGCTTAAATCAATGTTTATAGTGTTTCTTTGTGTGTATGAATTTAATCCTCAGAACCACCAATATTTTGTTGTTGGATTCCCCTTATGATTATGTCATGTGCTCAATGTCATTTTATATTATTGACTTTTCCCTTGCCTATTTCAACCTGACACTTGCCTCCTTTCCCAGTTACATTACAAACTTCTAAATGGCAGAGACTATAACAAACTTCTCTTTATTCCCCTACAATATCTGCTCTAGTACCTTGCATCAACTAGGTGCTAGAAAGATATATATGATCAATGACTAACCAGCAGAAAATGGAAATGTGGAGTTGACCAAGTAATGGGAGAGATGAACAGAACCACAAGCCCCGCACTCAGAAGCTGCCAGCACATTGGCTATAAATCATCAGTCACACCAAAGAGAGGGTGACCCTAGTTCCCCACTTGAAGAAAATGACTTGGTCCTGGCCATTTGGAGCTTATCTCCCATCCCTTCTAATTTCATTCGAGAGACCTGGTTGGGTATTGTACTATTGTCCTCCTCACCCCCTCCTCCTGCCTCTTCACTTCCATTCCTGGGCTAACAGAGTTGCAAAGTAACTAAAAGGAAGTATACAAACATTGTTAACACATATGCAATAGGCATTACTTTCAGAAAGGGCATGTGGAATCCAAAGGGGGCACCCACACTAGAGCCCATACTGATCCCCAAGATAGTCAAGACATTGATGCTCTTTTCTGAATTGGAGCTTAGACAAGAAAAACCTGAGGGAGCCCAGTCCTTTCAAGGATGCCCTAAGAGCTAAAGGCCTATCTCATATTCAGCCTGATTTATAAAAGATTTGAATAAGAAATTAGGTTCAAAACTAACCCAAGATTTAATTCTATCACAGAGTTGGAGCAGTGAACCTAGTTTTGGTCTAATATTCCCAGCTGCACCCAGCAGAATTAATTGGTGTAAAACATTTATTCAAGAACCTCTCTGTCCAAAGCATGAATGAACTGGATACAAAGAGGACAGACACACTCAGATGCTATCCAGTGGAGATCAAACAGATTCCTTAAAAATTATAAAACAACATAAAATGTGGCTAAGGCCATAATAGAAGAGAGACATGAGGCAAGTTCTGTGAGAATTCAGAAGTAGAGTTTTCTTCTATCTGGTGACAATCAGGAAAAGTTTCAAGCCAGCGTATCATAGAAATGGGTGGGTTCGGGCCAGAGCTAAACCTGAGTGAAGGAAGACAGTGGGATAAGAGGCTGAAAAGGAATCTTACGGGTCTTTAAGTTCTTAAAGGAACTATAGGGGACCTTACATTCTTTTTTCTTTTTTTTTTTAACTTTTAGGAACTGTTTATTTCCCATCAGCCTTATTTCCATTTTGCTTGCCTTTGTGGAAGAGCAGCTTAAGACCGCTCAGTGGTTGTTCCTACCCCCTCAGTGACCTGAGCAGTGAGAGCTGCAGAGCAGTCTTCAGTGGCCGGCTGGGCGCTCCAGTCTTCAGCAGGGAACTGCTGAATGGGCACAGAGGGCACCTGCACGCCTTCACACCATTCTGTGGCTTCAGGCTGAGTAGCGGTGAACTCAGGAGCTGGAGCAGTCCGTTCACCCTGAAATCCTTCCTGGGTCACAGCCTTTCCAGCAGCAGCCTGCCCTTCTTTTTCAATCTCTTCAGGATCTCTGTAGAAGTAGAGATCAGGCATGACCTCCCATGGGTGTTCACGGGAAATGGTACCACGCATGCACAAAACTTCCCCAGCTAGCATCCACCACATCAGACCACTGAATGAACTCCCTTGTTGTTGCAAGGGATGGCAATGTCCAAATAGCACAGAGGAGAGTCTGTGTTACACAGAGCAATGGTAGGCAGGTTAACATACAATGCCTCTGTGACAGGCTGGTGGGCAGCCCTGGGATCAGAAACCACCAGAAGTCTCAGCTCTCAGAGGCTGCCTGGATCTGGTTAGTGAAGTCTACAGGAACGAAGCAGCCAGCAAGTGGCTCCAATATCCCTGGATGATATGACATTGACAGGAGCCAGGTTTTCAATGGCAACAATGGTACAAGCTGCCAGCAGAAGCTTCTCCCAGGTTCTTTTCAGATTTATGATATAGATGCCATTACATTTCCTTTTGTAGATGCACTGTTCTGTTTGGAAGTCAAGGTTGGTGCCACCTACATGAGATCCTGCTGCAAGGAATTTGAGGACATCCTCCTCCTTCATTTGCAGGACATCATGGGCTCTTGACATTATGAAAGTTTTCCTTTAAGTTTTGACAGGAATACAGAACACCACCACATGGAACCCTCCCTGTGTAGTTCGGAAAGGGGGAACCTTACATTCTTTTTTTTTTTTTTTTTTTTTTAAGATTTTATTTATTTGGGTGTCTGGGTGGCTTAGTTGGTTGAGCAACTGCCTTCGGCTCGGGTCGTGATCCTGGAGTCCCGGAATCGAGTCCCGCTCTGGGCTCCCTGCTCGGCGGGGAGTCTGCTTCTCCCTCTGACCCTCCCCCCTCTCATGCTCTCTCTCTCATTCTCTCTCTCAAATAAATAAAATCTTTAAAATAAAATAAAATACAAAGATTTTATTTATTTATTTGACAGAGAGAGAGAGTGCACATGCACAAGCACAAGCAGGGGGAGCAGGAGAGGGAGAGGGAGAAGCAGACTCCCAGCTGAGCAGGGAGCCTGATGTGGGGCTCGATCCCAGGACATTAGGATCACGACCTGATCCAAAGGCAGATGTTTAACCGACTGAGCCACCCAGGCGCCCCGGAACCTTACATTCTTGATCAAAGAGTTTGGGTTTCTTTCCATGGATAGAAGGGGCCACTCTAGGTTTATGAGCAGAGGAGTGCCATGAATGGTTCCCAGGCAGAGATAAACCTAGCAGCAAGGAACAGAAAGGACCAGGGTGAGGAAAACATGGAGTAGAGACAGAACAAAAACTAAGATGCTTCTGGTGGTGGGAAGAGGAGAGAGTGAGGACTGGAGCCCCACGTCTGGCTGTGGTAGAATCTGGGGAAGAGGAACCAGATGACCTGAGATGCTATGGGGAAGTGTTTTTGACTTCATGAGTGAACACAACTGGGAAAACAAAACAGAGGAGAGACAAGCAGATTCTCTGTTGAGACAAGCAGAAAAATTACTTCAACGTAGTGAATAGTACCCATGTGGGCTTTTTCTAAAGTGTTTCTAAGACCTTCATTACCACGGAAGGATATAGAAAACATTTTTTTTTTTAAGAAAAAACTTTTTCTTAATCCAAATCTCATCTCCCAAGTCAGCAACTGATTTGCTTTTTTACCATGGCTTTTTGAGATTATTGTCAAATTAAAGGAACTTCAAATTTGAAATTTATCTTCACATCTGCTTTTTTTCTACCATCCCGTTAGCCCATACCCATGGACAAGTTTTTTTCAGGACTGCTCAAAACTAGTATTTTCTTATTTCATTTATTCCTGTTTAAATTTTATTTTAAAAATATCTACAATTTTTTCCCAGTAGTTCTAAGAAAATGTAATTGTGGAAGAAGTTTTATCACATCTGTCTCTAAGTGTCACCATTCTTCCTCCTAGGTTTCCAAGCTATTTTCAATTTGCATGTTTAGCCCCTCTTCCTGGCATCATATAATTGCTCCCAAATTCCTCAGATACTATGTGACAGTATTTACAAGACTCTTCAATACTTTTCCCCCCATGCAAACCAGTCCTGTTTTTTCAGTTGCATTGGATCACTGTGAGCCAGCATAAACTCCAGGCTATGACTTCGGCAGCAGGTACCTCTATAGAGTTGAAGAGGACATCATTCCAAAGCTATGAATTCTGGATTTGTCACTTCATTTTGGTTGTTCAAATTTACCGAGCCAAATGCACAAAGCCAGGTAAAAAAGAGGGTGTTGATTCCCTGCCTTAAGAAAGTATGCCTCACTGAAAAGTCGCCAATAAGAGCAATGCTATATATAACCTCAGAAAACGTTTTAGATGTTGAATTTCTACCAATAGTTGTCACCCATTACACCATTGTCCGTTGGGTTATTTACCTATGATAAATCTCTAGAGCTTCTCCTTTCAGAAACTCTTTTTTTCTACCCCATCCTGTCTCCTCTTCCCTTGATAAATTATAAGCATAGCCGTGTGTGTGTGTGTGTGTGTGTGTGGGTACACACACACACACGTAAATACCTATTCTTATGTGTGGTGCTAACTCTGCTGTCAACCACCTTTTCCTATACGTGTGGCCCACTTAACAGCACACTACATTTTGGAAACTCCAGTTCCCTGAAAATTTCCTCTGCCCCCCAGTTATTTCTGGATCTTGGAGTTATCAGGAACAACTCATCACAAACATTTCCCCCTTCCCCTGCTCAGGCAGCATTGGTGTCCTCTGCTTTTGTGATGTGAGTGTCCCACTCAGACATGAGATGGCCCTTCTGTGGGTGCCTGCTGGCCTGGCATCAACGCTCGTGTGATGTACCTGAAGGAATAAAGAATATGCCACCCTAAAGTATGACAGAAGTTCGAGACATGCCACCCCAAAATATGTGGCTTTGGAAAAGTGATTATTTTGAGCTACAGGAATTTGAAAACCAGCAAACGCCAGAAGGGGCTTTCTCTGAACTCCCCCTTCTTTGCCGTAAAGACTGGTGCCCCCAAAGGAACTAAATTGTCATGAATGCCCTCCCCCAGAGTTTCACCGACTAGGAAAGATTGACCCCTATCACAAGAGAGGATACTGAATGTGGATACCGCTCATAAACTTTGTCACAAACTATCATACCTCCCGTCTATTCTTCTAAGGGCCCACTCATCTTTCCTAAAAATCATTTACTCTCCTCTAGGAGGCCTACATGCCCCGTCCCCTTTCCCTATTAAGAAGGTATTTATATTGTGGTAATCATTTTGAAATGTATATAGGTCGAGTCATTATGTCATACACCTTAAATTTATACAGCCTATGTCAATTGTACCTCAATAAAACTGGAAGAAAAAAATAAAAACAGCAAAAATGAATTGCAAAACCAGATGGTTTTTAATCCTGGATTCAAGTCACCTCACAAGTTACTCATTTGCCCCTGCTTTTCTTCCACGTATACATGAGGTATTACACGTTAGTATCGTTCAGTTTGCTTTTCTCGCGGTAATCTCTCTTTTGTTACAGGGGTCTCAGCTAAGAACTCAGAGGGGTAGAGGGGAGATTAGCCATCCTCACCTACACAGCAAAGCCGCTGCGTTGTACCAACCAATATAGCTCACGCTAGATGCTACCTCTGCCCCCACCTGAGGGCCAGGGCACCATTTCCCATGGCTTCCAGAGCTTTGGATGCCCCTCCTGGTCACTAGAGAGGCCTTCTCCTCCTGCTGCGATTCAAGAAATCAGTTGCGCTGGGGACCACTGCCAGAACCCGAGGCACCACTGATAATGCAGGAGCTGCCGAAGTGCCAAAGCTCCCAATATTCAAGTCACTCCACACCCAGGGCCCATGTGCAGATGCCGCTCGGCCCCTTTGTCATTCTGTGACTGGCTCTCAAAACAACGCAACTTTGTACTCTCAATGTTTCAAAGAGAGTTTGTGTAGAAACAGCTCTCCTTTCTTTGTTATTCGGAAAGCTCTCCCCACCCCCACCCAGGGATACAGACGCAAGTCCTTTGGGGGCTGGGTGAGGGGGCTGCAAGACAGAAACCGGCTATACTTGAAATAGTCCCTTTTCTTCAGTGCCTGAGGCATCGCTACATGACCAGCCCAGCACCTGCCTGAATCTCCCCTTCCTTAAATAATTTATTTTCTGTGAGGTTCAGTTCCTTCCAATCTGCCCTGACATTTCTGAATGCTGAGGAAAGATCCCCTCCATCTCAAACTGTTCCCCTGCCTCCTGAGCCCCTCCATCCCCAAGGCAAGGGAAGGGGATTCAGTGAAATTATCTATAAAGTTGTGGGTGCCTGTAAGAAGGGGAAGTGGGTGGGCATTAGCTGAGCTGAAAAATCAGCAGGATGACCTAATGTTTCCATCAGAACAAAGGAGACCACGATAAATTTGAGAAAGCTTCACATGAGTCCCTGAGCATTTGGAAACATACCTAAACTTAGGAAGGAAAGCCTGCTTTTCTTCCAGAGCTTTCTAAAGATGAATGGTTTGGGGTGTTACCTGCAACAACATGATGAGATGGAATCCTGGTGACAGTAATGAGCCTGGAAAGAAGATGGGGGCAGCCCTGCACCCTAGTCCAGATCCCTGTAGCCTTCGAAGGGTGAGGAAAAGAACCTCAGCAGCTCCTGGGACCCCACAGGAAGGAGTGCAAAGGACACTGAGGCAGCGCAAGCCACAGGTGTGCCCTGAAGGCCCTAGATGTAGGAATTTCCCACCAGGAAAGATGCTTAAGGGTGTGGACCGCTGTCATGGACCAAAGAGAGACACAGCTGGCCTCTCAGCACTGGATGGGGATGGAATGTGACATAACTGTGCAGAGACCACCCTAGTGACTGAAGACACCAGCAGCAAAGAAAGCCAACTTAGCCAGAATAAAACCAGGGCAGCCTCCCTCCTCAGACAGGCTCTTGCTGTGGAAGGCAAACCCAGCCATCACTCGGTTTCTCTTCCCCAGTATAGGGGGGAAGCTAAAGCCTAGAAAAGAGTAGAGGGAGCAGAAGTCCTGGCACCAGACCAGTGGCTCATGTGAACGCATGTGCACGCACACATGTGTGCACACACCTCCAACATGCGATTCAGAGGAGAAATGAGAATGTGGACCCAGCCCTCCCCCTTCTCCAAGTCCCCTGATCCAAAGCCTGGCTGGGTGGGCAGGGATTCATACTGACTAGAAATTCATCTTTTTTTTTTTTTTAAGATTTTATTTATTTGAGAGAGAGACAGAGAGAGCACTAGCGAGGGGGAGCAGCAGAGGGAGAGGGAGAGGGAGAAGCAGACTCCCCACTGAACAGGGAGCCCGATTCGGGGCTCCATTCCAGGACCCTGGGATCATGACCTGAGCTGAAGGCAGACACTTAATCAACTGAGCCACCCAGGCGCCCTAGAAGATTCATCTTTAGATTAGATTAGGCTGTCCTGAGTTTAAATGACTGAAAATGATGGGTAAGTTATTGAATCTGCTTAAGGTATCTTTATGGGCTGGGTACTAGGGAGAAGCAGAGATCCAACATTGAACAGCTGGGGGCAGTTACTGGGGGGATAAAAAACATACCCTACCGAATTCATACTGATCAATAAACTAGTTACACTTGCAATATTCTCTCTTAAACACACAGAAAATCTAGCACCTTTCTCCAAATCTCCTTTCCAGGCTCAAAGTTGTATGAGAGAGATTAAAAGGAAATACAATAGAATTTCAAGGAATTTCCTCAAAAGTCCCAAATTCATTTGGGCACCTTTTATATCCACAAATTACCCCAGGATGATATTTGCCTTGGCCCTCATCCCTGTACCTTCTAAATCAAAGCTGTGGCAGTGTTGGGATGAAGGCCATGTACACAGAGAAAATACAGGTAGTACAAATTAATCTTATTCTTCTTCCTCCCACTTTAACCACTGCTCCTGCCTCTGCCTAAAAAAGACACTTGGAACATCTAGTCAGGAGTGAACAGACCTTTGTTCGTTGGATAGTTTCTTATAGTAAGCATGATCTACTTGACCAACTTGAGATACAAATCAAATCATGTCATTTATTATTCTAATTAACCTCTCAAAGCCCCCTCTAGCCTTTTTTTTTTCCAGGAACTCTAAAATCTCCCTCCTCTCTGAGATTCCTAAGAATTTCAGGGATTTATTTAATACACAGGAAGTGAGTTAAATAGAAAGTGGTAGTTCCCACTTGTACCATGCTTCTCCCTGCCACATGATGTCACTGCTGAACACTAGTCCTGCACAGTCCGGTGCCCACATGGGTTACTGCTGAAGTGATGTTCTGAGTTAGCTCAAACTTTGCTTTACAACCAGCTCTCTTACTTCAGACTCACATGCTAAAGCACCATTCTCCAAAGCCGAATCAAGCCAGTAGGCCTCCAGCCTCAGCCACAGTGCGCCCCAGCCTTCTCCCAAACCCCTTGGGCCTTGTGCTGAGTCTAGGGCACCTAATGCAAACTGGCCCACCAAACTCTGAGAGCTCTACAAAGCTGCCTTGTTAAGCCAAACGAAGGATTCTGTTACACCCTTCAAAAAGGCCTTGCGTTAAGCATACTAGAGATTTTCACTCAAATGACTTTTTTCTGAACGGAGATCTACTCAAAAACTGTTTGCCACATCCACCTACACAGTGAATTACTGCAATTTCTCTTGCTAAGAACAATTGTACCAGCACCCTATTGTGCATTTCAACGCTTAATCAATAAATGTGGTACTACTGAGGAACTTTGGTAGTTGACATCGAGGTTTAATTCTGAAATGACAAACATATTCTTCCTTGGCTTAACAAAATAGTAATTTGGTGCCAGATTATTGATTTGTAAGTGGATATGCCCTCTCAATCCACTCCCCCACCCGCCCCCCACCGACGACCCCTGCTGCCTCCACCTTTATCTCTAGGAATTCTTTTCCTCACTTTACAGTTGGGTCTGGCCCCTGAGAGGCATCTGTAAGAGATGAGAAGTGAGCCATGACCACAACAGACCCCTTCTCCAGTTGGGGGGCCCCATCCACAGAGCTACCCTTCCTAGCTTCCAGTGACCATGACTCCGTCCCCTTGCTAACGGCCACCGCCAGGGCACTGCACTATTCCTTGTTGGTTTCTCTAATCCTGTCCATGCCTTAAAAAATGTCTCTTTACTAGACTATCTTCAGATTCCCAAGTTTGTGGGTGTCATCTGTTTCCTGCTCAAACCATGACTGATATGTCAAGAGTAAGATGACAAGTAATCCTTGTTACTGAAGCGAACCATGCTTCTGATTATTGCAACTTTGTATACAAAATGCTCTCCCTTGACCAGATTCAAGAGGACTTTCAACCATAGCTATGTCCCTAGTCCACAACTTAAAAGTGGCCCCTCTCCTAATACCAAGGTTGTTCTTGTGGAACCTTACGGTGAATTATTTCTGCTGAGAAATACTCAGCAGCTCTGGGCCAATGACAAATGGGTTTTCAGTGAATTGGCCTTTCAGCACATTGGTTGTTTGGTAAAATGATTTTGGCAAGTTGATTTTTGGTAAAGTGACCTGCTTCCACACTTGATGTTCCCCCCATTCTGCCCATGCATTTCCTTGCTGTTTTGGTTTCAAACTTAATGTCTTTCCCACTACACTGTAGGATCCTTTGAGAGGGAGAATCATGTGCTATTCATCTTTGTGTTTTCTCCAGCCCTCTCATAGGGCCTGATATGGTGTTATACACAAGTAGCTAGGCAGTAAATGTTTGTGAAAGAGAGTGAGTGGAGAGAGGCATGGTGAAAGACTGAAGCAAAGACAGACCGAATTCATCAGAGATACACAAACTGCCATACATGGACAGAGAGGGTTTCTATCTCAGTGTCAAATGGTCACTGAGAGAAAGGAAGAAGGTGGGAGAAGAAAGGGATGGAAGGAAGGTTTCAGAAGAGGAAAGGTAGAAAAGAAGAAGGGAAGGGATAATTAAGAAGAAAAGGAAGACAAAGAGGAAAATGTCCTTTTATAAACATATCTTTTAAAGATTTTTTTTTTAAGTAATCTCTACACCCAACATGGGGCTCAAACTCACAAGCCTAAGACCAAGAGTCACATGCCTCACTGACTGAGCCAGCCAGGCACCCCTATAAATCTAAAGTAAAAAATAAATTTAGATGTCTATATAATCAATGACTTACATAAACAAGTACATAACTAAAAGGATTTTGTCACTAATGCATCTTGAATATCTCTAATAAAACCTTTTAAAAAACTGCTAATAAAGGGGTGCCTGGGTGGCTCAGTTGGTTAAGTGTCTGCCTTTTGCTCAGGTGATGATCTCAGGGTCCTGGGATCAAGCCCCACATCGGGCTCCCTGCTCAGTGGGGAGTCTGCTTCTCCCTCTGTCCCTCCCCCCGCCCCCAGCTTGTACTCTCTCAAATAAATAGATAAAATCTTTTTTAAAAATTGCTAGTAATTATGTAAATAATGTCCAACACATATCTTCTTTAACAGTATTTTCAAATTTTGACTCTGAAACTACACAGATTGTTTTTAACTCTCCTTCTCTCTTGAAATTTAAAACTCAAACCAGAAGGCTGACCAGGATCCAAATATGAATATGGCGGATCTGTCTCTGATTTCTAAAATAGGACCAGAGAAATTACTTTCCCGGCAGTATTTTTAGCAGTGTGAGGGAAGGCGCTCCCTGTGCTGTTTCTTGGCAGGCTCACAGTCTGCCACTCCTGAGCCCGTCCCCTGAATCCTCCTGCACCAGACAGCATCCACACTCCTGCCTTGGAGCCTCCAGAGTGGTCCGCACAGTTTACTGGAGTTCCTTTGCCTGAAGCGAGACATTTAAGACAGTAAGAGCTCATCTCCTTGACAACTAGACTGAGAAGAAGAGTTCACTTACCACTCAGGTACAAAGTTCCAGAAACAGTGCAGTTTAAAGAGAAGCTAATTCATGTTTATTTGAAGTACTCTATATATTTAATCAATCCTTTGCAGAAATAGATATAATTCTCCTCTCTCCACAGATAAAGAAAAAGGAGGTATGGAGAGGTGAAATAGCTTGCCCTATGTTCCTCAGCTAGTTAATAGCAAAAGCAACACTAAATTAATAACCAACATTTGTATAGTACTATTGCTTACCATGCACTTCTACTTATTGGTCTTCACAACAAACCCCAAAGACAGCTTAAGTGTTATCATTATTCCCATTCCACAGAACGGAAAACTGAGGTTCACAGAAGGAAAATAATGTCTTTACATCTGCACATCTCTAAAGGAACAGCACCATGGGTTGAGGCTGTGACTTCTGACTTCCCTGAGCTGGTGCAGCGTGCTGCGCCCCCGGCTCCGGCTCTTCAGGCAGCACACTCAGGGTGACGGCTACTCCTCCGCGGTGTGCATCAAAAAAGCAGACTGCGCAGCCGGGATGGCCTGGCAAGGATGTCAGGGTGGCAGAACAGTGAGGGTTCTGTCTGTATCCAAATGATCCCTAGATAACTGTGTGGCTCTTCTGAAAAAACAAAAACCACGGGGCAGGCGGGGCAGGTAATCCATGACAACAAATGATATTTGGCTTAAAGAACTTCTTTCTTACAAAGCATGACTCAGGAAAGCTGGGTGACCATATGCCCCATTTCTCTGGGACAGTCGTGATCTAGGCTGTTGTCCTGGTGGAACTAAGCATAGTGCCCTCTCTCTCGCAAAAGCATCCTGGCTTGCACAATAAATCACACAGTCAACCTACAATGAAAATTTGTATTTCATAATTTCCTAAAGCAAAATGCTTCCCCTACCTTCTTTGACACTCCAAGACATAACTACAACACCAGTTCTGATCAAACAGGTACATCACGACATGCTAATGTCAGGAACCCAAGGCAGAGTTCAGAGCAGAGGCCATACTGAACCAATATGTGTGGGATTTGCACTTTCTCAACATTTCCAAGTTGGTAAAAAAAAAAAAAAAATTGTAAATCATATGTTTTTGCCAGGTTCACTGTAATTGAAGCTCCCTAGAAATTTTCCCACAGCAAGCATCATTGCTAAGAGACAGCAAGAAAATATCTTCCTGCTGAAGCTCTTTGTTGCTATAATAATGAGTCTATACTGGGAGAAAACAAGCAACTTCACTTTTTTTTTAAAAAATCACCCAGATACAAAATACAATCCAAGACAATACTTTAAATTTTTAAATCCTCAAAAAAAAAAAAAAAAGAAAATACTAAATGTCATCTTCTCTAGCACTACAAAGATACAAAGAAGTATCTAATAAGAGGTGTTGAACTACTTTCTATCTACTTTCAGGCATGGCAACTTGTCCTTCGTCATTTTAAAATCAGCTCATGAGTTTATAGTTTCCTAAGCAGTCTTTCTGTCTTCTAATTGCCTTTAAAAGAACCAACGGTAAAAGCTAGAAGTCTTTGCACGCTCCCGGGCTTTGCCCCAGGACAGTACATCACTTACTTTCCTGCATCAGCAGATCAGATTACGTGTGCGTGAGAGAGCCTTGCCGGCTCTCCACTTCTTCAAGGATCCATTACTGTGTTTTCCAGGCACCTAGGGGACTCCGCCTTCCAATTTCTCACTTACGGCTACAAAGGTGACTCTCAATGTCATCAAGATTAAGCCAGATCTTAGGGAGGCAACATAATGCCGTAATTAAGAGCTTGAGCTTCAGAGTCCAAGACTGGGGTCTAAATCCCAGCGCTGCCATTTACAAGCCATGTGACTTTGGTTAGGTTATTTACCTCTTCATCTGAAAAATGGGGATGATGATGGTACATGGCTCACAGGGTTTGTGTGGGGACTCAGTGAAATAATTGAGCATAACACCTGGAACATAGTATGTGCTCAAAAAGTATCCATTATCAGGGTGCCTGGGTGGCTCAGTCAGTTATGTGTCCAACTCTTGATCTCTGCTCAGGTCTTGATCTCAGGTTCTTGAGTTCAAGCCCCATGTTGAGCCTACTTAATCAAAAAAAAAAAAAACAGTATCCATTATCCATTCTTAGAAATTGAACATGACCTAACATTTCAGTTTACTTAAAATCATCATGGTAAGGGAGGAGGTGGCTTTCATAAAAAGGTGGCAGAATTTGGAATCAGAAAACCTGAATTATAGTCCTGGTTTCCTCACTCACGGCTTATATGGTTTTTGGATTAGTTTCTTTGAAACACTATTCCTCCCTGCCTCCAGCCCCATAAAATGGTGATAAATATGTCCTAGAGTCATTGAGAGGATCCAATAAAATAAGGAAAAACATTTTTACATTTTTTGTAAATCCAACATTTAAAAAATTATTATTAGTCAAAATGAGATTAAGAACATATCTGCATAAACCTAAGGGCTAATGTAATGAAAATGCCCAGTCTCTTAGCTGGAGAGCTCTGCGTATCAGGGTCTCAGGACCAAGCTGGATAGCTGTGGTGAGCCTCCTCCCATACCTTGGACCACATCAGCCAGGCTGCTCCATTTCCTATTCTGGCAGATTTCATGCTGTGAGCAGGAGACTGCAACACGGAAGTTCTCTTTTTGCAATGTGCACTATTCCTCTAACTCCCCCAAAAGGAAAATGATGAGTAGAAGGGAGGGCTGGTGTAATGTGTACGTCTATGCCCACAAATCCAAACGAGAAGCAATATATGACAATGTAGACAATCTCTCTAAGAAACACTCTTGGTAATAATAAGGAATAGGAACCTGCCTAGCTCACTGGGGAATTACTAACCACAACTTTGTATGACAAAGCTTGTATGGTTTCTTGAGGTGAGGAAAGAAAGATGTGGAGGAGGGCAATTATTGGTATCCTTACATAAGGCTGAAAAGGAGGGCCTAAGTAAGAAGACACATCTAGAGCATTAAGATAAGACATTCAAAAAGAAATAATTGCCCCCAAAGAAGTGTCCAAAACCAAATTTTTTAAATTAGCATTTAAAATTTATAAAGTCTTTGGGTACCTGGGTGGCTCAGTCAGTTAAGCATCTGACTCTTGATTTCAGCTCAGGTCACGATCTCAGGGTTGGGAGATAGAGCCCCAAGTCGGGCTCAACACTGAGCAGAGTCTGCTTGAGATTCTTTCTCCCTCTGCCCCTCCCCTGGCTCATGTGCTGCTGCTCGCTCTCCCTTTCTCTCTCTCTCTCTCAAATAAATCTTTAAAAATAAAATTTATAAAGTCTTTTTCTATGCTGCCTTAGGGAAGCCTCTTTTTACAGTATTTTCCTTCTTCCAAGCAACATCAGACACCTGTAGACATAGGCATTTATTTTGTAAACAGGAACCTGAAGCACAGAGGGGTTAGGCTATGACTGTACTTTCTTCTCTTAGCCATGCTCACTGTGGTAGTTCTAAGCCCAGCTCTGTGTAATCAACAAAACATCATATGGATCTGCTATAGTTTGTGAGGAACCATGTTAATTTCAGTATACCTGTATTCTCTAGACAATTGGTCTTGTGTAATATGTCAATTCTCACCACTAGCTCTTCTATACCACCCCTAGGAATTAGCTAAAATATCTACAGACAAGATTACAGAGTTTTTGGGAAATAAGTATTTAAAAAATTAGAACTAACAATTACAAAACTGAGCCAGTATTTTCACAAGGAACCCCAAATTCCCCAGGTAAGGAGTCTGGGTCTATCCTCTACCTCATGCACGAAGCAGAAGAATCCAAATACCTTCTTGGGGCATCTTCCTGAGGATCTAAATTAGCCAATCAACTCTAGTCCAACTAAGACCCATGGGAACATTTTTTTTAAAGATTTTGTTTATTTGTTTGACAGAGAGAGAGACAGTGAGAGAGGGAACACAAGCAGGGGGAGTGGGAGAGGGAGAAGCAGGCTTCCCGCCGAGTAGGGAGCCCGATGTGGGGCTCGATCCCAGAACTCTGGGATCATGACCTGAGCCGAAGGCAGACGCTTAACGACTGAGCCACCCAGGAGCCCAGGGGAACATTTTTTTTTAATGGCTTGTCCTCCACTGGGTATTTGGTACATGATCTTATTTCAAAATCTCCCACTTGTACCTCCACAGTTTCCAACAGTTAGAAAGGAGGGAAAAAGTGAAATATTATTTTCCTCTTGGAAAGCAATAGTTTTGGACCATTGCATCTTCCCCTCTACTAACATAACTTTTTTTTTTTTAAGATTTTATTTATCTATTTGAGACAGAGAGAATGAGAGAGAGAGAGAGAGCACATGAGAGGGGGGAGGGTCAGAGGGAGAAGCGGGCTCCCCGCCGAGCAGGGAGCCTGATGCGGGACTCGATCCAGGGACTCCAGGATCATGACCTGAGCCGAAGGCAGTCGCTCAACCAACTGAGCCACCCAGGCGCCCTACTAACATAACTTTTTATGTAATGCTCATAGCATCATTGCTAGACCCCACTGGGGAGGACATCAGGAGGCCTGTCAGCCCTCCGATGTTTGTGGCTCTGTTATATATTCTTGTGTTATAGTCTTACTGTATCTGTAATCATGCCCCTACGATTTGATTGTATTTGTTACCATATATGCAAAACTTGACCAGGGTTAGCAAAGATCACCGCTGGTTGTCCCCTCCTCATCTCCTTTTGTGCCCACTGAGAAGAGCAGCTACGCTAGCGCTGCTGGTCACTCATCCTGCTCCTCCCTCCCTCCCCATACCCTGGAGAAGAAGTGCATGCTGTGACTGGTGGGTTTGGAAAAGTGAACTGCGCATGCTCCACTCAACCCTTCCTGCGTTCTCATCCAGAGCCCGCTGGGCTGCAGACAGGTGCTTTAGGGCCGCTCTCCTCGGAGCACGGTAAGGAGCCTGTACACACAGGGGACGTGTATCTGTGCTGCTGTTCCATTGGCTAGCTAAAAATGCTTATCTAATGCAAGGGTGGCTCCTGGCATCTGCCTTTCTCTTGCTTTGATCCTTCACCCGATTTGGAACTGGAATAGGGGGAAAGAGTATTGCATCGTAATCCCTTAAGACCCTAATACCTGGAATTTTATTAGCCTCCTCATCCAGTCTCGCTGTTTTCTCCACTTGAGCCGATAGGGGATAGGCCTTCTCTCAATTAGGAGTTATTTGTTTCACATGCCTTTCTCATCGCACATCGGATCCTTTATGATTTCAACCTCTTCCCATTAAATGGAAGGAACAGAGGTGAAAGGTTCCATTTAGCTGTTGAATTTGAGAATTAGGAGATCTATACAAAATTAAAGTTGACCCTGCCTACTCTCACTGTGCATACAATTTGAGTCATTTTTCTAGTAATGGAGATGGAGCCATTCTGAACCACCCTCACTCACCCTCTCGCTGTGGCCCTTACAGTAAGCAGATAACCATCCTTAACGGTGCAATCGAAGGTTGTGGAAGAGAATGACTAACTCAGATGGACTACCCCCCACAGCCTTGGTATTTTGAGCTCAGTGCTACCATACCATGAGCAAATCATTTCAGAAAAAGCATCAAAAGGGACTGCTGTCACCTAGGAGGTTGCTGCTTTGTTGTAGCAGTGAATGCACGCAAGCTCCTGGCGCTGGCGAGTTGGGTTCAGATCCCAGCTTCTCTATTTACCGATTGCTTGGCCTCAGGTGTGTTGTTTTACCACTCTTAGTTTCTCATTTGTGATATGTGGATAATAATCGTGTCTACCTTACAGGTTTGGCATAGAGTTAAATAAATTAATACTTCTAAAACAGACTGTGCCAAGTACATAATAAGCATCTGATAAATGTTGGCTATCATTATTTGAGTTGGCCGTGAGGATACAAACATAAGCACTGGGTAAGATTCTATTTTGTCATCATGATGGTAACAAAGAGCCATACATCTGCTTATCTCGAAACAGCCTCCTGTAGTTCCATCCATAAGGAGCTACTTTTTAAGGTTATGTGTTCAGCCCCCTTCATCATAATCTAAATAATTATGTACATTTAGTATAAATTTTAGTTGATGGGTGAGTTACATGCTAAATGTTCACTGAGCTGCCGGCGGCAGGTTACATGCTAAATGTTCACTGAGCTGCCGGCGGCAGTTGTCTGGCCCTTCCAGACAACTTAGAAACTATTGAGATTGCATTGCCATTGGTCTCACACTGCCTGCTGCTCAGTGCACCAACCTACTCACCCTGCGAGCTCCGCAGGCAGCATCTTGCCTGAGGCTTTGGTTAGCAGCCTCCGTGTGGGAGTTCACCTAGTCAAGAATAAGCGTAGCAAGCTGAACAAGGGGAACTGGGCAAGAGGGTATCAGGGTCAAAGGCATTGCCTCAAATTCTCTAGACGGCACAGAAAAGCAATAAGCAAGCAGTGATCAATTTCCGCAAGGAGGATTCTTGCAAGAAGATGAACTGAGTTGCCATAAAGTCCGTCAGAATTTGTGTTTCATCTTCCTTTGAGCTCCGCGCACAATAGATCTCATCCCCTAATTGCTATGTATTGCTTCAGATTCAAGAAACACGGTATGTTCTGTTTTTATGGTAATTGATGGTCTTGCTGAGAAAATGTAAAACTCTATCAGTTGCTGAACCAATTGTTCAATTAAGTTGTCGCTGCATTTCCCAGGCGCGGTGGTTCAGCTGTTATAGGCAGCAACCTCCTTCCTCCCACAGCAGGGACTAATTTTCCCTCTACAACAACTGCCACATGTGCGGTAACTGAAGCTCCCATGTCACAACTGAAAAGCAGATTATGATCTCCTGTTCCTTTATTCCTGCAGAATAGGATTCTCTATAGCAAATTATAAATCCAACACTTAGTAGAGGTCAGAATAAAGTTTTTAATAAATGCATCTGCATGTCTGATAAAAGCCAAGCAGCTGCTTTCAATTCAGGGCTTAGGGGGAAGCTGAAAGGCACTTGAAAATGTAGGGAAATGTGTGCACAGAAAGTGGATTTTGTGGCTGTGAGCCCAAGAAGCTGGACATTTGATTGACCTGGCACCTCTTGCCCACAGGTCTCTACTAGGAGTCCATGGTGCACAGGTAGATAGTAGAGACATCTCTCCTGATCCCAAGATGGTAGCTAAGAGAGATCACCTCACATTTCAGATGGTAAGGGGGCTGAGAGAACTTTGCAAAACTCCTCTGACTCTAAATCCTCTATAAAGAGTTGGAGAAAAAAAATTTTTTAATAAAATAAAAAAAAAATAAAAATAGTTGGAGGATCTCAGTGCCATGACATAGATTCCCCACCAGCAGGGGCATACAGTGCAGTTTTTCTGATTCTATAAAGAGAGTTTTAAGGAATACACAGCTCTAATTACAATATGTCTTTGGTACTAATTCTAATCCTCCACAATAATGAATTGAGGGAAACTAGTGAAATAAAGAGAAAGGTCTCTGACTGGTTTTGCCCAAATGGTCTCATTCTTTAATTATCTGGTTCTATTTCCACATTAGGGTTCTTATTTTAACAGATGCAACTCTCTTGACCCCTTTCTTCAATACCTGTGAAGGCAGTTCCAGCATGTCCACCTCATATACTGGATGCTGATGTAGTTTCCACACTTCAAGGGCCCATCCCATCAGCATATGGAGACTGGCTCCAACATACTCTTCCCCATTTATTAAATTCTGCACCATGTCAAATATTGTCCCATATCAGCCTTATGGTCCAAACCCTCAAGACCAATTCCCAAACTTAATCTTTTTGTCCTTGCTGCTATGTATGAACCCTGTCCTGTAGCTCCCTTGATGAATAATCCTTTGCTTTGCATAACAGAGAAAGTCTGCCCCTACTTGGGCCATGCTGAGAGGTAATCCTTCCTAGTGATTGGTCTAGAAGCAATGAGGAGAAGCAGGTCTTGAAAAGGCCAAGCATCATCCTGGAGAACACCCATCTCAGGTTAGTCTTTTACATGGTCTCCCAATGTTGCAGACAGAATTGCGCAGCCCCTCAAAAATATGCTGGATCTCTAACTCCCAGTGCCTGTGAATGTGACCTTATTTGGAAATAAGGTCTTTGCAGATGTCATCAAATTAAAATGAATTCATTCTGGACTAGGATTGGCCATAATCCAGTATGATTGGTGTCTTTATAAGAAGAGGAGAAGACACACAGACCCCAGAGGGGGGAATGCCATGTGAAAATGGAAACTAGGAATGGAATGAAGCACCTACAAACCAAGGGATGCCAGGGATTGCTGGCAACGACCAGCAGCTTGGAGAGAAGCATGGAAGAACTTCTCCCTCAGACCCCTCAAGAGGCAACCAACCCCTGATTTCAGACTTCTGGCCTCTAGAACTGTGAAATAATTTCCCATAGGGAGAGGCTGAGTCAAAGATTGGGTACAAGGAATTTGGGAAGTGATCCCAGGAAACACCATAAGGGATTGGAGAGATGAGAAAGAGAAGGAAAGGAAGCTAAGATATGTTAATGAGCAGGAAGGGCTAAATCCTACTGGGGAGCTGGGGAACTCTGGGAAACTCACAGAACACACCTTAGGGTGTGCCCTCCTCAGGGGCAAGGACTCGGGGGTATTTATCCACCAGCTCCCATCTGTCACTGATTGCAGGCTGCTCCCAGAAATGTTAATTTTCCAGCATTTCTGGTCTGCCCCGTGTAAGGGCCAAGCACGCTCCCGGGAGCCAGAGAAAGCCCGACACAGGGAGGTGCAGGTCTTGCAGTAAGAAGCAAGACATCAGGAACAGTGATGCTGAGGGGCTACAGATGGAGCACACCCCATGCTGCTACATCCCCAATATAACAAACTCAGGGACAGCGGACTTGCGTTGGGGCAGAGGGGAGGTAAACTCTGAAGTGGGAGTGCAGGACGAAGGTTGATGTCACTTTTCCTTAGTCACTGTCCCCAATTAAGAGACCTTTTTAAGGTCTTAAAGTGATCAGGGTCAAGAAAACTAAGAGGCCATTGGTTCAAGGACAGAGTAATTAACTGCATTTATTCAATTATATTTATTGCAGTTGTTTCTAGCTGCTGAACAGAATATACAACCTCTGCTGGAACATTATTTGCTGTGTGGCTCAGAAACGTCATTCTACTGGTACCACAGTGCTAAAAGCATTTCCCCTGGAGGGGCGCCTGGGTGGCTAAGTCGTTGAGCGTCTGCCTTGGGCTCAGGTCATGATCCCAGGGTCCTGGGATCGAGCCCGCATCGGGCTCCCCACTCCCCGGGGAAGCCTGCTTCTCCCTCTGCCACTGCCTTGTGTTCCCTCTCTCGCTGTGTCTCTCTCTGGCAAATAAATAAAATCTTTAAAAAAAAAAACAAGGGGCGCTTGGGTGGCTCAGTCGTTAAGCGTCTGCCTTCGGCTCAGGTCATGATCCCAGGGTTCTGGGATCGAGCCCGCGTCGGGCTCCCTGCTCCGCGGGAAGCCTGCTTCTCCCTCTTCTACTCCCCCTGCTTGTGTTCCCTCTCTCGCTGTGTCTCTCTCTGTCAAATAAATAAATAAAATCTTTAAAAAAAAAAAAAAGCATTTCCCCCGGATGTGAGCTGGTGGAAGAAAACTGCTAGACAGGATGCCGGCCAAAACAAACAAACAAACGGCACCCCATAGAAGTCATTTGCTATATTGCTATTTCTTGGGTCACACCATGAAAAAAGTTCACTTGTCACCCCCATGCAGGGTACCAGCATTTGTTATTTAACTATTTCTAGTGAGGAGCACAGTGTAACTTAGGGAATGCTGCCATTTGGAAACAAATAATGTACATGCTCTCTATAAAGATCTTACAGTTGGTCTTGAAAGAAATTAAAGAAAATATAAACCATGGTGTCAACACAGTTGCTCAGGACTGAAAAATTACAATTTTTGTCCTTCCCTCTGCTTCATGCCAAGTAGAGCAAAGCCTGGGATTTCAAATGAGACACTGTCATGACAGTCCTCCTGATGGTAGGGCACCCAGGCAAGACAGGAACTTGCCCGAAGGAGCTACTCTGCCCCTTGTGTTCAGCAGAGAGAGCATTAAGTTTTCTGCCATGAATATAAACTCCTTCTATAATAATAGGTTGAGCCATAATGAAATTGCCAGTCTTCCATGATTTTTTACTACAAAAACTGCAAATGTCATACTGTTTAAACTAATAACCCCAACTGAGTTACAAGAGTGGTTTGTCCCAGTCTCAGCCTATAGTTAGAGGTGCTTTCAGCTAAAAATGCCTGGAGATGCTCACCTGGACCCAAAGCAAATCCCCATAGGCCTTTCCCCTTTTGGAGCCACTGCTGTGGCTGGGCCAGCTCTTGTGGTTGCTATTATGATGGCAAGATGCCTTCAGCAACAACCATCATCAGGGAACTTAAAAAAACGGCGTTTGTTACTCACAAATCCTGGAGGGTACTCAACACACCCAGAGCCACACAGCGAGGGTGGAATGAGGGAGGGCGGCACAGGGAGAAACTTGGGGTTCTGGTCTTATTGGGGTTGTGGGCAGGTGCCTAGGATTTTGTGGATTCACTCTTTATTGGTGAATGTAAAGCCTAAGAGCAGGAATTATAGCAGTAGAAGGGAAAAGCAAGCGGTCAGTCGACCAGAGCTTTCTAACAAAAAAGGAACTTCCTGGGTGGGGTGGCCTGGCTCTTTATCTAGTTGAGTAGCTGGCAATGTGTTTATTCAAGAGGGCTATCTTTGAAGCAGATGCAATCAGCAATCAAAAGCTTAATGTCAGGCACTTACATCACAATCAAAAAAGCTAGCTGACAGGTGCTTACACTACAATGAACCTTCCTGGCCTGAGCATGGGTTCGGCATGGGTCCAGCTCACTCCAAAACAAAGACAATAGGAAATACAAATCAAACCACATCTTTGATGAAACTAGAAGACATACATAGCCCCAAATACAAAATATGAGGAGGAAGTGCCAAATACAGAGAACATCAAACAGGGGTGTAGGAAGATGCTGCAAGAGAATGCCTATGACTACAAATCTCAGCAAAAGGAGCAAAGTCCAGATGCTGTAAAGTAGATGATATATCCAGATGGACAAAACAAATAATTTCTGATTTAGAACAAGCTCTGAGGATCAGGGGTGACACAGAGAAGAAGCAGGGAGTTTCAAAACTAAATGAGAAATCAATCATCATGCCATGTTTGCAGGAAGCAATCTGTCTATGAGGAAGGGTAGCTACAGCTGCTCATTCTTGTTGGCTAAAAGGAAGTAAAGGTCTACATTAGCCTATATACGACTACCCCACCTCATAAAAAGAATGTTACTGTGAAAATGGAAGAATTCTTGCTAGCCTGAATATGACTTGACTCCCACAATCTCCTCCCAATGTGCACAGGAACACACACATCCCTCCTGCAAATAGCTGGTTCAAGATCTTACCTCATTCTAAGAAGAATAATCAAAGAGGATCCAGCTCTAAAACAACATAATTTTCAGAGTAATGGTAAAAGATTGGAAACACACTAAATGTCCATCAATAGGCAACCAGTTAGGTAAATTATAATACCTCCAAACAGATTTCTGTGTATGTTTAAAAGATTGAGGTAGCTCTGTACATAGTAATAAGATACTCGAGCTTGAACTCTATATCGTCCAGGATAGCCTAGGTCATACTGCAGTAACAAACATATACCTAATACCTTAGTAGCTTAATGCAATAAAACTTAATTTTTTTTTATCATACAACACGTGTCCTGGGAGCAGGGGGCTTACTGTCCTCCATATTACCCTTACTCAGGGACCTAGGTTCTTCATCTAGAACATCATAATCATAATAGCAGGGGGGAGAGGGAAAAAGAGAATTATGTACCTGCTCTTAAGTCCTTCTACCCAGAAGTGATATGCAAAGTGTTAGAGAAGTGCTTTCCTATTGCATTAGGCAAAAGGAGAAGTGGAAATAGTGATGAGTAGCAATGTTTACCACCATCCCCAAGAATTATTATTAAGTGAAAGGAGGAGCAAGCTTTATTCTTCATATTAAAAACATATTATAGGGGCACCTGAGTGGCTCAGTCAGTTAAGCGGCTGCCTTCGGCTCGGGTCGTGGTCCTGGGGTCCTGGGATCGAGCCCCGCCTTGGTCTCCCTGCTCAGTGGGGAGTCTGCTTCTCCCTCTCTCTCTGCCTACTTGTGCTCTCTCTCTCTCTGTCAAATAAAAATAAATAAAATCTTTAAAAAAAAACATATTATATAATCAAATTACCTAACTATTAAATAGGTTGAACATCTCTTTAAAAATATATATATATATATTATATATACTTTATATTCTTGGTATGCATCGAGTATTTCTGGAAGTTTATATTGATAATAAGGAGATATCTCTAGGTAAGTAGAGAAAAACTGGGTGGTTTAATTTTCTTGAAGGCTTAAATTTCACTGTATGTGATTTTGTAACTTGTGTATTTCATACCATATGCATGTATTATCTACTAAAAACATGTATTAAAAACAAACAAAAATAAAAGGCAGATGTCCTTGACCCTAAAACATAAAAGGCAATATAAGGGAATCTATCTCCATTTGCCTCCCCTTGAATAAAGTGATGTGAGGGTTTCCCAGAAGGACTGTGTAAGCCCAGAAGAGATTCTTTTTTAATTATTTAAATTTATAAAGATTTAGTAATCATGGCTTATAAATACAATTTCCAAACAGGGGACATTTTTAACTCAAAGACAAAGTCAATAAATCTTGGTCTGAAATGAATTGATAATGATCAATGTCTATAAAAAAGATGACCAGATTACTACATAATACAACTATCCATTTTCAGCCAGAATGACAGTGATAAATGCATTAGTTTGTGGGGAATGAACTCCCTGATGAGTGCATGTTATGAAAAATATTAGATAACAAGCAACTAGGGAGAGACGCCAATTCTTGATTACAGCATTATGCCTGGGGTGTGAACCAGTCACCTGTCCATCAAAGAAAGCCCAACTACTTTCTGAAAGCAGCAGGAA
This sequence comes from Neomonachus schauinslandi, assembly GCF_002201575.2. Classification (NCBI taxonomy): domain Eukaryota; kingdom Metazoa; phylum Chordata; class Mammalia; order Carnivora; family Phocidae; genus Neomonachus; species Neomonachus schauinslandi. The sequence continues at coordinate 129,771,545 of NC_058406.1, read as the reverse complement.
CTTATGTCAGTGAGAGAAGGATGTTCTTTCCTTATATAAACTGCATGTCTAGTACATTTCCCCAGCCCAGTATCATTTTTAATGTAAACGTCACCTTGTTACAGAACTCACTGTGCTTTCAAAGTTCCTTAGATCACTAATTAGTTATGTCACATTAATAGCAACTTCTCAGTTCTGTATCTTTCCATAATGATAGTTCTGTTGAAAAGGGAGGAAAAAAAAAAAAAGACCAGCTAAAAGTCAGGAAAGACACTGATATTTTCTGGGCACTTGCATACCACCCTCTGCCCCACATGATGGCCTCATGCCACACCTCCATTCCAGAAACCTACAAGGGCTCACAGTTGAAATAAACCACTCCCAATGCCTCAGTCTGGGATTCTGACCACTGAGAAGAGTGAGACATTGTCTTGAAAGTGATTACCAGTAGGATCCACTTTGCTCTAGCTCTGTGTGCTGAGGCTGGAGCAGGAGAAATTCTGAGCATTAATAGAGTGCATCACTGTTCTTTTCTAGTCATTCTGCCTCAGATGGCTGTCCAGTTTATATGTGCCACAGCAAACCTGGGATTAAAGTAGATCTTGAAATAGCCCGCACATAAAAAGACAAGTTCAAGAACAGAAGGAATGAAAGGTGAAATAAGAAGGGAAATGTTTTCTTCTTATGAAATTGGCCTACATAAAATAGTGCAACATAAATGTGGATTCTTGGAAAGCCGTATAAAAAACCAGCATTAGTACTGCCTTTGGACCAGGACAGACTCCAGTCCTTAAAGGAATAGGATGTTAAAGAGGAAGGAGCCTAATTCTCATGAACTCACAGAATACCAAGGTCCCAGGGGAACCCCAATTCCACCCAAAGAAAGTGATTCTATAATCAGAGTAAACCACTTTGGGGAACTTGTTCTATTTCATGGGTTTTTGTTGTTTTCAACACAGCCAACAGAATAAATTAATTTTTAACAAAATTCTACATAAATACATCCACTAATAAGAAAAAATGCTTGGCCAGACCATATGTCCTGATTTTCTATTTAGGAACTATAACCATCATATCTTGATTTATATGAACAGCATTAATTGAGCACCTGCTACATGCCAAGCACTATGCTAGATGCTAAGAATACACCATTAAGAAAGTCAGTGCCCCAGACCTCACAAGTTTACTAACTAGACATGTATCAACTTATAATGGCTGCATTGATCAGATTGCTTGGCATCTGATAGGAACTCGGTAAGCTGAAAAAATAAACTTCAAATAAATGAACGATAGAGATTTGTGAAAAAGAGAATGCCTAAGTCTGAACTGGCCCAGGAGAGACATCACAGAGGAGGTCTGTATCTCTTTCCCAACCCAATATATTAATATTAATATAGGAACTAAGAGTTTGTAGATAAATAACAATTCAGAAAGATGCCCAAGAGTAGAGGCAGACCTTCCAGACGAAGGCAATCATGCATAGAAAGGCATGAACTGTGGGAGAACAAGGCACATTCCCAGGACTGCAGATAGATCAGCACTGCAACAAGGACTCCCGTGGATACATGGTAGAAGGTGAGGCTTGGCATGTAGGTAGAATCTAGATCACAAAAAGAAGTCTGAGGAGTTCCACCCCTGCTGGAAGCAATGAGGAAGTAGTTGTAGTTTTGAAAAAAATCTCCTTGGAAGCCACCTGGAAAATGAAATTGAGTTCATCAAGAGTGGACACAGGAATGAGAGCCAAAATAAGACATGGAAGAGAAGAGGGTTTCAGAAACTCAGCAGGAAAAGATGGAATCGGCAGGGAGGTCTTGGTGACTATCAGAATCTGGAAGAAAGGGAGCGAAAGGAAGGCAATAAAGGATTGCTCTAAAGATCCCAGTTTGGGTGACTGAAATACACGGAAAGTCTGATTTGAGAGGAGGTGAGTGTAGAAAGCCAGGGTTTTGGGAAGGAGTTACAGATCCTAAGTTCTATTTGGGTACACTGACTTTCAGGTTAGTTGGAATCCAGTGGGAAAATCCTACAGGCCAATGGGACCAGATTTGTGAGACCAAGAGAGATGGGTGATAAGATTAAGACTTGAGAGTCACGGAGTCATCAACACCAGGAGCTTCTGGATAATCTGAAGGTAACAACCAGTATCCTAATTACTATATAAGCAAATAACAGTTATTGTTATTGCTAACAATGTGCCTGACACTTAGTACTTTACATAGATTACCCCATTTAATTTTCATAACAACTCTTTAAAAGAAATATAATTATTATGCCCATTTTTTAGATGAGTCAGCTGAGACAATACTGAAGTTAGATAAATCGGCCCAGGTCCTACAGTAAGTGCTGGAGCTGACATACTGCCTTCTCTCTAGAGCAGAGAGATTCTAAAGAAGAAGACAAGTCCAGAATCTACCCCAAAATACATTCTGGTTGGCCAGCATAGTACTTTTACAAATTGAATTTGAATGCCTTTGGCCAAAGCCTGCACCCGGCTCCCCAGGCTCACCACTAGCCCCAGCAAAGATCATCTTGTGCCCACCTACATGAGGTAATAGACACTGAGATGAACTGTCCAGCTCCCCTTTCATGGGAGGACTTGTCCCAACCAACTGTCAGCTCCTTCAGGGTTTGCCTCAGCTTTAGCGAGCTGTCTCTCCCAAGGTCACACCCATGGCTGATCATAGGGAAGAAGGCGGTAAAGGCCAGGTCATCTTGGCCGAACACAGAATGACTCTAATAGGTCATTCTAACGTCAGAGCCCTAGTGAGGTTGGATGAGGCTATCAATATGCATTGTAACTCAACTTCTCCTCTCCTCCTACCCAGTCCTGCTTCCTTCCCTCTCTTCCACAAGTGTTATTGTCCAGGGCACTTCCCAAAAAACATTTTGCTCACGAAATTCCATCCCAGAGTCAGCTTCCCAGAGAACCCAGCCTATGCAACATAACCTGCCTGTTCCTTGAACACATTAAATTCTGACATCTACAAAAGGGGTCAAGCATTGCCTTATGAGTTTCTGAATCTTTAAGACTTAAAGCACTTTGGGTGCCTCAGATGGTTAAGCGTCTGCCTTCAGCTCAGGTCATGATCCCAGGGTCCTGGGATCAAGTCCCGCATCGGGCTCTCTGCTCCTTGGGAGCCTGCTTCTCCCTCTGCCTCTCTCTCTCTCTCTCTCTCTCTGTCTCTCATGAATAAATAAATAAAATCTTAAAAAAAAAATACTTAAAGCACTTTAATATATGAACAAAAGCAATTTCAGAGGAACTTAGCTGACAGTGAACAAAAGTTGATTCAGATTCCTGTCCAGGCAAGAAAAGCTACTAAGAGTCCAGCCTGGGGTTGCTCCAACCTTGGCTCCCTTCTGCCTTCCCTTTATTTTTTTAATGCCTGCTGTTGAAGACTCCACACCTACAACTTAAACTTCCCAAACTCCAGCCCAAGCCAATTCAACATGGCATAAAATCTCAGGCTATAAACCAGGTTCTCTCCTGCCCCACTGAGGACAGAGTCAATGTAAGCAGAGAGGAGAATACAAATCTCACTGTTACGCATTCATTTCCATGACAGAATTTTGTCTGCCACCCAAGACTCCTCCATTAAAATGCGAATAATCTTAGCATATATATGTATATTTTATATGTCTTCAATATTTATATGTTGATAAAAAGATGAAAGAGGCTCATACCAGAATGGAAAAAATGGTTTTCTCTGGGATGTATAATTATTGGTATTTATTTTATTTTTTTTTCCACATATGTATTTTCTAAGATGAACCTGAGGTGTTTTTGTAATTAGAAAATGTTAAAATGATTTTTCAAAGATAAAAGGATTTTACCCTTCTCCTTTACAAATAACCTCAGAAAAAGTAGCCCATTAAGCTATGAGCCTGAGAGGAAGGTATTAATACCTTGCTGCTAATTAGTTAAAAAGCCAGCCAGCTCATATCAGAGTACTGAGGAAATGAGATGATTGATACACTCAGGATGGAATAGCTCTGCATTAGGTGAAACTGGCGTAGGTGAGGGGACAGTTTTATGATTAAGGCATCCGAGGTCCACCAGAGGAGGAAGGCTTTGCAAAAATGCACATGGGAGACATTACACTAACCTCATCCCTCACCTTCGTATCATCCATCCCTCTCTGCCAGCTCCCAAGGCATGCAGGGGGAGGGAGCCTACAGCTGGATGCACTTTCACTTTTTGTGGCCAGATGGGGCACCCGCCCAAAGCTCCTGCCTGCCTCCCTTCCTCCTCTGATGATTTCTGAAGTCCCCTTTGTTTCTCACCCTTGAATTTAGAGTCCAGAGCTAAGTCAAAGTACTTGATTCCTTGTCTCCCCTCCTCCAGGCCTCACCCTAGCCATTCTCACTGTCCAGAGCAGAAAGGAGCCCTCCAAACAGAACCAGAAAAAGAGATAAGAGCACAGGGAAGAAAAGGGGACTGATTCTCCAACTTGTTTCTTTTATGCTCCATTGATGTCTTCCACTAAAGACCCACTTCACCCCTTCACTCACTTCACTCCACTTAAGACCCTCTACACCCCTTGCCTTATGACCTTGCAGCCCTCTTCCCTGACTGGCTTGTTGTTTTTCTTTTTTTTTTCACCTTGAATGACACTGGTTCTGCTCTATACACAGGTCTGCTCACTCCCAATTGGCCCACAACCCAATATAGTCCATCTGCATGTGGGAATGTCCAGACATCTTTCCTGCTCTATGGAAGACAAAGGCTGACCCCAAGACCTGTCTCTGTATGAGGAAATGTCTCTGTCCCCGCTCCTAACTGTGCCAGACTCCCCCAGGTTGGCACGTGCACCCTGCCCTGCATGTTCCCTCATATCCGGAAGTTAGTAGAGCCATACAACTCCCTGTTCCCTGCCCAGCCACTAAAGTTCGGCTCAGGGAGCGGGGAGGCAGGGAGAAAAGCACCTTCTCTTCTCTGTAATGGGCAAGGTCAGTGCTTTGCCCAGGTCCCCCTGGACCCATTTTTATCATTTTGTGCACTCCCTGAATTTCACCTTTAACAGCTAGCACCTAAGGATCTTTTCTGAAAGAGCTACCAGAGCCTGCTTTGTCTGCACACCTAACTGGTAGTGTCTGAGAATGTATGTCCCCAATGCCCAACCCCCTCCCTTCATGATCCTTAACCAATAGTTGACGGGGGCAGGAGCATGAAAGCCTCAGCAACCTTGCTGTGGGTTCAGACAATTCTAGAGCACGACCTGTACCCTAGAGTTCCCCTGAAGGGTCAGCTTGAAGCAACCCTCTGGGTTCTCCTTCCACGTGCTGATTCCCAGTCTCCCTGACTACTGTCTTTAATACATCACTTGCCTAAGAATCTTCCCTCAGTGTCTGCTTCTGGGGAAGACGACTTAAGTACTCTCCCTCTACCTCTCTTCTTTCTTCTTCCTAGAAGGGGTGAGTACAAACTCATTCTCTATTCTATATTCCTAACACTGTAGTTCAGCAAACTTCACTTCTTACGGTGGAGAGACCACTGACTTTTTTAAATGTTTTTTCTAAAGAAATATCAAGAGTGATTCAGCACAATCTTCTTTTAACAAGACAGATACACTCTTGAAAAATGAAAACCCAGGTACCCTTTTGGACTTGGCAATAATACACAGCCAACAAAAGCCTTGGGCCAAATGAATTTATCTCAGAATTTTAAGCTTAGAATATCCCTGACCCCTTTATTGAATTTCATGTTAAACCTGTTAAATTATTTTCGACCAAATTGCAAGTTATCCTCCAGATGCTGAATATGACCTGCTTTTTAAAAATGGGTTAAAAACATTTCAGTGTGCTCCCTCTGACATCATTCCATAATTAACGTTAACTTTAAAATCTGAGGCAGCCCTCTTTACAACAAACTGCCAATAAAACGTGGTCTGTGGGCGCCTGGGTGGCTCAGATGGTTAAGCGTCTGCCTTCGGCCCAGGTCATGATCCCAGGGTCCTGGGATCGAGTGCCACATCGGGCTCCCTGCTAGGCGGGGAGCCTGCTTCTCTCTCTCTCTCTCTCTCTCTCTGACTCGAATGAATGAATGAATGAATGAATGAATAAATAAATAAATAAATAAATAAATAAATAAATAAATAAAATGTGGTCTGCAGAGACCTGACTAGATTTAATATGATACAAGAAGCTCCCAACAATGGGCTAATACCTTCCTCAAATCAATGCTGCATATGTGGTACCTAAGGAAGCACCACTGAGTTCATACTTGGTATAACAAGGCCAAACCTAAAGTTAAGCCATTTACCATAAAATAAAAAATAACTCATATTGTCAATCAGAGATCTAGAGTCCCAATCTCAAAAGGGGAAAGCTCAATGTTTGTCTTTCTACCAATATTGTAGGTTGACCTTAGGTATTTCATTTTGTAATCTCTAAGTGGAGATGTTCCAAAATATGCTGATGCTTGATGATATAATGAAATAGTGTCCATCAAATTAATTTTCATCCTCCTGTGAATTCCATCATATTCTGCCAAACAGAACATGGTAAAGCAGAGAACTATTACCAAAGTCATGGGTAATTCTGAAATTCAAGAACACAATTAAGCCTGAAACAAGCATTGTATATGTGTGTGTACATATGTATGTACGTACATATATGTAGAGAGAGAACATGTTATATATAGTATAAACTATGTATACATACTACAATTTCAATGGCTTCTCCAATGCCCCAAATAATTCCCCTCAGTTCAGCAAAGGAGGTTTATCTACAATGGGTGAGGCAGCATGCTAAAGATTCAAAGGTAGATATAAAGTGATCCCTTGTTAATTTCTCCCTCATATATGCCCCCTAATAACAGAGCCTGTAACTCTCAGTCTGTTTCAGACTCACTTGGGGCACTTTAAACCGTATTTTTGTCCAAGCTACACCCTAGAGAGATTCTGATTTACTGTTTTTCATCCAATCTAACAGTATTGTCTATTGGAAGTACATTTTATGTACAACTAAGAAAGCAACATACTTCATATTGAATTATGGCACAATTCCTTTCTTATCACATCAATTATTAGAAGCATCAATTGGAAGTATTGATTTCTGAGATGTTAAAATATGGGGAAAATTGCATTTGGAACCGACTAAAAATAGCAGTTGACCTAGTTTGAAGACCTAAATATCAATGTGTTTTAAATGAGCCTTAGGTAATTCTAATAAGAACCACAGCCTTAGTACCTTTGCCATACATCTTATCATTCAACCATCCTTTCATTCGTTCCAGAAGCATACCTCAAATACTTAATGAGCCTCAGATGCTGCATAATGTATATTTACATTTTTTATATTTATTTATAATATAAATATATAGAGATATCTCTATATAGATATGTACAGATCTATATAGAGAGAAAGAGGTGGGGACAGTAGACATTAATATGGCATGGTTCCCGGAGGAGCAAGATGGCGGAGGAGTAGGAGACCTAAATTTTGTCTGGTCCCAGGAATTCAGCTAGATAGGGATCAAACCATTCTGAACACCTAGGAACTCAACAGGAGATGGAAGAAAAGAATAGCAGCAACTCTCTGAACAGAGGAGCCACCACTTTCTAGAAGGTAGGATGTGCGGAGAAGTGAATCCAAGGCGATATTCTGGAAAATAGACAGCGGGGGAGGGGGCCTCCATCAGCTGCTACCGGCAAGTAATAGAGCAGCGGAGCACAAAATCCAAACTTTTAGAAGTTGGCTCCGCCGAGGGACGTCACTCTAGTGGCTAAGCGGGGAGTGGGGGTGGAACCCCCACTGGGACAGTGTGGTCTCAGGACCCTCAGGGTCACAGAAAGACCAGGGGTGCCTGAGTGCAGCAGAGCTCCCAGGTATCGGAGCGGGGAAGCTGGCTGCAGAGATGGAGCTGAGGAGTGGGCTCTCAGCTCAAGGTTGCCATAAACCGTGATCCACGGCACAGTCAGGCCACTGCTCCTCCAGCAGGGGCGCAACAAGTGGCAGATCCAGGGAGACTCTCCTTCCTCCCCTGGGAGGAGCGGCACGGGAGTGCACTGCAGGGATCTGCTGGGTTTGGAGACTCCACATGGGTTGGGTGCCAGAGACAGAAATGCTCGGTCACAGGCCGGGTGAGCATGGAGTGCGGCCTGAGACCGGGGAGATGGGAGTGATTGACTGCTTTTCTCTGGGGGTGCACTGAGGAGTGGGGGCCCAAGTTCTCAGCTCCTCGGGGCAGAGATTGGGAGGCCACAATTTTCCCTCTCGTCCTCCAAAGCTATATGGAAAGTTTTCAGGGAACAAAAGCTCCTGAGAGCAAACCTGAGATTACTTAGCCTGACCCGGCAAGGGCGGGGCAATTCCGCCTCCGGCAAAGACATTTGGGAACCATGGCAACAGGTCCCTCCCCCAGAAGATCAGCAAGAACAGCCAGCCAAGACCAAGTTTACCGGTCAATGAGAATGGCAGAACTCCAGCTCTAGGGGAATACAGCACATAGAATTCATGGCTTTTTTCCCTGATTCTTTAGTCTTTCAAAGTTAATTTTTTTTAACTTTTTTTTTGAATTTTTCTTTTTCCCTTTTTCAACGAACATCTTACCAATTCCTTTTTTAAAAATTTTTATTTTCCATTTTTACTCATATTCTATCCCTTCATAGTAGTTAACCTTATTTTTGGTATATATATATGTATATATATTTGTGTATATAATATATATGTATATATGTGTGTATATAATATATATGTATATATGTGTATGTAATCTATATATATATGTTGTTCTCTCTTTAAAATATTGGGATACAGTTTCTTCTAACAGACCAAAATATACCCTAAATCTCTAGTGTATGGCTTTGTTCTACTGTCCTGCCTGATCACATTCTCTCCTTTTTTTTTTTAATTCCTCTTCTTTCTTTTTTCAACCAACTTCTTATCAATTCCTTTTATAAAATCTTTTATGATTTTCATCTTTACAGTCATATTCCATCCCTTCATCATATTTACCCTTATTTTTGTACATATACAAGTTTTTCTTTCTTTAAAACATTGGGAGGCACTTTCTTCTAACAGACCAAAATACACCCAAAATCTAGTGTGTGGCACTGATCTATGCACCAGCCTGATCATATTTGATCATATTCTGTTTGTTGATTTTTTTTTTTATCTTTTTCTTTTCTTTTTTCTTTTTTCTTTTTTCCCTTTCTTTTCCCCCAGTTTCGGGTCTCTTCTGATTTGTTTAGTGTATATTTTTCTGGGTCGTTGTTACCCTGTTAGCATTTTGTTCTCTCATTCATTTATTCTCCTCTGGAAAAAATGACAAGACAGAAAAAGTCACCTCAAAAAAAAGAACAAGAGGCAGTACTGATTTACAGGGACCTAATCAATACGGACATTAGTAAGATGTTGGAACTAGAGTTCAGAATGACGATTTTAAAGATACTAGCTGGGCTTGAAAAAAGCATGGAAGATATTAGAGAAACCCTTTCTGGAGAAATAAAAGAGCTAAAATCTAACCAAGTCAAAATCAAAAAGGCTATTAATGAGGTGCAATCAAAAATGGAGGCTCTAACTGCTAGGATAAATGAGGCAGAAGAAAGAATTAGTGATATAGAAGACCAAATGATGGAAAATAAAGAAGCTGAGAAAAAGAGAGATAAACAACTACTGGATCATGAGGGCAGAATTCGAGAGATAAGTGACACCATAAGAAGAAACAATATTAGAATAACTGGGATCCCAGAAGAAGGAGAGAGAGGGGCAGAAGAGCAAATTATAGCAGAGAACTTCCCTAATTTGGGGAAGGAAATAGGCATCAAAATCCAGGAGGCAGAGAGAACCCCCCTCAAAATCAATAAAAATAGGTCACACCCTGATATCTAATAGTAAAACTTACGAGTCTCAGAGACAAAGAGAAAATCCTGAAAGCAGCTCGGGAGAAGAGATCTGTAACCTACAATGGTAGAAACATTAGACTGGCAACAGACCTATCCACAGAGACCTGGCAGGCCAGAAAGGACTGGCACGATATATTCAGAGCGCTAAATAAGAAAAATATGCAGCCAAGAATACTATATCCAGCTAGGCTGTCATTGAAAATAGAAGGAGAGATAAAAAGCTTCCAGGACAAACAAAAACTAAAGGAATTTGCAAACACAAAACCAGCCCACAAGAAATACTGAAAGGGTCCCTCTAAGCAAAGAGAGAGCCTAAAAGTAACATAGACCAGAAAGGAACACAGACAATATACAGTAACAGTCACCTTACAGGCAATACAATGGCACTAAATTCCTATCTTTCAATAGTTACCCTGACTGTAAATGGGCTAAATGCCCCAATCAAAAGACACAGGCTATCAGATTGGATTTAAAAAACAAGACCCATTGATATTCTGTCTGCAAGAGACTCATTTTAGACCCAAAGACACCCCCAGATTGAAAGTGAGGGGGTGGAAAACCATTTACCATGCTAATGGACACCAAAAGAAAGCAGGGGTGGCAATCCTTATATCAGACAAATTAGATTTCAACCAAAGGCTATAATAAGAGTTGAGGAAGGACGCTATATCATACTTAAAGGGTCTATCCAACAAGAAGATCTAACAATTGTAAATATCTATGCCCCTAACATGGGAGCAGCCAATTCTATAAGGCAATTAATAACAAAAGCAAAGAAACACATTGACAACGATACAATAATAGTGGGGGACTTTACCACCCCCCTCACTGAAATGGACAGATCGTCTAAGCAAAACATCAACAAGGAAATAAAGACTTTAAATGACACACTGGACCAAATGGACTTCACAGACATATTCAGAACATTCCATCCCAAAGCAATGGAATACACATTCTTCTCTAGTGCCCATGGAACATTCTCCAGAACAGATCACATCCTAGGTCACAAATCAGGTTTCAACTGGTACCAAAAGATTGGGATCATTCCCTGCCTATTTTCAGACCACAATGCTTTGAAACTAGAACTCAATCACAAGAGGAAAGTCAGAAAGAACTCAAATACATGGAGGCTAAAGAGCATCCTACTGAAGAATGAATGGGCCAACCAGGAAATTAAAGAAGAATTTAAAAAATTCATGGAAACAAATGAAAATGAGAACACAACTGTTCAAAATCTTTGGGATGCAGCAAAGGCAGTCCTAAGAGGAAAGTATATAGCAATACAAGCCTTTCTCAAGAAACAAGAAAGGTCTCAAATACACAACTTAACCCTACACCTAGAGGAGCTGGAAAAAGGACAGCAAATAAAGCCTAAACCCAGCAGGAGAAGAGAAATAATAAAGATCAGACAGAAATCAATGAAATAGAAACTAAAAGAACAGTAGAACAGATCAACGAGACTAGGAGCTTGTTCTTTGAAAGAATTAATAAGATTGATAAACCCCTGGCCAGACTTATCAAAAAGAAAAGAGAAATGACCCAAATAAATAAAATCATGAATGAAAGAGGAGAAATCACAACCAACACCAAAGAAATACAAACAATTATAAGAATATATTATGAGCAACTATATGCCAGCAAATTAGATAATCTGGAAGAAACGGATGCATTCCTAGAGATGTATCAACTACCAAAACTGAATCAGGAAGAAATAGAAAACCTGAACAGACCTATAACCACTAAGGAAATTGAAGCAGTCATCAAAAATCTCCCAATAAGCAAAAGCCCAGGGCCAGATGGCTTCCTAGGGTAATTCTACCAAACATTTAAAGAAGAATTAATACCTATTCTTCTGAAACTGTTCCAAAATATGGAAATGGAAGACTCCCAAACTCGTTTTATGAGGCCACCACTACCTTGATCCCAAAACCAGACAAAGACCCCATCAAAAAGGAGAATTACAGACCAATATCCTTGACGAACATGGATGCAAAAATTCTCACCAAAACACTAGCCAATAGGATCCAACAGTACATTAAAAGGATTATTCACCACGACCAAGTGGGATTTATCCCTGGGCTGCAAGTTTGGTTCAACATCTGCAAATCAATCAATGTGATACATACATTAATAAAAGAAAGAACAAGAACCATATAATCCTCTCAATAGATGCAGAAAAAGCATTTGACAAAGTACAGCATCCTTTCTTGATCAAAACTCTTCAGAGTATAGGCATAGAGGGTACATACCTCAATATCATAAATGCCATCTATGAAAAACCCACAGCGAATATCATTTTCAATGTGGGAAAAACTGAGAGCTTTCCCCCTAAGGTCAGGAACACGGCAGGGATGTCCACTATAACCACTGCTCTTCAACATAGTATTAGAAGTCCTAGCCACAGCAATCAGACAACAAAAAGAAATAAAAGGCCTCTGATTCGGCAAAGAAGAAGTCAAACTCTCACTCTTTGCAGATGATATGATACTTTATGTGGAAAACCCAAAAGACTCCACCCCAAAACTGCTAGAACTCATACAGGAATTCAGTAAAGTGGCAGGATATAAAATCAATGCACAGAAATCGGTGGCATTCCTGGGCGCCTGGGTGGCTTAGTTGGTTAAGCAACTGCCTTCGGCTCAGGTCATGATCCTGGAGTCCTGGGATCAAGTCCCACATCAGGCTCCCTGCTCAGCAGGGAGTCTGTTTCTCCCTCTGACCCTCCTCCCTCTCATTTTCTCTGTCTCTCATTGTCTCTCTCGCAAATAAATAAAATCTTAAAAAAAAATTAAAAAAAAAAGAAATCAGTGGCATTCCTATACACCAACAACAAGACAGAAGAAAGAGAAATTAAGGAGTTGATCCCATTTACAACTGCACCCAAAACCATAAGATACCTAGGAATAAATATAACCAAAGAGGCAAAGACTCTGTACTCAGAAAACTATAAAATACTCATAAAAGAAATTGAGGAAGGGGCGCCTGGGTGGCTCAGTCATTAAGCGCCTGCCTTCAGCTTAGGTCATGATCTCAAGGTCCTGGAATCGAGCCCCACATCGGGCTCCCTGCTCAGCGGGAAGCCTGCTTCTCCCTCTCCCTCACTTGTATTCCCTCTCTTGCTGTCTCTCTCTCTGTCAAATAAATAAATAAAATCCTTAAAAAAAAAAAAAAGAAATTGAGGAAGACACAAAGAAATGAAAAAACGTTCCATGCTCATGGATTGGAAGAACAAATATTGTGAAGATGTCAATGCTACCTAGAGCAATCTACACATTTAATGCAATCCCTATCAAAATAGGGATTCAAAAGAAAAGCAAAGCTGGTGGCATCACAATTCCAGACTTTAAGCTCTATTACAAAGCTGTCATCATCAAGACAGTATGGTACTGGCACAAAAACACACACATAGATCAGTGGAACAGAATAGAGAGCCCAGAAATGGACCCTCAACTCTATGGTCAACTAATCTTCAACAAGGCAGGAAAGAATGTCCAATGGAAAAAAGACAGTCTCTTCAACAAATGGTGCTGGGAAAATTGGACAGCCACATGCAGAATGAAATGGGACCATTTCCTTACACCACACACAAAAATAGACTCAAAATGGTTGAAAGACCTAAATGTGAGACAAGAATCCATCAAAATCCTAAAGGAGAACACAGGCAGCAACCTCTTTGACCTCAGCTGCAGCAACTTCTTCCTAGAAACATCGCCAAAGGCAAGGGCAAAAATGAACTACTGGGACTTCATCAAGATAAAAGGCTTTTGCACAGCAAAAGAAACAGTCAACAAAACCAAAAGACAACCGACAGAATGGGAGAAGATATTTGCAAATGACATATCAGATAAAGGGCTAGTATCCAAAATCTATAAAGAATTTATCAAACTCAACACTCAAAGAACAAATGATCCAATCAAGAAATGGGCAGAAGACATGAACGGACATTTTTCCAAAGAAGACATCCAAATGGCCAACAGACACATGAAAAAATGCTCAACATCGCTTGGCATCAGGGAAATCCAAATCAAACCCTCAATGAGATACCACCTCACACCAGTGAGAATGACTAAAATTAACAAGTCAGGAAACGACAGATGTTGGCGGGGATGCGGAGAAAGGGGAACCCTCCTACACTGTTGGTGGGAATGCAAGCTGGTGAAGCCACTCTGGAAAACAGTATGGAGGTTCTTCAAAAAGTTGAAAATAGAGCTACCATATGATCCAGCAATTGCACTACTGGGTATTTACCCCAAAGATACAAATGTAGGGATCCAAAGGGGTACGTGCACCCCGATGTTTATAGCAGTAATGTCCACAATAGCCAAACTGTGGAAAGAGCCCAGATGTCCATCGACAGATGAATGGATAAAGAAGAAGTGGTATATATATACAATGGAATATTATGCAGCCATCAAAAGGAAGAAATCTTGCCATTTGCAATGACATGGATGGAACTGGAGGGTATTATGCTGAGCGAAATAAGTCAATCAGAGAAAGACATGTATCATATGACTTCACTGATATGAGGAATTCTTAATCTCAGGAAACAAACTGAGGGTTGCTGGAGTGGTGGGGGTGGGAGGGATGGGGTGGCTGGGTGATTGACATTGGGGAGGGTATGTGCTATGTTGAGCACTGTGAATTGTGTAAGACTGTTGAATCACAGACCTGTACCTCTGAAACAAATAATATATGTAAAAAAAAAAAAAAAGAAGAAGAAGAAGATAGCTGAAGGGAAAAATGAAGGGAGGAAATCGGAGGGGGAGATGAACCATAACAGACTATGGACTCTGAGAAACAAACAGAGTTCTAGAGGGGAGGGGGTGGGGGGATGGGTTAGCCTGGTGATGGGTATTAATGAGGGCACATACTGAATGGAGCACTGGGTGTTATATGCAAACAATGAATCATGGAACACTACATCTAAAACTAATGATGTAATGTATAGTGATTAACATAACATAATAAAAAAAAAATATGGCATGGTTCCCACCCTTGAGGAGCTTATGCTCTAGTATAGAAGAGACAGGTAAATTAGTGATTACAATCATTTTTTGTCTCCCTCACTAGACCATGAATATAGTAACTTTTCCTTAAATAAAATGACTCTATTTCTAATAGAATGGAAAAAAATATGCAAACCCTCTGTCTGATGGATGAAGACCTTCACGTTTTTTATGCTCTGGTACCTTGCTCTTCCACACATCAGATCTCCATAAATCAGAAAACCATGGGCAATACTGCTGTTTTCAGGTAAGAAGCAAGTGGACTTTTAGCACTAATAAAAACAAGGAAACAGAGGTGTAGTTGACTAGAAATAGCTGAAAATGCCTCATTATCAACAAAATCAGGGACAAGAAAGATCACAAAATTAAAATAAAAAGTGGAACGTAAAAGGAAATGAATGGCAAGCTACAAAGGTGGCTGATAGAAGATATGGCATTAGAGATTAGAAGCAGCCAAGACCACAAAAATTACCAGCAGTGAAAGATAACAGCGGACGAGAGATCTGGTAACAAAGAGAGTTTTGGGGCTTAGAGTTAAGAATGAGTCATACTGAAGAGTCCTCTTTGAGGAACTACTGTGTTTATGTCAATGTGACAACTTTGTTTCTGAATAGATGTAATCTCTCTTGGATGTTACTCATCACTAGAAAATAGAACTCCCCATTTAGACTTTACCTGGAAATCTTTTAATGAGTCTGCCTTACATATTTACACTTAATGTGTTTAAACCTTACCTCCACCCAAAGTATGCAACTTAAAATATATTAATGGATAATCCAAAAGAGAGTTCAGAGTAGGTTTACATCTCTAAATTATGTTCTAATTCATTTATCTCTCTTATTCCTTTGATAACCTATTATGTGAATGATCTAGTATAGGATCAATCCAAGGAGACTCCACTCCATAACCAGTATGCATCAGCAAATGACTGCCTGAAAAATTCAGAATTCTACCCATAAAGGGACCACATATATGTAAACCCGGTACCAGTTGTAAAAACCTAGTCAATAATGCACTTAATAGGGGTGCCTGGGGGGTACAGTCAGTTGAGCATCTGACTCTTGGTTTCAGCTCAGATCATGGTCTCAGGGTCATGGGATTGAGCCCCATGTTGGGCTCTGCACTCAGCACAGAGTCTGCTTGGGAATCTCTCTCCCTCTCCCTCTGTCCCTCCCTCTTGTGTTTTCTCTAATAAATAAATAAATCTTTAAAAATAATAATGATGCATTTAATAAGGGTAAAGACATGGATGGATCCTAAGTTTATTTTTTTTTAATAAGTATACATTCTAGACTCCTTGACTTGAGCACTAGCAAACAATTCATCCAATGATGGGTATATACTGAACGCCTGTGTTGGCCCTAATACTATATTTCATCTGTGAGATATTTGAAGTGATGCCATTTAGTCCCTTCACACAAAGAGTTTACATATCACCATTACCTCATTCATATATTCATCTATCATTATTGAGTTCCTACTTTGTACCAGGCATTAAGAGACAAAAATCTCATATTCCAAGAGGAAAGAAACACATAAACATATAACTGGTATTATGAGGCATTTAGTACAGCACCTGGTAATTCCAGATGCCAAATCCGTGTTTGCTGACCCTAATGAGCACAGGTATTCATGTAACCATGAGGAGCTCAATTTGGCTAAAGGATCCATTGTCAGGAAAAATAGAACACAAAGCTGGAAAACTAGGCAAGGAACTGGATTATTAATGACTTTATAAGCTATGCTGAGAGGTCTGAATTTTTTCTGGCAGTGGGAATGACTGAAGGTTTTTAAGCAGATGGATGGCATAATCTATGCTCTGTGGGCAATAGTAAAGATGATGGATTTAAAGAGGTGAGTCTGGAGCCAAGGAGATCTGTTGGAAGGCCAGGGCAATAGTCCAAAAGAAGAATGACAAAGGCTTGCACTAAGCCAGTGGTGCCAGAGATGGATAAGACATGTTTATGAATAGAACTGACAGAACTTGAAGACTGGATGATGAGTTTCTAAGAGAAAGGACAGACTCAAGAGTGGCTGGGGCAACTGCTTAGGAGCTTCTTTATAGAAACTCATTACAGGGACAGGAGTGAGTTAGAGCAAGAGGGAGGGGCAGGTAACAGGTACAACTTCAGACATGCTGAAGTTGAGAGGTCTCTGAGACATCAAAATTCAGATTTCTAGTAGCCAGTCAGAGCTAAGAGAAGTATCTGAGTCAAAGACACCTGTTTTATCTCCAAGAGATGCAACTAAGGAAAGAATATGTACACAATGGAAACAATTCATGAACAAAGAAACATGGAATGTTTTTATATGCTAAATTGCCTTAAATGGAGTAATCATGGGTTCAGAGTTCAGAGAGCAGGTAAGACCATGCTACCTGACAGAGTAGGGGAAAACAAGCTTGGCCTTGAGGGATAAATAGAATTTGAACAAGCAGAGGAAAGAAATTTCAATCATCAGAATATGCACACGTGCCAAGTCAGAAGGCAGAAGTGGAAGCTTAGGTTAAGAAGGATGGGCATCAAGAATGAATAGTAAGGGAGGAGCAGATCACTAAGGGTCCTAAAAATCAGGAAGAGGAATGAAGTCTTATCATAACAGAAATCAAGAAGCTGTTACACCTTTTTTTTTTTTTAAGAACTTCATGATAGAAAGGTTTAACTATGCAATCCACAAGCAGTTTATAAGATTCATCCCATGGGTATTTATATGCCCAATACAAAGTTATCATCTCTTCAGTAAAGTCCTTAGATCATCTACATTTATACAGAGGACTCTTAAAAAGGAAACTTTACAAAAGATATAGCAAGGTGAAGAAGCAGACTAACAGTGAAATTTCACAATGTCAAGTATCATTATAATAAATCACTCTGCCTGAAAAATATTTTCATGTTCTGCAGATGGTCCATAATAACAGTGTTTTGTTGAGCAGCTTATAATGTGTCTTCTGTAGTGAAAGATCCCATTTAACACATGCTTTCCTTTATCCTTGACCACCTACATCACTTTCCATGATGACTCTGAAACATTTATGAGTTTGCTTGTTTTTAACTAACAATTGAGTCAAAAATCTAACAAAGGAATTTCATCCTCCCTCTGGATAGTAGCATTAGCTTGAGAGTCGTAGTTTGAATAATAGGGACCCAACCTCCTCTACCCTCAATTCATTTGAGTTGAGCAGACTGACACAGTACCTTCCTACCATGATGGCCACCATCTCCACAGTTCCACAAGTAGGCATGTAACTAGAGGTGGTCACTGTAATTGGCTCGGGGTGGGGCTGGGGGGCAGGTAGGGGGAGAGAGGCAAACCAGAAAACAGACTCTCTTTACTATAGAGAACAAACTGAGGGTTGCTGGAGGGGAGGTGGGCAGCAGGGATGAATTAAATGGATGACAGGGATTAAGGATGGCACTTGTGATGAGCACCGGGTGTTATAAATAAGTGATAAACCACCAAATTCTATTCCTGAAACTAATATAACACTGTATGTTAACTAAATGAAATTTAAATAAAAACTTGAAGCTAAAAAGAAAAAAAAAGAATGGATACATAACCTGAGTTAATCTAGTGAGATACTGGCAGATACCATTGGGTACTTAGCCCAGCTCACCCCTTCTTCCTTGCTAATAAAACTCTGATTTTTTTTTTTTGGTTATTGGGTGATGTGAACAACATCCATGGGCTCCTACCTAGCCCCAAGGGATAAAGGGTAACAAGCCTAAAACTATCAAGGTAATTGCATTTCCCTTGGAAAGGATTGGTAAAGCATAAGCATGTGTTGTAACTGACGCATGAGACATAAGGAGAGGTCTGTTCAGTGGCTTCTGGAGAGTTTTTCTGCATTCTTAAAAGAAGACACAAACCAGGGACTTATTCTTTCCTACCTTTGGACATTGTCATATGAAGATGTGATGTTGGGAGTTTTTTCAACTATTTGAGACCATAAGGGAAAAAAAAGAGAGCCACAGAGAAGCTAACATGACTGAGCCTCTGAGTTTACTAACTAGAACTGATCTCTATCTCTGGGCTTCTTGCTATGTGAAAAAAGTAAGCCTGTTTTATCCAGTTTTCTGTTACTTGTAGCCAAAATCATCCAAACTGACTCAGGCTCAAATCTGTGACTTTTGCTGCTACTCTTGGAAAACAGTTTTTCTTCTATTGACGTGACTCTCAGGTATAATGAAACCCTGAAACTCTCACCAGCCACCGTAGGGAGGCAACAGTCAGAGAATATAGTCAACACAGAGAGAAGCATTGCCTAGAGATGGAGATACAAAAATTCCTAATGACATTGTTTGAGCACCTAGATCCAGTTTTCCATGAAGTTTCTCCCCAATTTTTCAGTTACATGAACCAAAACATTCCCTTTTTTGCTCTTGCTAGTCTGAATGGCATCTCTTCCACTTGTAATTTAAAGAGACCACACATACACAGGTAGGGAAGGAAAAAGAAAAACTGGTTGGGATAACATATAGAAAACCCCTAGTAGAATGTCTAGTACTCTGGTATTGAGTGGGCACCCACTAAACAACGGTGGAACCTAAATCTAAGCTTCCTGTGCCTCTTTTATTCTTCAGTCAAATCATCATTACCATAATAACATTAAATGAGTGCCAGCAGTCTCCACCTCCACCTCAATATCAAATGTTCCATCAGCTTGAAATAAAACCTGTCCAAGCATCCATACCAGTCCCCAAAGCAATTTAGGAGGAAAAGGAAGCAAAGTGGTCAATGAGTATGCTTTCCTTCTTCCTACTTTAAAGATAATTCCTTTTATGTATTAGGTCATTTTAATATAAATTATCCCCAGCTGTTTTGTCCTCAGCTTCTGCCAAATGGCTGGGAATGATTCCCAGCATTTTATCAAGTGTAATCACATTCACAGGTCTCATCTGGCTCAGTCCTCCATCACAGCACATTTGGTTTATATGTTAATATTTGTCTACATGACAAGGTTTCAAGCCTTCAAGACTAGGAACAGTCTTTTTCAATGAACATTCAGTACCTAATGCAGCATCTTAAACATTGAAGGCACCTAATAATATTTGCTGATTGAATACGTGAATGAATTCAACCTCAAAGTCTCCTCTAATTTGTATAAGAAGGCAGAGGTATTCTTTAAAGATGAGCCATGCCAGAGAGTCCAAACGCACCAGATTATTTGTCTGTCAAGGGTAGTTCTTAGCTGAAAACAGCAGAATATTCACCCTGGCTGATTAATTAGAAAAGGATTTTATTTAAAGGATATTGGGTAGCACATAAATTGATAGATGGGGTGGAGAACCAGTCACAAGGTTTACCTTCTCAAAACAAAGCCCAATTTCAAACCACAGAACTGACCCAATAAGGAAACCACCACCACACTGAGCACTGGAGAAGGTGCTGCCATGGCCATCAGGGCAACCAAAAATGGAGGCTCCATTTCCACCTTATTTTCTCAGATTCTTCATACGTCAATTGCAGACTCATGCAAATGCATCTGATTGGCAGAGTCTGGGTTCCCATCCTTGCATCCTTGTTGCAAAGGGATTTGGAATTTGAGTCTACTTCTATATTGGGGAGGTAAAAATTCATTGTAAAAAAGGTTATCCTCAATATAGAAAGACCACCTAAAAGATGAACAGTCATGACACATGATCCCTGCTTCAGAACTTAGAATTTTAGGCACAAAGTCATCTGCATGAGTCCCATATCATCTGGACCAAAGCCCTCAAACGAGGCAACAACTGACTCCAGATCCCTCTGAGCTGACTCTTTAGGCTAATTTCCTCTGGTCCACTCTCTGACATTGGTCACCCAGGTTGACCTTGGGGCAGGGAGAAAACTAGAAAGAGATGTGAGAAAGGTGTTAGGTTTAGTTTAAGAAACTTGTCTCAAATGTTTTGTCCAAAGTGAATGCTGAGAGACTTGTATCCATTATCTCACAAATTTTTGAGGTAGGTAGTATTTTACTTCACTCCACATCAAGGAAATTGAATAGCAGAAAAAGTTGTTCAACTGGAATTCATCATCACAACTGCATGCTGCCCACCTTTTCTGATGGATCCCACTGCACTCTGACAACATTTTTAAGTCCTCTGGCACTTGTGTATTTAAAACTTAACTAAAATACTTTGTATTTTTTTTTTCTTTATTGCCTTCAGTTTCTCAAGTGTTTATTATGGTATATTTTCCAAAAATGCTTCTTGAACAAAATAACACAGACTTTACAAAAGCCTAAATCATCTATACTCTCTGCCTTTATTGACCTTGAATCCTATATATCACAATTGCTGAGACTTTTCTTTCTTTCTGTAAAATAAATCAAATAATTACAGCATGCCACATAATACATACAATGCTCTTTCGCTAGCATAACATTTACTCTTACAGGCACTTGTTTTCTGTAATTACTGCGTATATGAAAATAAGCCTCCACTGAAAGCTATGAAAAAAATCAATTCAAAAGAGAATCTCTAACTTACCAACACTGGAGAGATGTTTACCAATATGCACACACCATTTATGAGCACTGCCTACTGGGAAGAAAAACAACAACAACAACAACACTAACAGTTCACAAATTGCTCCAAGAATAAATCTTATTGACAAGGCAACAAAATGGAATTGAAAAATGCTGTCAGCTCAGTGATTTGTTGACAAATTATCCATGATAATCAGTAATTCCTAATTTCATGATTTCTAACAGAACCCACTCTGGTGAGCACTAAATGTCTTTTGTTGATATCTCACAGTAAGGACATTGTTTATTATTTTTACCTCATGTCTTTTAATGAAAGACAGCTATTGTCATGGCAAGACATAGGTATGAATCCTGGCTCTATCTCTTCTATCTGTTAGACTTTAGTAAATTATTTTACCTCTCTTAATCCTCATTTCCCTATCTCAGAGCTGATATATCCCAAGAGTTTTTGAGAGGGCCAAACTAAAGGCATTAACAAGCAGAAACTTAATAAACAATATATTTAACATATACTCACAGTATAAATTTCTGCTAGAATTCAGTGGTAGAAATAAATATGACTTGCCATATACTTCCTTTAAATTAGGGCTAACATACTTTATAACGGACCAAGAGAGCAAATCAGAGACCAAAGAGTGCAAACTAAGAACATGCTAGGGGCGCCTGGGTGGCTCAGTCATTAAGCGTCTGCCTTTGGCTCAGGTCATGATCCCAGGGTCCTGGGATCGAGCTCCGCATCAGGCTCCCTGCTCAGCGGGAAGCCTGCTTCTCCCTCTCCCACTCCCCCTGCTTGTGATCCCTCTCTTGCTATGTCTCTGTCAGATAAATAAAAGCTTTAAAAAAAAAAAAACCTTTCTCCCATCTCAAATCCCCATAAATGATATAAAAAATTTTGTAATTAAAAGCAGCACTAGAGAAAAGTCTTTCCTTCACTGTACATGAAGGAAACCATCAACAAAATGAAAGATAACCTACTGAATGAGAGGAGATATTCACAAATAATATATCTGATAAGGGGTTAATATCCAAAATATACAAAGAACATATACAATTCAACACCAAAGAAAAACAATTCGATTTAGAAATGGGCAGAAGACCTGAATAGACATTTTTCCAAAAAAGAAGTTGGCCAACAGACACATTAAGAGGTGCTCAACATCAATGATCATCAGGGAAATGCAAATCAAAATCAGAATGAGATACCCCCTGACACCCATCAGAATGTCTAGAAGTGAAAAAATAAGAAATAAAATGTTGGCAAGCATGTGGAGAAGAGGGAACTCTCATGCACTGGTTGTGGGAATGTAAATTGGTACGGCTGCTGTGGAAAACAGTATGGGGTTCTTCAAAAAATTAAAAATAGAAATACCATATGATCTAGTAATTGCACTCTGGCTATTTAACCAAAGAAAACAAAAACACTAATTCAAAAAGATATATGCAGCCCTATGTTTATAGCAGTATTTACAATAGCCAAGAAATGAAAGAACCCAAGTGTCCATTGATAAATAAATGGGTAAAAAAGATGTGAGATATATATAGTGCAGTATTAGCCATGAAAAAGGATGAGATCTTGCCATTTGCATTAACACAGATGGACCTAGAGGGTGTTATGTGAAGTAAAACAAATCAGACAGAAAAAGACAGATACCACATGATTTCACTTATATGTGGACTCTAAAAAACAAAATGAACAAACATACAAAAAGCAGAAACTCAAGAACAGAGAACTGATGGTTGGCAGAGGGGAGGGGATGGGGAGGTGGGCAAAACAGGTGAAGGGGAGTGGGAGATACAGTTATGGAATGCATAAGTCATGGTGATAAAAGGAACAACATAGGGAATATAGTCAATGATATTATGATAGTGTCACATGGTGACAGATGGTAGCTACACTTGTGGTGAGCAGAGCGTAATAAACAGACTTGTCCAATCACTATGTTGTATACCTGAAACTAATGCAATGTTGTATGTTAACTATACTTCAGTTTAAAAAAAGAAGAAAATAAGACTTGGTGCCCTCAATAAACCAGAAATCAAAGAAATTCCTCAAAAATTAAAGGGAGATGAATTCATATTCAAGGAAGAAATAATAGCCAAAATAGAAATTAGAGAACTGATGAAAAGGGTGAGAGGGTCTTTGGGCTCCATGCTGAGAGACAATAGATGAATAGAGCAGGAAAACATCTAGGGTCAACCAAAGGTTGATTGGTTAAGGTAAAGGCATCCAAGAAGTTTGAATACTTTGTCACTCTCCTTGTGCCATGCAGGTTCAGTAAAGGCTTCTACCCCAAGATAAGAGCAGTGCACAACAAGGAAGATATAATTCCTTGTACTGGGAACTTAAGACAGTCCTCACTGTCACCAAGAAAGAAGGGGAAGCTTCCATCACCCAAGAGGCCACAGGCTACAGCTCTGCCTGGAATCCTAGAAACAGGCCAGGTAATCAGATATTGCAGAGACAGACTAACATAGGAGCTCAAATTTCAGATGAGCATGGAAACTCAGCAAATATTTAAGGAAAAGTAATCTTCTGAATGAAAGGCACCACAGTCATCATATGGATAAACACCCAAAGAAACAAAGGTAATGGAACAAACAAATGAGACTTTAACAAAAGCACATATGATACATATAGTTAACAATTCTCAGAGGCCTAAGAGAGGGTAATGGTTCCTTTAAACTAAAACAGGTTATCTTTTTAACAAAAACTAGGAACCTTGGAAAGGAAGACTATGATTATTAAAAATTTTTAACTCAGTAAATATGCTGAATAACAGGAGATATAACTAAGAATGGTTATTTAGAAGATACAACTGAGATAAAACACAGCTCAAAAAGGAAAAATAGTGAATATAAAAAAAAAAAAAAGGTTAAAAAGTTCCAGCATCTGCCTAATAGGAATTCCAAAAAGGAAGAATAAAGACATACAGAATAGCAGAAAAAAAAAGATTTCCAGGAAAGATAAAAATTCTCAGAGTAAATGGGTTCAACAAATGTCTAGCAAGATGAGTGAAAATAGACAAACACCTAGACAAAAATGAAATTCAGTGGCTCGGGTGGAGATTATCTACAAAGAAATAAGAATCAGATTGTCATTAGTTTTCTCATAGATAATAATGGATGTGAAAATACACTGAAGCAGTATTTTCAATTTATGTAGTAAAATAATTATGATTTTGAAATTCTATATACACTCACAGTATCATTAATAAAGATATTGCAGACATGCAAGGATTTAGGAAGTTTTCCATCCACATTTTATTATCTGAAAGAATACAAGAAAATCAGCTCTGACCAAAACCAAACAATCCTAATCCAAGAGAAAGAAGTGACATATTCAAAATGGTGATGAAACACTAAAAACATTTTCTGTTAGGTGACAATTCCAAATGAACTTGACACGGAAAATAGTGGCTGGGGAAAGAGAGAAGAGTGAGACTGTAGCAGGAATATTTGGGACAGGAGAAAAGAAATAAAAGTGGGCTCTGGTTCTTATCTGGTTTAGGAAAAGAATGTAGATATTAATTCCAGATATCCATACAAAAACATGCTTATATGTAAGTGATAAAAATCTTAAATCACTAGAAGACAGATAATAGTTCACTTCCAAACCAATGGAAATAGAGGAATGGAACCAAGAAAACTCAATTTTCACCCAAAAGTTGAAAATGGAATATAAGGAAGAGGCCAGGGGAGGGGAGAGAAAAAAACTAAAGAGAAGTAGAAATTAAGAATGCCAGAATAAATCCAAACATATACATAATCACAATAAATGTGAAAGGGTTAAATACTTATTAAAAGAGACTGGTTACTTTTTTTTTTCTAATCCAGCCAAATGCTGTTATAATAACATG
Source organism: Neomonachus schauinslandi (assembly GCF_002201575.2). Classification (NCBI taxonomy): domain Eukaryota; kingdom Metazoa; phylum Chordata; class Mammalia; order Carnivora; family Phocidae; genus Neomonachus; species Neomonachus schauinslandi. Next base: position 129,746,389 of record NC_058406.1, on the reverse strand, counting down.
TCTTAGGACTAAAAATAAAGGAACAGAAAAAGACATGAGGCAGATATTAACAAAAATAAAGCAGGAGTAGCAATATTAATTTCAGACCAAAGAAACTTCAAGAGATAAAACTCTTTTCAAGAGAAAAGACACATGGAGGGTGATTTCACTTTTCTTCATGAGTATCTATTGCACACCTACCACATGTAGGTACTCTTTTGGGTTTGGGGATGTAGCAGTGAGCAAGACGGGCAAGATCCATTTCTTGTGGAATCTAGTGAGATACAGACATTCAGTCCTACCCCTTAACATTTGCAGTACTCAGGGCAAGAGTACAAATGCAAACATACATACTGTATGCATAAATAATTAAAAATCATAATTCAAGCAAGTTATAACAATTGACAAATTATAAGATAAAATATTTTCTATCCTCCTATCTTGATAAATATTCCTTCATAACAAGTTAGAAGTCTACATTCAAATTTGGAATTTTTTGATTCCTCAAATTGTAGAAATCCAGCCCTTAGCTCATATTCCCTTTCTCTTCCATCCCCAACTCTGACCATGTTACAGAGGGCCTTGAGCACATGTTTGGACTCCCCAGATAGTGTGTGAAATTTTATGCACATTTGCTGCACACACCCCTTGGCTGGCCATCCCTCAGGTCTCAAAATGTATACATAGGCAATACAGTTCACTCTTAGGAAAAGGTGCCCAGGAATGAGATCTATGCAGGTCTCAAAATCTGGCACAAAGCAGCTTGGACAGAGAACTCTAGAGTACCAGTTACCCCTAGTATTGTCCTAAAACTGAGGAAAAGGTGGTATAGATTCCAAGGTAACATGTATTTTGGCCTTCATGGATCCCTGGGTATATGGGATGAGGTACAACTCTAGGAGGGTCAGAGTGGGATCCTTATAGCAAAGGGCTCAAGACAAGGGAAACTCCTGCCCAGATTTAAGGCATTACTGCTAACAATAAACACAGAACAATCAATCAATCACTAAAGGTCAAAATCTCCAATAGTGCTAAGTGTTTTGCAAAGATTGATAACAGAGTGATAGAAAAACCAGTGACTGGGTGGCTTTTTTGATAAAATAGTCAGGAAAGGCTTCTCTAAGGAAAGGAGAATTATGTAAGATGATACCTGAGTTTAAAAAAAAAAGGAAGCTGGACATTTAAGTCAGAGGGAAGAACATTCCAAACAGAAGACTAATAGCTAAGACACATTCTGAAGGCAGAAACAAGCTTGGTGTGTTTGAGGAACTGAGAAGAGTCCCAGGCACTGCAGGGAAGGAGGAGAGCGGCAGAGGAGTTCAGCAAGGTCAGTACAAGCCAGATCATGTGAAGTTTATAAACAAAAGTAAGGAGTTTGGATTTGATTCTCAGTGGGAAAGGAAGTTATTAGAAGATTTTGAGCAGAGAACAATTGAATTTACATATTTTAAAGGTGACTCTAGCTGCTGGTCGATATGGGGGAAAGGCAAAAATGAAGAGAGACCAGTTGAGAGGCCATAGCGGTAGCCCCAGTGTGAGGTGATTATGACTTGGAGAGAACAGTAGTAGTAAAGGAAATGGACAGATTTGAGATATGTTTTGTACGTGAAGTTAGTATAAACTGAGAATGAATTGGACAAGGGCAGTGGGGAGAAGCTAAGATAAAAGAGCGAAATCCAGGAAACTTGACCATCTGGATGGTGCTGCCATTTACTGCAATAGAGGACTGAGGAAGGAGACCAGATTTCAGGGAAAAAGTCAAGAGTTCTGATTAGGTATAGAAATATAAGCAGATTTCTGCTTTGCTTAGGATGTAGGAAGTTGCAAAAAAATGTCACTCCTACTCTAAGAATGAGAAAAGGCCAGGAAATCTATAAAATCATAACTTTCTTGAGTTCATCACAAGCCAAGAACACAAAGCAACCAAGTAAACAAAATGCTAAGGAGGGACAAGCCCCTCCAAGGAAAGACAGTATGCGTGAACTGTCTCACCTCTGGCAAAGCATAGGAGAAAGAGGTAGCCATCCCACGAGGAGGTAAGAAAAATTAGCTAAACTTTTAATGAATTTTTACAGGTGAAATGTGGGCTAGTGTGGCAGTTTGGAATAGATGGGGCTCAAGACAAACGGGAATTTGCAGCTACTCCCAAGCTTTTCTCCATGAGCCTCTACCGGGGGCTCACAAGAATGATTAAGGGCAGGGCAGGAGATCAGAGGGAGTCCTCCTGCAGGTGTAAGAGAGTGATCAGCAGCTGCAAGGAGGTCAGGCACAAAGTCCTAACCATTTATCATCAAACACATATGCACCTGCACCTATACCAGTCAGTCAACTGCTGACAACAAAGGTAAAGAGTAAATCTTAAAGCCAGCCAGAGAAAAGAAATGACACTAATAGAGAACCAAGACAAAAAAAAAAAAAAAAAAAAGGCAGACTTCTCATCAGAAATGATGCAAGCCAGAAGGCAATAAAATGACAGCCTTAAAGAACTAAAAGAAAAACTGTTAACTCAGAATTCTATACCCAGAAAGAATGATGTTCAGAAAAAAAGGAAGAAGAAGAAAAAACATAAAGCAAGGAAGATATTTTTGCATGAGAACACATAATGTCAGAAATCTGTTTTAAAACAAACTTCAGGGAATTTACCCAAAAAAAATTAGGGAATAATTGAAAAAAAATGGCAAAATATTGCTAACTGTTGAAGCCAAAGGACAGGTGCATGATTTATTATAATGGTTCTTCTCTTCAGTATGTAAAACTGTAATTAAAAAGCTTTTTTAACCATTAAGTAGGAGAGAAAAAAGATTACATCATAGAAAATTTAGAAACAAGAGAAAATACTGTTAACAAGTTGGAATATATCCTTTTAGTTTAAGATACAGATGTACCCAGTTTTTTTCCCCAAAACTAAGAATAGACAGTTTGTACCAAGTAGTAATCTAATATTTTCATTTAGTAATATAACAAGTTAATTATCTTCATGTCCTTAAAAGTTCTTCAGAACACAGCTTTTAATGGCTATGTTGTATATTATGGTTATCATCAGTATGGATTAATCATCAAATAATTGGTTTTAGACATTCTTAGAATTGCATCATTTCATCAAGCCATATATACAAGGCAATGCTAAATGCTGTGATGTAAATTAAAAAAATCAGCTTATGATTTACTTGCCATGCTTAAGAGAGCAAATCTTTCATGTGATAAGAAACTGATTTCTTAAAAAAAAAAAAAAGAAACTGATTTCTTTACAGCATGAAGATAGATCTGCCAATAAAAAATAAAACAAGATATAATGACATACCCAGAGAGGTTTCTAATTCCTCTGGAGACAGGATCCTACAGAATATTATTATTTTGTTTGAAGTAAGTTCTGAGATCTTGAGGCATACCCCATACATGATCCATGTAAACACAGTCTCATAAAAAGTTTTTGTTTTACATTTTTTTACTTCTCCGAGTCTCTGATAATTTCTAATAGTACACAATTGACAATGGACTGTCAATTTTCACACAAATCATTCAACTAAAAACTCTAAAAATTGCATTTATTGGGGCATCTGGGTGGCTCCATCAGTTAAGTGTCTGCCTTGAGGGCTCAGGATCCCAGGGTTCTGAGATCCAGCCCCATGTGGGGGGCTCCCTGCTCAGCAGGCAGTCTGGATTCTGCCTCTGCCTCTCCCCCTGCTCATGCGCGCTCTCTCTCTCTCTCAAAAATAAATATATAAATTGCATTTATTGCTATAAAAAATAGTCTACTAAAGGAACAGAAAAATTTCACCAGTTTTAGCACCTACCAAGCAATATCCTATTCAGAATCCTGATTCCCCTTTTACACTAAAGAGCCTTGAGGATCTTTTCTCAATTCAGACACAAGGGCATTGTTTCATAAATGCCAGGAGGTAATTGATCAAAAATAAATTTTATTGTTATCTATAAATAAAATGTCAAGTATTTATAAGCTCTAAATTCTTTGGTGAATTTGCCTCAATGATAAATATGTTATTCTTTACCTGTTAGAAATCAATCAGAAGATTTCAGAGATTTAAATTTTGGTTTCTTAATTACCTACAGGACCAGATATTAAATATTTGGTATCTAAATTGTTGGAAAGCTGGAGTGCACTCAAGAACATTTCCTTTAATTCAGGTAACAAAATAAAATTTCCTCTCCTAGAGACTTAAGTTTTACAGCATACATTCCAGTATACATTGTAATTATTGGAGAGAAGTACAATGAAGTAGTCTTTAACAAGTCCTACTACAAACTATATGTAGAACTTACTAGCTGCTTATTCCACAAACCCTTATAGGCATCTGGAATCATTCAAGAAGCTAAAAAAATACTTAATTATTTTCAGTATCTGGAAGCTATAAATGACACTAAGATTCCTTTGCTCATTCTTGCCCAAGATCTCACAATTTCCATTCAGTAACTTAAATTTTCTTTTCATCCTGAAAACACCCTTAGGCTAGACATGTAAACACCTTAATGTAAAACAAAGTTTTTATTTAGTTATAGCTATATGTAGCTTGATAGAGCTCCAAATGTAGCCCTTGAAACAATTTAAAGGTTTAAAAAACTATAGCTAGATAATGAGTTGATACAGTAACAAAAATTGCCTTTCTAGTCAATAAAATAAAAATAAAAGTTTTGCAATGGGGAGAATGACAATGTTGAATTCTGTTGTTCCCTTTGACTGGGATAGCCATCTTTTAGTTCAAGATGATGATTCTTTTCTTTCCCTCTCTACCTTATGACTAAGTATTCATGGCATCCCTAGTGGTTTTATAAGACACTAGAAGAGAGGGATGGAGTCTGTGAAGATTTTTTTGCACAGCACCTATTAAGGGCATTTGTAATTTTAGGCTTACTAAATATTTCTGGATGATGCTTAAAGTAACTAACACATGTGTGATCACTATCTCATTTATAATGTATGTTTGGTCACTATCACTACCTCGTTTAGTTTTCAAAACAGAAATTCTGATTTATGTTTTTAGTGGATTTTTTTACTTTTAAATTAGCCTCTTGCTTTAAACATTAAATAGTCATCATTGCATTGACATTTTTAAGAACAATACCCAAGTTTGGACAACCTCAGTGAGGCTATGACCCTTTGCATATTACAGCCATACCATTCTCTAGAGGGTGAAGGGATAAAATGAAGTTTGAGGGGCAAAATAATTCATTCTCCACCTCTTTCTTATTGACAGACACAATTATCAACACCCAGCTCTCCAGAGACTCAACTCCAACTCCATAAATTTTGAAACTCTGTTCAATGGTTGAATATCATCTGCATTTTCTCAGAATGCTTGCTGAAGGAAATTCAAATTCTGGTGCACTGGCCAGTTTCCTTCACACTTCCTTTACAAACTTGATCTTCATCTTCTCTTCTGGTCACCCAGTGTTCTGTGTGTTCCCTAGGGTCAGTTATCATCGCATTCCACAGTCTACAAAACTTATCCAGGCACGGAGCTGTCTTTGAAACCAAAGGCACACCATGCTCAGACCTACTCTAAATGCTGAGTGAGTTTCTGATCCAAACTTTTGATCTGCCATTTTTTCCCTATCCCCTTGTCTCCTGGGATCCTGGCCCAGATGGCACTTTTCACTGGTGCTGTGCCCTGCTCCAGTCACAGAACAACAAAAGGTTTAATTTCCAAATATGGGAGCAATGTTTCAGAACTGATGGTATTCTATGTAAGGTAATATATTTCTCAAGATGTTTCAAAGATTTGGGTATCTGTTACCACAATTGATCATTCTTCAAATTTGTATACATTGACTAAACTATAAATATTTTAGCAATGGATTCATTCGTGTTTTAAAGACCTTACACACTAACAAAAACACAAGGCTCCTATCCGTAGAATATTTCACGTAGCTTAGGCAAGATACTGTTACATGTAGCAAGGCAATACAAAAAGGTTAACAGATGGGATATATTTGCATTAGTATCTTACTCATAGAAATGAGGAGGTGAAACCTTTTTTTTCTTAGGAAGTTACTTGGCAAAAACTTAAATAGATTAGCAATTTTAATGATGAAAATCCAATAGAAGAATAGAAACCAATTATCATTTAAGTGCCCCCATGTAGTCTCATTTACTTGGGGGAAAGGGAAGGAGGAGAAGCGGGAGGAAGGGAAACACCTAAACAAGTGTGTGAAATTTATTGAAGAGGATGCCTGGTCTAAGAAAACATTTTAGTTTGGAGGTAACGATTTAGAGGCCTAGTAGGAACAAGTTGTGAACTTACTGTAATAAAGAACACAATATGTAACTCGAACCACATTTCCAATTAAAATTCAAAACCAAAACAATTGGTATGATAAATTATTGTAAGGGACTATGCAAGGCACCAGAAGAGATACAAATAGTCCATTTCTATAAAGGGATAACTCCTCTGCTTAAAAGAATTTAGTAACTTCCCCTGCAGGGTTCAGGGGGCCCCCATGACCAAGTCCCTGAGCATATCTCCTTATATGCCATAATTCAGTAATACCAAACTGTATTAGCATTTCTATTATTTCACTTTTGCGTATCTTTACACATGCTGTTCAATAGCCTGTCCACCCACCCGGCAAGTATTATCCTTCAAAACTTGACTCAGTTATCTCCTCTTCCAGGTGTTATCTACTGGTTGGTGCCACAAATGAGCCTTCAACAGGCCATGCTCTCTTTTGCCAAAAATGATTCTCCAGTTGAAATGTAGCTTCTGGCTCATTCCCAAGCCCTGGGAGGGAGAGTGCCAGACCATGGGGCATCAAGTGGCATTGCAATTTGAACTGTCTGTCATGAACTGGATGTTTATCTGATCCACCAAATCACAAAACTGACTGTACAGACCAATGTTCCATTATACATTAGAAATGGTACAATACAGATCAGCCTCAGCATGTTTGGAAGGCACATCTCTCCCTCAATCCAATGGTGTCATTGGAAGTTCCCTGTGATCATTAAGAGAGGAGAAAAATGCTTGATCTTGGTAACAGAGAAATCTGCACTCTCTCTCAGGCCATCCTGAAAGATAATGGTTAATGTAAATCCACACCATGGACAGAACTTTGGGAGATACATCTGGTTGTCTGCTTCATGAGAAGGGAAAAATTGTTGAAGTCTAGATCTACACTAACTCATGGGCAGGGGCTAACATTGTTGGCTGGCTGGTCAATGACTCGAAAATAACAAAATTGAAAAACTGGTGACAAAGGTAAGAGGGGGAGAGATATGTGGATGGACTCTTAGAATAAATATGAAGTAGTATGAAAAGTGTTCACCAGAAGGGTCACTTTGGAGGAAGCTCTCAATAATCAGGTAGACAAAAATGACCTATTCCATTTCTGCCAAACAGCCTCTCACCTTAGCCTCTTCAGTGTTTGCTCAATGCACCCATATAAAAAGTCACCATGGTAGCAGGGATGAAGGCTATGCATGGGCTACCACACCTGCTGAGTGCCCAACCTGCCAACAGCAGAGGCCAACACCAAACCTCTGATAACACACTTTGAGGTTGGGACGCTATCCTACAGAATACAGTGTATGCCTTAAACCCAATTTCTACTCCTCCAGAGGTAAAATGCATGGGTCCAGGAACCAGAAGGACTCTCTCTCTCCCTGTAATATCTAGTGAGTGTTTTCCTCTTGTCCCCACAACTCAAGGAAATTGTGTGTCTTGTCGACCTGACTGTGAGCTTCTTGGGTTTAAATGTCTTAGTGCCCAAGGGAAGCATGCTTCTACCAAGAAGCACAATCACATTATGATGAATTCTGAAGCTGTCCTCTGGCCTTTTTAAAATTCTCATGCTTCTGAGTCAACAGACAGATGAAGGTCACTCTACTGGCTAGGATGATTGATCCCAATTACTGGGAGGAAATTGGATTGCTGCTACGTGATGGAGGCATGAAGAACGATGTTTGAAATGCAGAGATCTGCTCTTGGTCCCTGGCCACTAGGAAATTGTAGCGACTCAAGACAAACATCTAAGGATTTAGATCCCATAGGAATGAAAGCTTGAGCTACCTCATTAAGTAAAGTGTTTTATCCAGGTGAGATGTTAGCAGAGGAAACATGGAATGGCTGCTAATAAAGGCAACTGTGATTATCCATTAAGTCTTGTGATAAGTTATAGAAGTACAAAATGTAGCAGCTATATTTTGCATTCATTTTCCCCCTTCCTCCCTCATATGTTCATGACTTCAAATGAAGAACACTGGTAATTACTAATATTTTCGTTTTCAGCTTAGAGTATTACCAGATTGATGACATCTATATCAGTGATTAACTGATGGGATTGTGTTCCCTAAAAAAAACATTTACTGGAGTGGAGGACAAGAGTGGATAAAGAGGGACAGAAGGAATGGACTGTATTGGATATCTTCTTTTCCCCTTCCAGATCTATTCTCCATTTTTTTCCACCCCATTCTCTGCTCCCAGAAGGCTGAACCTAAGGACTTCAGCAGTGAACTTCCTTGCCACCTAACCTCTGGTTGAGGAAAATCAGGAGATCAGAGGACAGAATTAGAGCGAGGATGGGGTATTTACTCCTTCCACTCTCCCTCACTGTAGAGTTCCTGCCAGTATCCCCCATCTAGATTTCAGTTCCAGCCAGTAACTGGTTTCTCCCATCAACTTCTCTGAAGCTCTACATAACTGGCCCCTAGATCCTGAACTATCTCTTATGAGATCCCTACACCCTGACCTGTGAATGGTCTCTTTACCCTACAGACACACCATCCATTTGCTGCTGTGACGCTGACCGCCACAAGCATCTTTCTTAGCCACTAAAATAGGAGTTCCTTGGGGGCAGGTCTATGCCTTATTCATTGCTATATTCTCCGGAGCTTAACCAGTACCTGGTTTATAATAGGCTCTTATTAAACATTTGTAGTTTGAATGATTAAACAAATATCTGTAATATAGTACAGACTATACATAAAAACAGGGCATCACACACAACAAGGAAAGACAAGTGGGCCTGAGATCCAGTCTACACAGAGGTGGCACCAAGCTGCCTTAGCCCGACCCAGAGGAAGGGGTACCTTTTCATGATTAGTCCACCTAGAGGGGTTCATTTGCACAAAGAAAGGGTATATTCTAGCAGGTGGTCTTGCATAAGAAAAAGATAGGACCTAAGTACTTCGGGCAGCAAGAGAAAAGGTTTATATCAGACAATAAAGAAAGATTTCAGCTAGGAGATGTCTCATGATGTGCTGCTGTTCAGTTATTTGATCTTTACAATTTTTTAATATACTACAAGGATGAGACACAGGTATTTTTAGCCAAGCCTACATAACCTCAGACATTCATAATAGGATTTTTTCAACTCTGATCCAATTAATTGAGGGCTAACTTAGTAGTGGAAGATGCTTCCAAATACTTAACACATGACTCGGCTCTATAAATAAATGATGGTAAATGAAGTTCTGATTTGGCCACAGGTGTACAAACAAGGATTTACATAAAGCTTGGTTCTCTTTGTAAAAAAGAAAAAAAATTCCAAAACCAGGAAATATTTTTTCAGGTTGCTAAACCAGTATCTAAATAACAATGAGATGAATAATTGAATATGTAAATAGCAATGCTATGCTTCAACCCCACTTAAAAACATTAAATAGTAATATCAATAATGCCAAAGGCTCAACAAAATTGCTATCAATAAGACAGATCAGGGATTAACTCCAGTAAAGTACTTTTATTTGGTAAATGTAGATTCGCTTCAATTACTTATAGGAAATACTGAATCTGATATTGCAATGATAATTTAAACAATCTTTGTAACAGACTAAAATGCTCTGGTATTAGCATTTGTGAGACTCAGGTACTTAGTAAAAATTATAGGGCTTGAGGTTTAGTGAAGGGAGAATTAGTGAGCTTTCACATTCATAAAGAAGAGTTTATTTTAAGACTTCCATGGCAAAAGTGGATTCCTCAATAGAGAATTCCCGCATTTTAATGGTTCTATCTGACCAGTCCTTTTGGCAAACAAATACAGCGGCTTTTGTTATTCTGATACACTGGGTTAATTTAAACCACACCTGTTCAGAAGTGTGTCTAGAGAATTTCTACAAGTTCTGACCTGCATCTCCTCGGAAGTATTTAGAATTATGTTTCCATATCATATTTATGTTTCAGGTTTCAGAACCCAATGAAGAGGAGCAAAGCAAATTAGCCATTTTGTGGGTCACTTCCTAGAGAAAATGTCTCCTCTTACCTTCTCTTTGACATTTTTTTCCCTTTGTATAATAAAAACAACATTAAGTCAGGCTGACTTAGATTCAAATTCTATTATTCCTATTTTTTAACAGTGTGGATTCAAAGATGCTCTGTTTCCCCATTTCTAACATTGGGCTAATAATAACAATTTTTACAGGATTCTTATCAGGTATATAAAAAATGCATATAAAGCATCTATTTCAGTACCAGGTATTTAATAAGTGGTAGCCACAGAGTAGTCCTCATTTTTTGTGTTGCTATTATTCCAATTACCCCATCAGGAGCTCTAAGATACCAATTTGGTTTCAAGAAACTGCAGTGGTTAGGAAAATTACTCAAAATTACTCAGTAAGACAGAGTGAGTCACTAGTAAGTCAGTGTATTTTATTTAATGATATGTACCTAGTGATGGTAAGATAGGCTTCTCTAAGCCTTTCTACTATATAAAACATATATATAACGAAACAGAATTTTGTCCTGACTGTAATCAGAAAACCAGTGCAGGTGAAAATTTTGTTGAGGGGTGCAAAACCTAAATCAGTCCCAGTGCTTTGCAGAAATTAGTTTTTCCTTTTGTCGATGTTGGTCCAGATTTCAGCATCCTCTGTGAGCAACTGACCACTCTCGCTATTGCCTTAAATATAAAATCTCTATTAAATGATTTTTGCCATTTTTGTTGCTATAATTTTTGCGGTTGTTTGTCTAGACACCATCTATATCTCTTCTGTTAGATAAATGAACAAATGTCCAAATCATTTGAAACACCTACCCATGCATGTCTTGTATAAACAGTAGGGTAACAAAGATGGCTTAAGGGGCCTATCCAGTGAAACTGTAAATCCCAAAATTCCAGCCATATTATAATATCAGCGTTGAAAGAAATTTATATAAGGAATTAGAAAAACTTTCACAATGTAATTATTTAATATTAATTACATATAATTACATATTACATATAATTACAATAATATGGATACATATTATCCAACCTCTCCTACCTTCTTCCCCTGACCCTGAGACTGTATCTGACAACAAATAATTTGCCCCATTCTTTCAAGATGTCAAATGTCTTTTTTCTTTATTTGAATGATTTGATCTAAGAGAAGTGGCTTGAAAAAAGCATTAGGAATGTCAGGTTTTGTAACAAACCATATGGGTGGAGGGTTTTGTTGAGTTGGGTTTTGGGTTTTTTTTGTTTTGGGTGGGGGTTGGGGTTTTTTGGTTGTGGTGGGGTTTTTTTGTGGGTTTTGTTTTTTGGGGTTTTTTTTTGGCTGACAGCAAACAAGTCTATCTGAAAATACACTAAGCTCCAGCAGGTGCCCAGAGCTAATTTGGTTTGGAACTATTTTTAAAAAGCACTAGCTATGTTTTATAACAAGTCGTACCAAATGGCTATATTGTTTTTCTGTCTTCCTGCAATCCAGGGGCCAGTTTTAAAACGTGACTCTAAACATAAGGCCACAAACTGGCCATGTGCTAAACACATCTATAATACTCAGATTCTTAAACCTTCTCATAGATCCCTAGAAACAAAAAATTTGGAGATTTACACTTGAGTTTCCACTTAACACATTCCTTCATAAATTCTTTGCATTTCCTGTCAGTGGTTTTCATTTAAATCTAGTGACTTTTAGTTCTGGCCAGCAAGGATGATGTGAAACGCTTCTCAGCAGGCAGATTCAGCCGGATTTGTCAGTCCAACCACCTGCTGATGTCATGTGTTCTGGCTTGAGGATATCACGATGGATATTTACTCTCCCTGTGGAATCTCAAGGCAGTCTCGTCAAAGGGCATTCTTCTAATACTCCTAGATTAAACACCCACTTAGGTATGGTGTTTGAAGAACCCTCCGCTTTGAATCGCTCTGATGCATGCATTTAGCCTGGCCTTTCCTTTCCCAAATACAGAAATCCTATTTGGATTAAGATACAAAGATTAGATCTTTTGGGTTGTTTTTTGTTGTTGTTGTTTTATCTCTGTGTATCCCAGCGCAGAAATCACTAACAAACTACTTAGAGCACATGTGGTCTACTATTGAGGCAGCAGGTGCCATGTGAAGAGCAAGAGTTTTGGAGGCAGCCTAACCTGGACTTGAGTTCCTACAAGTCCACCTCGTAGTGTGTCATCTTGGGCAACTTACTTAACCTCTCTGACCAAAATGGAGATAATACCTACCTCACAGGATTGTTATGAAGATTAAATGTGATCATATATATATGTATATACACACACACATACAGATATATACATATATAATGCCTAACATTAATTCAGCTTCATAATAAATGCTCAATAAATCTTTGTTTCCTTTAAATTGTCCTTCTTTAATAGCGATTACAATCCAAATCTTTGTGTTTTGTGTTCATCATGCTCTAGTGAATAGAGAAAGGATGGGACTTTACGTAAGGAAAGAATAGGGGCCCCAACTAGGCTCTGAGGGTATTTCAAGGATGCAGACACTGAGACAGAACAAAAATAAAGATAAGGAAGACAAATCAGACTCCTCTGTCCGAACTGCTCGGGTTAAAATGTTCTTCTAATAATTACACTATAACCACAGAAAATAGAAAATAACCACAAAAAATGATCAGGCCTCAAAGGAGGAGTAACCTATAAAGATTAACCAGACCTAGCAAAACATATCTATAGATCGCAGATGTCACAAGAAACAAATGTAAAACACAATGTAAAAGCATCATGTCTTGTTCCAGACCGCTGACCTAACCACTGGGAGGTTCCTGATAAAGTCCTAATGAAAGGCCAGAGATTAAAACCCTCATTGGCAACCTGGTCAGGACCCCTCTCACTCCTGAGAGCTTTTTCTGTATGCTTAATAAAAGCTCTGCTCACTCTCCTTTGTCCGCGAGATTCATCTTCGACTCTGTGAGACAAGAACCTCGCTCTCCTTCTTCACTAGGGAGTTTAGCCAATGACATTCCAAATACCCCTTCCATGGAACTCTCACAGTAGCTCTGTAACATGGCCATGGCAGGTCTCAGTAGCCTCCTTTCACAGACTGGGGACCCAAGGTGAAAAAAGATGTGGTAATTTTCCTGAAGCCTCAAAAATGTGAGTAGAGAGCCCAGACTGGAACCTGGATCTTCTAAATCCATCTTTTTCCCCCCAGCTTTATCATTGCCATTTGATTTTGTTCAACACACTCTTAATTATTTAGTGAAAACCTCTAGGGAGTCTCTATCCTTGGCAGACTCAGAAAAGAGTCGTGAGCATACAGCGGGGAGAACCACACACTGTCAGAGACGTGTCCACTCTGGCCCATGTCTGTCTGCCTGCCAGTGTAGCCAAGGATCCTACTGGGGGAGGACATGGCTGCCTTCCATGCCATCAACTTCAAAAGGCTGGGGCATTGGGGCCAGAAAGGACTGCAAAGGACAAGTGGTGGCCTAAAGCCAAGGTTAAGATGTGATGAGTTCAGTGTTGACATTTTGAGGTTGAAGAGACAATAGGACGGCCGGCTTGTTCTCTTACCCACTCTGCCCTCATTCAAAGGGTTTGCTCTAACACACAGTCCTCTCAGCTGCCCTGGGAGGCACAGGGCAGAGCGACTATCTGGTTGGCAACCAGACCTGTACCCCACACTCCCAAAACTTAATTCTCATCTATGTGGTCCCAACAAAAGCTGCTTTGTGTTTTGGTATAAAAAAATCTGTGAATCATTCTTCAAATTTTCTTATTTCACTTGACCCTCTCAATCACACTGGATTGTAGACAAAATGCACATTCTTTTTTTAAGGAGTCTAAGATTCAGACAATGTTAGCTGGTAAGAAGTGGCACCAGACGGGGAAACCAGGCCACTTAACTCCTCGTCCTGAATTCTTTAAACCACCTCAGCACCCCATATCGTAGCCATGGGAACCCAGTCTCTCTCCCTCATATTCTCCTACTATGAAGCATACAGGGAAGTCTGTAAACATTTGATGAATGAATGAACAACAAAGGGACAACGAGGAGCTACATGTTCCAGTTTTCTATTCATTCTGCCTCTCTTGTACTGTGAATGAAATTCCCAGAAAATTCAGCTGAAGTAATCAACTTATTGTCCTGTTGTGCGGGTTTGTCGTGTTGCCACAAGCCAAAGCAGTAACTGATCAAGGTCAAAGCACCTAGAACACTCCTGAGAAAAAGTTGCTCAGGGAAGATTGCATGAAACAACCCAAAAGAGCCAAAAAAAAAAAAAAAAAAAAAAAAAAACCCACAAAGTTAAAAACCACAAAATCAATGCACCCATTGTTGCTGGGTAGGCACTTCCAGTTTATCTCTGCTGCTGACCTATGAAAATTGTAAATGTGATTTTAGAGCATGAATGTAGTAAAACCATGTGGTCAGCTCAGAAGTCAGATTCATCAGGTCTGAAAAGTTAGAACATGAAAGCATTAAAGAAGGTGAATTAGAGGAGGCCTGAGAAAGCAAATGAGAAAGTGAGAGAGACAGAGAAAAGTGATTCGGGCATGCTCCAACAATGACAAATAGTGAAACAATGTTTTTGTTAATATGTCTGTCCAAACTCAGTCAGCAGAAACCCCTCAAATCAAGTAGAATTCTTCTTGACTCCTTCAACTAATTCTTTTCATATTATCATTGTTCATAAGAGATTAATTATTCAGGTGGCCAGGGCACCTGTGTGGCTCAGTCGGTTAAGCCTTCAGCTCAGGTCATGATCCCAAGGTCCTGGGATCAAGCCCCGCATCAGGCTCCCTGCTCGGCGGGAAGCCTGCATCTCCCTCTCCCCACTCCCCCTGCTTGTGTGCGCTCTCTCTCTCTGACAAATAAATAAAATCTTTAATTATTCAGGTGGTCAAGGCACTCCTATGTCAAAACATTCTTGATTACTTAGAAGATTCTTGACAGGCTGGGTCTCCACAAGTAGCATGTTGGCCACTCAAGTACTATTTATGATGCTTCTTATTCCAGTGTGGCAAGACAGCCTTTCAAAACTAGACCTGTTATCTGATCACATTTCTGCTGCAGATTTAATCTCAATTCAGGAACACTGAGGGGCAAAACCTTTTACACTACAGTTAAAGACATCTACACAACGTGAGGGGAAGAAGTATGCAGAATGTTTAGAACCTTGGTTTGAGTTCTAGGAAAAGCCTCTTATATTTCTGGTCTTTACTGAAGGGGATCTGAATCTTTGTATTCGTCCCCATGAAGTAGTAAGTATGGTGGGTCATGCGATTTGACATTCTCCTCCTAAACCTCAAATCAATACATTATACGTCTGTGGAAACAGAGAAGTCTTGCAATAGGGAAGCCTAAAACAAACAGGTAAGGGACATAATTCCTTAAGAATGCCGAGACACACACACGCGCGCGCGCGCGCGCGCGCGCAATATGCCAAGAGAAAATATATGTTTTTGTTGGTGGGTGGGAGGATAGCAGGAATCTGTGCTTATGAGAAATCTGAAAACAGTGCTTCTCAACCAACGACGCCACCTCCAGGGGCCATTTTGGACATTTGTAGAGGTTATTTTATTGTCTAAATGGTTAGAAGGTGGGGTGCTTGGATGGCACAGTCAGTTAAGCATTAGACTCTTGGTTTCAGCTTAGGTCACGATCTCAGGGTCGTGGGACTGAGCCCCATGTCAGGCTCATGCTCAGGGCGGAGTCTGCTTGGAATTCTCTCTCCCTCTCCCTCTCCCTCTGCCCCTCCCCTCCATGCAAGCTCTAAAATAAATCTTATAAGAAATAAACAGCTGGTCAGAAGATGCTAAAGACATTTAGTGGATGTGGTTCAGGGATGGCAGATGTCCTGAAGCAAGCAGATTGGTGCCACAGTGCAAAGAAATAGTCTACATTCTATATAATTTGTCCAGGGTCTTGCCCTAAATCCATGGAGGTAAAAAACCTATTTATAACTGTCTAAATCTTATGCATAGGCTTTATACTTCATTTTAGCACTACTGTAATGCATTTGGGAGATTCGCAGGGGTGGGGGCAGTGCTGCACAGATTGCCACTATGGGGGAAATTGAGGGAACATTTTGCACTATCTTGTTCCAAACTTTACCAAGAGTTGTTCATTGTTTTCCAGAATCATGTTACTAACATGATGTCACTGACTGACTGAGCCATCAGTAAACCACCTCTGAATGTGTAGCTATACCCATCACCAGGATTTCTCAAGTCAGACTCCTTCAATGTGTCCTCTTAGGTAGAAATGTCAAAGCACTTACTTACTGAAATACAGATTTTCCTATAAATCACAATTCTTTCATTTGTCCCTTATAATTGAAGTTATGTGTAGATAGTTTATATCATCTATAAAACACATTGAATAGTAAAGGGAGTGTTGCAGATGATTGTTTATAAAAACCATTTTGATTTTATATCTCCATCATTTCTTCCACATTTATGACTTGGCATGATGGAGCTAGGAAATTCTATGGATACTAACATTAATTAGTGGGTGAAAATTTAATAAGAAACAGCATATTTGCATAGTCAGAGAGTATCTCTTCACAAATTGTTCACTAATTGCAAAGAAAAAAATAGTACTTTATGGAGGAGAATCCTGGCAAACACCACTTTAGTCAAATGATCAAGGTTTCAAAAAATATTCTATATAATATTTACATGTGTGCGTATATATGGGGAGAGAGAGATGTAGGGAAGGAGAAAAGGGAGAAAGCAAAAGAAAACTGAAATGAAAACTTGAAAAATCTGGAGTAGCAATTTTTAAATTATCTGACTGCTTCATGTATAAGTCTTTGGGGGATTTGTGTTATATAAATAATTACCGTTAATTTTCCATTTCATAGATGTATACAGACCCATGGACATATCTACAAACAATGGGAGGAAGTGATATTGATAAAGAACAATACAAATTGAATAGGAGTCACGATTTTTAAAACAATGGTGGTTGTGGACATATAACAAATATATCTTTATCCTGGTTTAAAAACTTATAAAGTGAGATGTGAATGTAAGAGAAACTGATACTTTTTTTTTTTTTTTAAGATTTTATTTATCTGCAAGAAAGAGAATGAGAGACAGAGAGCATGAGAGGGAGGAGGGTCAGAGGGAGAAGCAGACACCCTGCCGAGCAGGGAGCCCAATTCAGGACTCGATCCCAGGACTCCAGGATCATGACCCGAGCCGAAGGCAGTCGCTTAACCAACTGAGCCACCCAGGCGCCCGAAACTGATAGACTTTTTATGTCAAACAAACCCAAATCCAACACCTCACTCTAACCCTATCCCAATGTATGGATTTTCCGAGCATTCGCAGATGGCAGCTTTTGCACACATTCCCAAATTCCAATCCACAGTTTTCTCTGAGAAGCAAGGCATTAGAACATGTTCCGTCCCCATGATCATGGTCCCAAGTGCAAAATGTTAAGTAAATGATTAACTGACCAAAGAATTTTTTAGAAAAATAGGCAGACTAAGGACTTCAAAGGTTTCAAAATCTTTCATGAGACCCTGAACCCGCCCATGTTGTGCAAAGAGGAATATGAGGTGGGGCATTTTCCCTTCCAAGAGCACAGGTATCATTGTGCAGCCAGGCTTCCCATCCCAGGAGTGGAGGGTCCCAGGGCAGCCCCAAAAGCGGGAAGGGGTTTTCTCCTTTGCAAAGTTGTCTTTTTCCTGGCAAACAAGCCAGCTGCCGGAAACTTTACCCAGCTGGGAGGGAAAGAGAGGCGAGGAAGCGGAAGGGGGAGGACGAGGACGAAGGAAGAAAATGGTATCATTAGAAAGAGAGAAAGATGGTGTCAAAATGATTACATAGGAAATAATTTCAGACAAGTTAGATATTTTTCCAAAGCATTTAAAGCCTCTCAAGGCTCTTACAAGGCATAAACCTGCATGGACGTATTTTCTGGCACCGAGGTTTCTCATCCAAGCGCAGAAAAACAAAAAAGAGATCTCGCACTCAGAAGTCACAAAAGTACGCACAGTTGTGTGAGCCCTCTTGCTGGTTGGGTTTAATGTCTCTGTGCTAAACAGAAACTGCTCTCACAAGTTAGCACCAACCCCAGGGACTCCTGGCCAGCATGCTGCCCAGGGCTTAACGTCATTTTGTGCTTTTGTTCCACCTGTTTCTTTCTATGGTCTGTCACACACTCCTCTCCCTTTCACCTGAACAATGGATATACCTCTCCCAAGGCCGTTAGTTAAATCTTATTTTATCTTGCCTCTACCAGGAAAAAACAAAGTCATTTGGGGTCATCTCTTCAAGGTTGAGAAGCCTGAGCCACCCACCTGCTCCTGCTCATCAAAATCAAATCTGCCAAGTGCTGAGTTGCTTGAAAATGTCCTGTTAAGTCATTTAAAGATGTAGCTCTTCATATAGCTAGCAAAGCATAACCTTCATTTGAGACATACACCTTGCCACAAAATGTTTTCCTTACTAAAATATAAGCTTCCATCTGAAAATATTATCAACATTTCATATTCATCTTTCTTATTTCATTACCACACAGAACATTCTTTCATGTAACCAACCATGTAATCTTGCTCACAGCAAAGGATTTTTTGAAAGAATAATTAACATTGTATTAGTTTCATATGTACAACGCAGTGATACAATACTTGTATATATTACAAAATGATCACCACAGTAATTCTAGTTAACACCCATCACCATACATACAAGTTTTTTTCTTGTAATTAGATCTTGTAATCAAGATCCACTCACCCAGCCACTTCCAAATATGCAATCCAGTATTATTAACTATAGACACCATGCTGAGCCTTACATCCTCTGTGACATTAATTTTGTAACTGAAAGCTAGTACCTTTTGACCCCCTTCACCCATTTTCCCCACCTCCCAGCCCTGCCTCAGGCAACCACCAGTCTGTCCTCTATATCCATGAGTTCAGTTTCTTATCGTTCATTTGTTTAGATTCCACATATGATATCATGCAGTATCTTTTTCTGACATGTTTTGCTTAGCATAATGCCCTCAAGATCCAACAATGTCCTCAAAAATGGCAACATTTCATTCTTTTTTATGGATGAATATTTCACTGTATATATTCATAGTCCATATTTTCTTCATCCATTCATCAGTGGACACTTAGGTTTTTTCCATGTCTTGGCTATTATAATTAATGCAGCAGTGAACAAGGGGGGTGTGTATATCTTTTTGAATTATTGCTTTCATTTCCTTTGGATAAATACCCACGAGTGGAATTGCTAAATCATAGGGTAGTTCTATATTTAACTTTTTGAGAAACCTCCATACATACTGTTTTCCACAGTGGCTGTACGAGTTTGCATTCCCACCAACATTTGCACAAGGGTTCCCTTTCCTCCATATCCTAACCCCTGTTATTTTTTTTTTTTTGTCTTTTTGGAAATAGTCATCCTAACAGGTGTAAGGGGATAACTGTAGTTTTGATTTGTATTTCCCAGATGATGACCCCTTTTCATGTGCCCATAGGCCATCTGTTAGTCTTCTTTGGAAAAATGTCTGTTCGGATCCTCTGCCTATTTTTTAATCAGATTGGGGGGTTGCCATTGAGTTATAGGAGTTCTTTATATGTTTTATATTTTAATCCCTTACCAGATAGGTCATTGGCAAATATTTTCTCCCCTCCCACAGGTTGCCTTTTCATTTTGTTGATGGTTTCCCTTTACTGTGATGCAGCTTTTTAGTTTGAAGGGAGTCCCACTTATTTTTGCTGTTGGTGTCAAATCCAAAAAACCATTGCCAAGGCCAATGTCAAGAGGTTACTATCTAGGTTTTCTTCTAGGAGTTTTATGGTTTCAGGTTTTACATTCAAGTCTTTCATCCATTTGGAGTTAATTTTTTGTGTATGGTGTAAGGTAGGGTCCAGTTTCATTCTTTCGCATGTGGTTATCCAGTTTTCCCAACACCATTTATTGAAGAAATTGCTTTTCTCCATTGTATATTCTTAGCTCCCTTGTCATAAGTTGATTGATCATATATGCATGGGTGTATTTCCAGGCTCTCTATTCTGTTCCACTGATCTCTGTGTCTGTTTTTATGCCAATACCATGCTGTTTTGATTACTATAGCTTTGTAATATAGTTTGAAATCAGGGATCATGATGCCTCCAGCTTTGTTCTTTCTCAAGATGATTTTGGCTATTTGTGGCCTTTTTACACTTCCATACAAATTTTAGGTTTGTTCTATTTTTTTAATTTTATTTAAATTCAATTAATTAACACACAGTATATTATTTGTTTCAGAGGTAGAGTTCAGTGACTCATCATGTTTGTTCTATTTCTATGAAAAATGCCTTTGGAATTTTAATGGAGATTACATGACTCTGTAGATTGCTTTGGGCAGTATGGACATTTAAACAATATTAGTTCCTCCAATCCATGAGCATAAAATATCTTTCCATTTATTTGGGTCATCTTCAATTTTTTTCATAAGTATCTTCTAGTTTTCAGTGTACAGGTCTTTACCTCCTTGGTTAAGTTTGTTCCTAGGTATTTTGTTCTTCTTGATGCAGTTGTAAATGAAATTATTTTCTTAATTTCCCTAAGTTTGTTTTTAGTGTATAGAAACAAGTTTTTATATGCTGATTTTGTATCCTGCACCTTTACTGAATTCATTTATTAGTTCTAACAATTTTTTGATGGAGAATATTTTCCATATCAAATGTTATCTGCAATTTGTGACAGTTTTATTTCTTCCTTTCCTATTTGAATGCCTTTTCTTTCTCTTTCTTGCCTAATTGTTCTGGTTAGGACTTCTAACACTATGTTGACTATAATTGACAAGAATGTGCATCCTTGCCTTATTCCTGATCTTAGAGGTAAAGCTTTCAGCTTTTCACCACTGAGTATCAGATTAGCTGTGGGCTTGTTGTATATGACCTTTATTATGCTGAGGTGCATCCCTTTATACCCACTTCATTGGGTTTTCATTGTTAAGTGGATGAGGTTTTGTCCAATGCTTTTTCTGTAGCTATTGAGATTATATGAAATTTATCCTTCGTTTTGTGTTGTATCATCTTTCCATCCCTGGAATAAATCCCACTTGATCATGGTATATGATTCTTTTAATGGATTGTTGAATTCAGTTTGCTAATATTACATTGAGGATTTTTGCATCTCTGTTCATCAGAGAGACCGGCCTGTACTTTCCTTTTCTTGTAGTGTCCTTGATTCTGGTATCACAGTAATGCTGACCCCATAAAATGATTTGAGGTGTTCCCTTCTCTTCTATTTCTTGGAAGAGTTTGAGAAGGATTGGTATCAATTCTGCTTTGAATGTTTTGTTGAGTTTACCGGTGATACCATCTGGTCCTGGACTTTTGTTGAAAGATTTTTGATTACTGATTTAATCTCCTTACTAGTAGTCAGTCTATTAGACTTCCTACTTCATGATTCACTCTAGGTATATCGTATGTTTCTAGGGATTTATCTGTTTCTTCCAGGTTGTCGAATGTGTTGGTGCCTAATTGTTCACAGTCGTCTCTTATGACCTTTGGTGTGGTATTGTTGTGACATTGCTTTCATTTGTGATTTAAGTCCTCTCCTTTTCTTGGTGAGTCTAGTTAAAACTTCGTCAGTTCTGTTTACCTTTTCAAAGACCCAGCTCTTAGTTTCATTAATCTTTTCTATTGTCTTTTTAGTCTCCATTTCTTTCTGCTCTGACCTTTGTTATTTCCTTCCCACAGTAAAGGATATTTTAAAGTTAACAGATACTTGCACCTACAATATAGTATGTTTCTATCTTTCCTCTCTCAGCAAGCAGCTGAGATTACCAGAATTTGCATGTTAATAGTTTCAGCCCAAGAACTAGGCTATTAATCTCTACATCATATTATTGACACAACATTCATTTTACTCTTTCATTAAGAACAGCTGACTTGCTAGGGTCTTCTCTGGGCATCTACATCTAGTCCACTTCCCTCAAAGATCCATACCCCACTCTGTCCAATAATCTAGGTGATAATATTATACTATAATCTAAATCCTGAACAAATGCCATTGTAAAGTGTGCCCATACCAGACAGTGACTGCTAAAGCTTTTAGCACATTCTTCAGAATGAATTCCAAAAATCATTTCATGAAATAAGCTATTATATATATAACATTACATAATATAACATTATTTACAAAATTTCTTAAAGAAACTTTGCAAGCTTCCTGCTCACTATGACCCTTTGCCGTGTACACACAGCATCTCAGCTCAGTGAGGAGGGACATAAGCTCCCACTGTGCATCCCCTGGATTCAAACTAGATGGATAAAGACAAGACACAATTTCTTTTGGCATCCGTTTCCTCATGTGAAATTAGGGAGCTCACTACATGACCCTTTAATTCCCTTGTAGGGCTAAATCCTATGTCCCCCTGACTCAATGAAGCCACCTAGATAATGGTCAACCCAGCTCACATTCTTATAGGCTCTGCAGCTTCCAGAACCCTCTCTCATAACCTAGCTCACAGAAGTTTCATAACAACCCCACAAGGCAGGTAGCATTGGCATTTTTATTCTCACTTTGCTAATATTAACACTGAGCCTCAGTCAGTGATTTGCCCAAAGTATCACAGCCAGGAATAATCAAGACCTTGACTCAAACCCCAACTCAGAATTTTCAATACCCACCTTGGTTCCTTTCTACTACACAGCATTCCTCACAGGGATGCCTAGCTGGCTTCATTGGTAGAGCATGTGATTCTTCATCTTGGGGTTGGGAGTTTGAGCACCACACTGGGTATAGAGATTACTTAAAAAATAAGAAATTAAAAATAATATTGCTCACAAAGTTTCAATAAACCACCACTAAATCAATTGTACAGGAAACTCTTGTTCTCTACCACATGCTTCCATGTAAATTAATCTGGATAGTATCACATTCAGGTGTCCTCACTCTGAGATTTTTGTCCTGGGCAGTTAATATTATTCCCTTAGGAAATTTGACAGTCCTGAACTAACATTTTTGTGTGGACAAACACTGCAACATCCAAGATTCTGTATTGAGCACTTTATTGGCCCAAAGATTATCCTCTCCAGGGGCCAGTCTTGGTGAAATGATGGAATGCACTTAAACAAGCTATATCAGAAGGTAAAAAGTTCAGGGAAAAGGTAGAGGGTCCCTGAGAACTTCCCCCTGGGAGGAGCAGAGAAGGTATATTAGTTTCCTGGCGCTAACAAATCACCACAAACTCAGTGGCTTAAAGTAGCAGGAATTTAATCTCTCACAGTTCTGGAGGCCAAAAGGCCAAAATTGGCATCAGCAGGCCCATGCTCTGTCTGAAGCCTCTAGGGGAGGATCTTCCTTGCCCATTCGAGCTCCTGGAATTCCTTGGTTTGTGGCAACATAACTGCAACCTCCACCTTCATCTTCACATTGTCTGTTCCCTGGGGTTCCTATGTCCTCTCCACTTTTTAGGAGGATTTAGGGTCCACTCTAAATAGAGGAGGATTTCATTTCATATCCTTAACTAATGACACCTGCCAAGAGCCTACTAAGATTTTAAAATCAGCAATGGAGAGGAAAGCCATCCAAAGAGGATTCAGGAGCAAAGATATAAAGCAGGCAAGTCCCAGGCACCTAGGACATGAGAAGTGCCCCAGGGGAGATATATGAAAGTTAGGATTATGTAATGGTCTGCTCAGGCTGCCATAACAAAAGGTCACAAAAGGTCACAGACGACTGACTTAAACATTTATTTTCTCAGAGTTCTGGAGGCTAGAATTCCAAGATTAAGGTGCCATCGAGGTGGATTTCTAGTGAGACCTCTCTTCCTGGCTTGCAGATGGCCACCTTCCCACCATGTCCTTATGTGGCCTTTCTTCGGTGTGGACACACAGAAAGAGAGCAAGCTCTCTGGTGTTTCTTCCTCTTCTCATAAGGACATGAATTTACAGGTTTCAGGCCCTACCCTTAATGACCTCATTTAACCTTAATTATCTCCCTGAAGTCTCCAAAAACCATTGCATTAAAACCCTAACAGGGTTAAGGCTTTAATATATGAAACTGGGGGGACATAATTCAGTCCATAACACATTATTTGGGGCCAAATCAAGAGACATCAAGATAATTAGTCCAAGGAGTTTGACCTCTGTTCTGTCAATTGTAGGAAGATATTAGAAATCTTGAAAATGGTTATGAAAATGTTTTCAAGGGAAGCACCATCCTTTTCATTTTCCTGGTCTGCAAAACAAGAGCTATTTTCCAGAAGCCCTTCCAGAATAATAGGCTGTGATTACTGACAACATTTTAGAAGATTAGTCACCTAGAATTTTTTGCTCTCTCTGATATACAGCCTATGAAGCAATTATGTCACCAAAAGACAGATAATTCTTAAGGACCATTGTTCTTTATTCTAAAAGAATTAATGAGGGCGCCTGGGTGGCTCAGTCGTTAAGCATCTGCCTTTAGCTCAGGTCCTGGGATCGAGTCCCACATCAGGCTCCCTGCTTGGCAGGAAGCCTGCTCTCCCTCTCCCATTCCCCCTTGCTTGTGTTCCTGCTCTCGCTGTGTCTCTCTCTGTGTCAAATAAATAGTCTTTAAAAAAAAATAAAATAAAAAAATAAAAGGATTAATGATCACGTACAGCAGCTTCTACCAAGAGCACCAGGATTCTGCTAGTTCTTAGTTCCAACAAACAGACATTAAGACAAAATAAGATGTAAGATTTTAAAAAATAATAATTCTGGTAGGGTTAGCTTGCACCACAAGGAATATCTGCAACCATTTTTCCAAAGCCTTACTCATCCAGTTTCCAAAAGAAATTCTGGTCTTTTAAAACTCCCTGCTCAGTAAACTGTAAAATAAGCAGCAGTGAATCTCTGAGAAAAAGGGCTAGCAGGATACTTCTGAAATTATTCATTTCTGACTCTGTCATATCACCCATGAGGAAACTGAAGCTCAGAGACGTGCAGTGGTTGGCCTGAGATCCCACAGCTACTTAGTAGAAAATCTTGCCTGACACAGATAAGAAATAAGTTTCAGAAGTCTTGACAGGTGAAAAATTGAAACTACTTTAAAACTGAATCAACATTGTGTAGTATTTGATATGTCCCAGCCACTGTTTGAAGTCAACGTTTCTCAGACATTAACGTGCATGGGAAGCACCTGGGGAGCTTGTCAGACTGAAGATTCTGCGTCCTTAGGTCTGGAGTGGGGCCTGAGAGTCTGCATTTCTAACCAGCCCCCAGGTATTGCAGATTGTGCTTGTCTGAAGACTACGCTTTGAGTAGCAGGGTTCTGAGTGCTTTGCAATATTAACTCTTTTATTCTCCAAAAAACAACCCTGTTACTATTACAGATCCAGACACTGTATACGTACTGTTACTATCACAATTTTTAGAGCAGAGGAAACTAAGCCACAGTTAAAATGAATTGTCTAAGGTCACACAGTTAGAAATGGCCAGAGCCAGGATTTGCACCCAGATAGCCAAACTCTAGCCTCTGCTCTTTACTGCTACCTTACCCTTAGGTTTCTAAAAGCAATTCAAGATAATCTCTCTGCTTACACATGTCAGCTTTCAAGCTGAGTCATTAAGACTATATTTTAAATATGTAGCCATTAAAATAATAATGAAAACTGTGAAAGAAAAAGAGAAGGAAAAGCTCATAGGATGTTAAGTAAAAATAGCAGAATACAAATACATCAAACTAGGCCAGGCTCTCTGATTACCAGGCTCCATCACTTGAACCGGAACAAGACAGCTCATTACACAATAGCAGGACAGGTTTTCCCTCTTTTTCTTCCCTCTTCCGGAAACCATCCCACGGGAAATTGCACTCTTGCTCTTACCCCCAAAACAAACACTTAAGAAAGTGGGTCTTGATGGAAGAAAGACTTGAGAGAGAACAAGTGCAGTATGTGGGAGGAAACCAGCCTACAGCCCCCAGTATCCATGGCTTTCATTCAACACACTGAGAACGTGTGCTACCTAACGTACCAGGCACTGGGATGCCTTCATGAAGATTACACTCTAGTGGGAGAAGCAGACAATTTAAAAAAATGAGAATAAATAAGCCTAGTATACAGTCTCTTACTGAATAAGTGTTATGGAAAAATACTGGCATATTACATTTTATTGTACTTTGCTTTATTGTATTTCACAAATATTACCTTTTTATTTTCTTACAAATTGAAGATTTGTGGTAACCCTGTGTCAAGCAAGTCTGTTGGCACCATTTTTCCAACAGCATCTTATCACTTTGTGTCCCTGTGTCATTTTGATAACTCTCACAATATTTCAAACTTTTTCATTATTGTATTTGTTATGGTGAGCAATAATCAGCAACTACAAATCACTGAAAGCTCAGATAATGGTTAGCATTTTTTAGCAATAAAGTACTTTTTAATTAAGGTATGTATTTTTTTTTTTTTTACACATCATGCTATTGCACACTTAACAGACTACCGCATAATATAAAAAGAACTTTTACACTCATGGGAAACCAAAAATTCATTTGACTTCCTGTATTGCAATATTTGCCTTATTGCAGTGGTCTGGAACCAAACCCGCAATTTCTCCAGGGTATACCTATCATAGAGCAGAGGGATCAGGAGTGCTGGGGGCAGACAGCATGATTGCAATGGTAACTGGAGTCATCCGGAAGAAAGTGACCTGAAATGAGAGGTACACACATATCTATGGACGAACATTCTAGGCAGATGGAATACCAGGTACAAAGGTCCGAAAATGGAAACACATCTGTAATGTTTCAGGGAAAGCAGGAGCCACTGCACCTGCAGTGAAAGAGGAACAAGAGACCTAGTGGGGAAAGGGGCAGATCTTGCAGAGCCTTACAGGCCTTGGTAAGGATTTTGGCTTTTACTCTGAGGGAAAGAGGGAGTTACTGAGGGTTTGGGCAGAGAAGTGACATGATCTCACTGATATACTGAAGAACACAGCTGACTGTTGCAGGAAGACCAGGATAGAAGTCTGGAAATGGGTTAAAAGGCAATTGCAAGCATCATGCAAGGGATGTTGGTGGTTCCAACTAAAGTAGTAACAATGAGGTGGTGAGAATTGGTAGTAAGATTCTGGATATCATGATTTCTTGAAGGGTCAGATGTAGACTATGAGGGAAAGAGAGGAGTTGGTGGTGCTTCCTGAACTTAGAAGAATGAAGTTGTCCTTAGGTGATATGCAAAAGACTCCAAGGGAAGTTAACCTGGAGATACAGAGTTGGGTTTCAGACATGTGAAGGCAGAAATGCAGAGACATAGAATAGACAGTTGGCTACAGGAGTCTGGAATCAGGGACAGATGTGGTTTGGAGATGTACATGGGACAGCTATTAACATATAAACCATGAAACCAGATGAGATTTCCAAGGGAGTAAGTCAAGAAAAACAAGAGATCTAAGATCCGAGATCTGAGCCCTGGATGTGTCCACGAAGAGAGATGGAAGCAGCAAGGATCCCAGAAGAAGTGGCCAGTAATGTAGGAGGAAAACCAGGAAACTGGGACATCATGGAAGTCAAGAGGAGCGTTTGGCTAAAAGAGAGGGGGGTCAACTGTGTTGAGTCTGCTGAAAGGTCAAGTAAGGCAAAGACAGGACTGAGCTTTGGCTTTAGGAAGGCAGAGGCCATGGGCAACCTTCACAAGCAGTTTCAGGGGAGTAAGGAGAGAAATTTTTTTATCCTCAGCAAGGACAGAAAACCTCAATGATTTAAAAAAAAAAAAAAAAAGGAAAGGAAAGGAGCACAATGCCTGGCACTAAAGCTTTAAGGAGGGAAGGAGAAAGAAGTGACAGTGCCTTGGCATTTGAGGGACAGACTTGTGTGTAAGCCAAGACGAGATGTTCTGTGTGTGTATAAACCTTTTCTCATGACTCAACAGATTACGCTAATTTACTGACTCTTTGTTCTCCACCTCTGCCCTGAATAAGCTTAATCTTTTAAGTGGAAGAAAAAAAATAAATAAAAGGTCACCTACCAGCAATTAAGCCATCACTCCTATGAAACCTGGACTTAATTCATTACATAAAAGGGATGCTTGCAATGTTCTTCTTCAACTGGAGATACACTGCTCCAGCAATGGATTTTTGCTTTTGATATCATTGCCACACCTCTGGAACAACAATATTGGGAAATGCATGCCGTCCTTTTTCAGTATTCCATCCAAAGAGGCCAGACTTCTACGTTCAAGGCCAAGCTTGCTCTTTCCATCATCACACACCCCATCTCCCGTAAAATCATCTCCTGTCACCAGTATTCCTGCCAAGTTACCCATTTAGAACTGTCTCTTTCTTTTTCACACAAAGCCATATGTGGAATGCAGAAGAGATGATATACTTAAACCCATCAGAATTTCTTTACTTCAAATATGGAAGCTCTGCCTCAAAAATTCCTGAACAGTACCTTCTACCTCATTAGCGATTTACCAACTGCTGATTTTCCTAGTTAAACCAGAAGACAAATATATTCCTAAGAAAGTACCTAAGACATTACACTGCTTACCTTCTGCTTGGTTTCACTTGATGGAAAGAAATATCAGTAATTTCTACGGCTAAAAAAGGGGGGAAATTTCAGTAAAAATCTCATTATTTTAGATCCCACTATGAAAATAACAGTAATATCAACCTTGACTGAAGATTCCTTTTGTAGCATGACTGAAAAGAGGGCACTGCAAAGAAAATTAACACATCAATAGTGTTCACAGAAGATATTTAACCCACTTAAAACATCAAGTGTTTCAAATATTATGTATTTGTTAAAACAAAGCTATCTGTATGCTATTGGTACAGAAAGGCAGTATATATGTTTACGTATGACGGACAGGCAGTCAAGAATTCACTAGGTTGGGGCGCCTGGGTGGCTCAGTTGGTTGAGCGTCTGCCTTCGGCTCAGGTCATGATCCCAGGGTCCTGGGATCGAGCCCCGCATCAGGCTCCTGCTCAGTGGGGAGCCTGCTTCTCCCTCTGCCTCTGTGCTCTCACCCTTCCTCTGTGCTCTCTCTCTCTTGATCTTGCTCTATCTCAAGTATATAAATAAAATCTTAAAAAAAAATTCACTAGGTCATTTCCACTGTTTTTGTTGTAATTACTGATCTACACACACACACACACACACACACACACACACACCCCTCACCAACATTCATGCAAGTATTATACAAACAACGTACCAACCCACACATTTTATTTGCCAATGCCCACACCCCACCAACAAGTAGGTTTCCCAGATTAAAAAAAATAAAATCACTGGTTCTTTCTTTTTGTCCATAATAACTCTCTCTATACTTGATTCGTAAATGGACTACTCTCCAAACTGCATTTTCATAATTATATAATTATAATTTTAGCAGTGTAAAATTAAAAGAAAAAATGTTATTCCTTGGTTGACTAAGAAGTAACCTATAAAAGATTTGCCTCTTCTCCATGCCTGTAGAACTCATCACAGAGTAAAAATAATCAGAATCTGTGCTTAATAATTATACCAAAATTCATTTACTAAACTCAAAATAAATAACATGCTTTCTTAAAATATTATTTTTAGATGAGTTGGATAAGTAACCTGCAGAAAATGAAAATTGAAGGCAGCTCCTCACAAGATTAAGTTTGAGAGGCATATATTAAGAATCTTCCCAGCCCAAGACCAGCAGATGATGAAACCTGACAGATTGGCTGGCATTTTCTCCCCCATTCTGGGTGCTTGTCTCATGCAATCTGCTCCCACAGGGCTGAGCCACTGCCTTGTTCTAAAAACATCAACTACACATACACCACCTCCGATCCTGGAAACTGAAGAACTCTACACTGCAGTAAACATTTGTTCTCTGAAGTTTTCTTAACTCAACTTTTAGGATTCAGATCTACCACATGTTAAGAATGTACCAAATGTACAACACTCAGAAAATTTCCTCCATTGATATCCACAATAGTTCAAAAATATTTGTTCAACAATCATCTATTAAGCACCTGCTATGTGCCAGGCACTCTAGCAGCTATTAAAAATGTAAAGCTAAGTCTAAGACTGGTTCTCTCTTAAAGGAGATGGGTGTATATGTGGGGAAAAAAAAAAAGAAGTCACAAATAGGACACTTAGTGCAACAGGAGAAAAGAAGGCAGCGTGATTCATTCTGCCTGGGAGGAGATTGAGGAAAGCCACACTGACAAGATTCTATTTGAGCTTGGTTCATAAAGATGAGCAGGAGTTCACCGAGGAAGGACAGAAAGAGTTCCAGACACAGCAAAGCTCTGAGACCTATTTGGGAACGTAAAAACCTAGAATGACAAGGGGAAGGGCATAGAGGAGATAAAGCTGGTATGACAGGTTGGGCAGGACAGGTTTTGAATGTCATGCTTTTATTCCGAAACAATAAGGAACATGAATGCATTTTAACCAAGAACAATTCACTCAAATGATATGAAGATAATTGTGGCAGTTTGAAGGATGAACTCAAACAGGATGAGGAAATCGGGACTAGAAGAGGAACAGTGTCAGAGCAAAGGAAGAGGAGGATGCAAGAGCTCTTCCAGAGGTGAGATGAACAGGACCAGGGATCCTTGGATACCAGAGTAAAGAAGCAGGAACATAGGGCGGATCCAATGGTCCTAGTGACAATGACAGATGAGACAGACTTTCATGATCCAAAAGCAGAATTGCAGGAGGAGGAGCAAGTCTGGGTGAAGAAAGGAGTTCAGCACTGGCTACTAGGTGGGTTGTCTAAAAGTGCAGGAGGAGTGGGGTGGGGGCCAAGCAACTCTAAGGCCGAGTCATTGATGCTCAAGTTAAAGTCAGCCAGTATGAAAACAAGAGACGAAAGCAGGAGAGAAATGGATGCCCAAAAGTCAATGGATTTGATGGAATGACCTAGATGTGGAGAGGTCATGGCAATACGTATAGAAGAGCATAATCCAACTGGATGGAGTGTACATCAGGAGTGGAGGTTTTCAGCTGCTTGACTAGAAAGCCATTCTCAAACCTCTTCTTCCTTAGCTAGACACCCATTTCCCCAGTTGTTCTGTTGTTTATTTAGAGGTGGCAACACACGGATACAGGAACGGAGTTGGGAGCCAGTAGGAAAACTCTCACTTCTCTGATAAAAGGAACAGACATAGCTGGTCTGCCTTGAATGAGGAAACAGATGCCTACAGGTTCTTGGAGCTAACTTGTCACCATGAGAGGACACAGTGCCAATACATTAATGATGAGGAGGGAAAAATTAGGGAGCCCCACTGCCCAGCTCTGGGATATAGGGAACTTGTAGGCAAAGACCAAAGAAAAGCAGGATCATCAGGGGAAAAGCAGGCTTCAAATGGGTCAAAGAAGAAAGAAGAGGGAAATGTATTCTAAGGAAAGGTTGAGGATTGGAATTGTGCCCTGCTGCTTCCCCAGGAGCCAGCAGCCACCACACAGTTGCTGCATCAATAAATATCGAGTGGATAGCTTAGTGGAAGGGCATGATGGAAGGCCGGCAAAGCAAGGTGGCTTCCATAAGCAAAGAGATGAGCAGGTTGGGGATATGGTAGGCTGGTCAATTAGACCAGTTTGTCCCTTGGACAGAGGTCTCTGATCACAGCAAGGAGGGAAGAAGGTCCCGGCTGAAGGTGAGGAGGGGAAAGCAGGCTAATTGTGCCCTCTGTGGTTTCAGGTTCCAGATTCCAGAGAAAGACAGACAGGAGTACAGCTTGGACAGAAAACCATCTGAGCCAAAATACTGACCTGGGCACTTTTTTGCAGGTCCACTGGCAGAGGTAGTTCTGAAGGCCTTATGTTTGGGAGCTCTACATCCTTAAGACTATGAAAGAACAGGCTCATCCTCTAAAGCTCATGGTAAAACTCCATGCAGGGATTCTTTAGGGGACACAAGTCATCCTGTAAAGCAATGTTTACTCAGTCTGACTCAGGGGAGAACCATGCATTCCCCAGAATCTTTGCTCATCGGATTCTTCGGCATTGGCTATTTGACAATGTAGGAGTCTCAGCGCCTGACAATGGCTACATTTCATCTCAAGGACCAGTTCCAATGGTAGGGAGGTGGGCAGTGGACAAGACAGACCTAGCTTGCTGCAGGCTTCCAGGTAAAGCAGTCTTCCAAGCTGGTGCTGCTACAGCGAGCTCTCTGGGTAGAGAAAGATGGTCCAGCAGCTGGAGGAAATTTGCCATCGGAGTAGTGTTCATAGAACTTCCCACAAAACCACACAGCCGCCTAAATTTTACTGCATCCCCATTTCCCCTTTGAATATCCCCCTTCTTACACCACTCCTTCCTGTACCTCTATCTCCCTGCACAAATTCAATAAGGAAAATAAATCTAAAAAAAATATGTGGTCTTTTTAACAAATAGCATCCAAAGGGGCACCTGGGTGGCTCAGTTGGTTAAGTGGCTGACTCGATTTTTATCTCAAGTCATGATCTTGGGGTCATAAGATTGAGCCCTCTCTCCCTCTCCCCGCCTTGCTCTCTTTCTACCTCAAATAAATTTTTTTAAAAAAAGATAGCAGCCACAATATATGTGTGCACATGTATAAAATACATATACCAGGGCGCCTGGGTGGCTCAGTCGTTAAGTGTCTGCCTTCGGCTCAGGTCATGATCCCAGGGTCCTGGGATCGAGTCCCACATCGGGCTCCCTGCTCGGCAGGAAGCCTGCTTCTCACTCTCCCACTCCCCCTGCTTGTGTTCCTGCTCTCACTATCTCTCTCTCTGTCAAATAAATAAATAAAATCTTTATATACAGTGTTCTTTAAAAAAAATAAATAAATAAAATAAAATAAAATACATATACCAGAATCACATGGAGAAGGAAATAAAATTTTCTTCAAGCATTGAAAGCATCTGTAGCATGTGGGCACTGCTTTATTTCCAATATTGAGATGTATTTTCTCTCATTTAAATAATACCTAAATGTTCCACTTAAGAATGACATTTCCAAATGTTAGTTTCCTACATGTAATTCCAAGAGAGTCTTACCAAATTACTGGAGAAGGTAATCTAATTTAATAGCCCAACTATATACTCCAGTTACAACTGCATTTAACATTTTGATCCACGTTAGTGGGCCTCCACACACGTCCTAGTGGAGATGACACCCTAACAAAGTACAGCGCCACCTATTGGCCACATGCTAAGAATAATCTTCTGGTCCAATACAGTAGGTTCTGGCTGACAGGCTATATGGCTTTGAGTCACATAATTTATTTATGAACTGACCTTTAACATTTTTACAGATTCAATAAAGCAAAGTAGGGGTAGAAACTATAAAAACCCAGCAAGGTATTCTGCCTCACTTCATTCTTTTAATGTTATTTCTTATATCTCTATTACAGGACATCTTGTTGAATATTTGTATTCCCCTCATTGGCTAAGTACATATTTATTGGGTACCTGCACGTGTCAGACTATGTATCTGGCAAGAGGCTTACAGTGGTAAACAAGACCAACCTGGCCCCTTGTCCCTTTGAGGATCATAATACAGTAGACCTTTGAACATCATGGGGGTCAGGGGCACAGACACCCCCACTCCATGCAGTCAAAACCCATGTATAACTTTTGACTCCCCAAAAACTTAACTAATAGCCTACTGTTGATCAGAAGCTTTACTGGTAACATAGTCAATTAACACATATTTCAGAGGTTATATATATGATATACCATATTATTTAAGATAGCAAAAAGAAAATCCTAAGAAAATAAATTTGCAGTACTGTACTGTATTTATCCAAAAAAAAACTGCATGTAAGTGGACCTGCACAGCTCAAACCCATGTTGTTCAAGGGCCAACTGTATCTCTGGAGTCCGACCATTTCTCATCACCTCCACCATGAACACCCTGTGCAAAGCCTCCTCACTGGTTCTGTCTCTGCAAGCCCTTCTCAGCAGAGTAGAGAGGGAACCCTTTAAAACCTAAGTCAGATGACAAGCCTGGTCTGCTCTAAACCTTCCAAAGTTTCCATCTCATCCAGAGTAGAATCCAGAGTCCTCACTGCCGAATATGTAGCCTCCCCTCTACCTCTATCCCCTGGCAACCTCCATCAGCCCAGCTAGCTCTGCTCCTCCTCAAACCTGACAAGCCTCAGGGCCTCTGTACCTGCCCCTCTGCCTGAATGCTCATCCCTCAGATACTGGCACGACTCACTCCCCTACTCTCTCCAAGTCTGTGCTCAAATAGCCTGTCTTGGTGTGCCTGGGTGACTCAGTCGG
The DNA here is from genome assembly GCF_002201575.2 of Neomonachus schauinslandi. Taxonomy (NCBI): domain Eukaryota; kingdom Metazoa; phylum Chordata; class Mammalia; order Carnivora; family Phocidae; genus Neomonachus; species Neomonachus schauinslandi. Next base: position 129,712,122 of record NC_058406.1, on the reverse strand, counting down.
CTCAGCGGCTGCTTTTGGCTCATGATCTCAGGGTTCTGGGATCGAGCCCCACATCCGGCTCCTTGCTCAGTGGGGAGCCTGCTTCTCCCCTGCCTGTCACTCCCCCTGCTTGTGCTCTCTCTCTGTGTCAAATAAATAAAATCTTTAAAAAAACAAAACAAGGGCGCCTGGGTGGCTCAGTCAGTTAAGCGACTGCCTTTGGCTCAGGTCATGATCCTGGAGTCCCGGGATGGAGTCCCACATCGGGCTCCCTGCTCGGCAGGGAGCCTGCTTCTCCCTCTGACCGCCCCCCCCTCATGTGCTCTCTGTCTCTCTCATTCTCTCTGTCTCAAATAAATAAATAAAATCTTTTTTAAAAAAATAAAAAAATAAATAAAACAAAACAAAAAAACAAATAGCTCGTCTTGACCAACGGTCATAAAATCAAAGGCCCCCACCTCACCATTTCAGCACTCCCATTCTCCTTATCCTGCTCTATCACTCTCCATAATACCATAATCACCATCTGAACTCCTATGTACCGGTCCCTGCCTTTAAATTTGTTGTTGTCTTTCCTAAGTAGATTGCAAACTCCACAAGGGCAAAAACTTTGGGGTTTTTTTTCCTGGTCTCTCCAGAGCCTAAAACAGTGTTATGGCTTCTATTTGTCAAATAAAATCTCACTCACTTTCCCTGTGTATCTTTCTCTCACTCTCCAGGACCATGGTTCCTGAGGACAGGGAAGAAGCCCCATATGGAAAGCCCTCACATTAATCCCCTGATCCAGGACAAAGAAGAGCTTGTCCTACCTGTTCTAGGGCAGGGCCAGCTTCATGGGTGTATAACTCACGCAGTCACAGAGCTCCAGGCTCAGAGGGGCCTGACACTTGGTTGAAGGCTCTGTACTCACCAACTTGACATTCTTAAGAGCTTTTGAATAAGGGGACCTATGATTTCATCTTGTACTGGACCTCACAAATTATGTAGCTGGTCCTGTTTTGAGGATTCAGGGTAAGAAATGTGTGAGTAAAATAGCTCACTGAGAACATCCACTGAAAGATGAACAGTCTTCACAGTGCGTGACCCTCTTGGTAAGTCAGAGCCACTAATTTCAAGGAAAGGAGCATGGCTCCGGAGGCATATGGGATTTTCGCTCTTTTCAGTCTCGGACAGCTAAGAACTTTCATGAGTCATGAGATTGTTCCCGGCAATTCTCTCCCAGCACCTTTCCCACCCCCAGCCCCCTCTCACCAGGCACAAGCTGGAATTCCCCACCACCAGGGTCAATGTCGACGAGAGTCAAGAGACGCAATAGCATGTTATCATAGATAAAATTTTAAAATTAACTACTGTGGAGCTTAGATTTAAAATAGACAGGAGAGTTCCATTCCAGTGGGGAAAAGGGGATGGCTTGTGGTTTTCACTTAATACTAACGGGAGGGAAGAAAGGGTACCAAGCCCAGGAAAGAGGGAGTGCTTAGGGGTGCTTAGTGCAAAGAAGGGACTCTGCGGAAAGTTAGGGAAGGGACATAAAACCTTTTTGAAGACTTAGCAACTGATTTGTCTCAGCTCAGGAAGCCAAGAAATGGCTCCTGGTGCTGTCCTATCCTAGTCTTGGCAAGAGAAGTGAACAGGACAAGCCAGAGCAGCGGCTGTTCCAGCTGACCCCTGCTGGCTCTCCAAGGAAGTGTCCATGCACGTGGTGCTGGCAAGCCCTCACAGGGTTTTTCCAGAGGGTGGATCACACAAAACAAGCAAGATTCCTGGAAGTGAGGAAAGCAGTAAGATGTGCTCAAGAACTCTTTCACACCTGTTTCACTTAACAGAGTAAGGACTTGGTGACCCACGTAGAAACATAAAGAGGAACAGAACAGCTCATGTTTTTAGACAGGGGCTAGAACGAGATCATAGGCAGTATCATGTTTTTGAGATCCTCAGGTACTGGCTAGAAGGCTGCTGCCTGCAGTCACGGAACAGAAAAACATGAAACTTTCAAGATGTTTGCTTTGCCTCTCAGTTTGCTTCTCTCCTCCCGCCCAGAGTGAAGGCAGTCATAAGAAATTGGCAGACAAAAGGCCCTTTTTACAAAGTAGTTACCAGTAAATTCTCTAGTCATCCCTCAAAATATTAAATGTAGAATGAAAATTAGATTTCATTTTCATTCCATCCAAAGAAATTTATCTGGACAGAATCTTGTCAAAAACTGTTTAAAATTCCTTAAGATGGAACAAGAAAATTTATAGAAACTTATCTAGGACACAGGAATTCATTCTCATTTCCTTTCTAAAGTTTTCTATGAGGTTTTGCCTCCTTTAGGTCTAAAAAACAGTTTCATAAAAACAAACTGATACTGCCTCACTGCGAAACTTGAGGAAATAAAGGCATAAAGAGTTATGCTTCTAGATCAAGACCTGCTTTTAAATATATTGGGAAGAGTAACAAGTCTACAACTGTCAAAAATCCATTGTCCATCAATAGTATAAACATATGCTAGAAACTTTTGAACTTCCCTTCTTCACGAGCTGTAGTGATTGTAATTATCCCACCTGCATCCATCCCAATTCTTCTGGGATGTTCACCTAACACCTGATCAACCCACTTGAACATATTAGGTGTCTACCAGGTACTTAACAGAAGTATCATTGAGGTTCTTGGTCTTTCACATTCATACCACAGTGAGAACACAATTAAGAACAATATGGTACTACTTTGAGAATTCAAATAAGGAAAAAGGATAGGAGTTTAGTGGATGAAGACAGACTTGAATTTGTTCTTGAAGGACAGGGTAGATTCAGACGAGTAGGTGGGAAAAGAGGAAAAAAAAAAAAGGAAAGAAATTAGTGGCAGGGAGAAAAGCGTTCAGATAAAGACCTACAGAGACAAGAACAGAGGAGAGAGATGTTCGTGGCCAACTAATACTATCAATATTAAACACAGCTTACATCAAGTTGAAACCAAACTATGCCTTCCTTCCAGTAAAAAAATAATAAAGGGAACATCTAAAAGAGCAAAGGAAGGTCTTGTGATAGGAGAGGCATCTTTTGTTAGACTGTTAGGAAGTCTCACTTTTCACACCCTTGTGAAATAGAAAGTTGGCAGGCCAGAAGCAAAATCCCCCTGAGTGAAAATGTGATGTGATTCAGGCCTTCTAGAGCAATAGTTAACCTTAGCCACCCATAAGTTTGTAAAACTCCCTATGTTGAGACCACAGCAAGAGGGGTGACATCAGAATCTCTGCGGTGGGACCCAGGGGATCCCAAAGCCAATAACACATGAGTCCTGACCACATTGTTTGTGGCAACTTACCTTCAGGCTCCTCAGGATAAGTAGATTGTGATAAAGTACAAACTCATTTCTTAATGATAGTGGCTCTCAAATTTTAGGGAGATACAGCTAGGCACTTGTCAAAACGTGGACCAGCAGGCCCCATTCCCCCCCCCCAAAATGTTGATTCAGCAGATCTGTGGTTTGGTAACATGCATTTTAAATAACCCCTCCCCCAGGTGATTCTGATCCAGGTGATTCTAGGACTGTATTTTCTCCTGCCCTATGAACTATCTCCCAAGCAAACCCATAAGCTTCAGATTTAGTTTTCTAAGATGTTGGCAGCTTTTGCCAGCCAGCTTTGGAAGAATGTCTGAGATGCTTCCACCTTGGTCATGATTGTCTTTCCCCAGAAGCATTCAACGTTCATACCAAAAAGGGAAAATTTGAGAGATGCTATTATAAACTGAGTATTTCCCCCCAAATTTCATATGTTGACATACTAATCCCCGAGGTGATAATATTTGGAAGTGGCTTCACTACCTATGAGAGGTAATTAGGTTTAGATGAGGTCATGAGTCTGGGAGCCACATGATAACATTACTTACCTTATATGAAAAGGAAGAGAGCCCAGAGTGCTGCTTCTTTCTGCCACATGAGGACACAGAAAGAAGGTGGCCAACTGCCAGCCAAGACAGCTCACACCAACAACCAAATCTGCCAGAACCTTGACCTTAGCCTTCCCAGCCTCCAGAACTGTGAGAAATAAATGTCTGTTATTTAAACCACCAGTCTGTGGTACTTTGTTATAGCAGCCCAAGCTAAGATGCCACAGTACAACACTGAAGAGTGTGGATCTGCTCTGAGAAGTAGCCTAAAAATACATCCCCACCTTTCCTTTTCCCAGAACCATCCATCTTACGTCCGGGGAAACAGACTCAGCTAGAGCACACAGGTTCTAGTTACAATATTAACCATCTAGGACCTCGGCTTGTTTCTTCACTAGAACTAAATCTGACCATTTTAAGATCTGGTTTGTAAATACAAAAGGCGGGGATCTTTGACTTTCACAGATGGAAGAGCAGAGTGCAGCAGCTGTAGCAGGGCTCTGGTTAACTGGAACCAGCTGTGATAGGTTTGGGCCGCTCAGGCAGGCCCCCCACGTAAGGCAATGAGCAAAGGATGCCTCCACCGACCAATTCAACAAAGCCTTCCTGAGCATTTGCCGCAGGCTGGGCTCCCAGCACTGAACAAAACTGGCCATGCTCTCCCTCCGTTTTGAAGGGAAAGATAGAAGGATAATAGACACTGAGAATTGGGGAAAGAGAGATCTGGAGGAAGGAAGTGGCTATTTCGGACAGCTGGCCAGGTGAAAGGCTTCTGGGGAGACTGATATTTAAGCGAAGACCTGAATGTCAAGAAGGAGCCAAGCATGTAAAGATCCAGGGGAAGAACAGTAGATGCAAATCGCTGAGACTGAAAGCAGCTTGGCAGGTTTGAGGGACAAGGAAAGATGCCAGTGTGGCTGGAACAAGTGAACAAGAGGGAGGAGGAACTGGAAAGGCCAACAGGATCCCGATGAGGCACAGCACCACCGTTGCTCTGGTGGTAGAGAACAGTCCTGCCATTAACACTCCCGGTGACAGATGACTGGTTTTGCGGGTGATTGCAGGCTCAGGCTTACACGCTGATACAACGAGTAACTTCCGTCTGTCAGGAGAGGATTTCAAGCTTGGGAAGCCATGCCCTCCCTGACACCCTCATCTCCTTGCTCAGGACGCCTGAAATTAGCTCAAAAAGGCAGAATCAATGCTCTGGCCTTGAAGGCGGACAATCCGGGTTTTAGTTTCACCTTTGCCACTTTTTAGCTGGCAAGTTATTTAAACAACCTGAGCCTCGTTTCCCACATCTGTAAAGTGGGGATAACAAATACCTTACTCATTAGGTTGTGGGCATTCTATGAGATAATGTATGTAAATCATTGAGTACAGCCGCTGACACATAATAGTGTTATTCCTATCCAAGAAGCTTCATTTCAGTTTCTCTAATTTAAGACATTGATACAAATCGAACAGAAAATCTCCCTGGAGTAGTCACACTGTAAGTTAGTATTAGTCATTTGCACTTTAGTGTGAATGAGTCTGCAATTCTTTCTCCAAAGTCCCAGAAAGTTGGATTTGAGTGGAGAGGTGGAGAGGTTTTTTTTTGTGGGGGGGTTGGCGGGAGAGAACTTCTAGATTTCAGAGGAACCAAAGGAAAAGCAGAGAAGACTAGATGGGGGAGGAGTGCTATAGCCTCTGAAATCTTCACAGTGTTTCAATTCTCTAGAAACTATTAATACAGGGAAAGAATCAAGCCTTTATTCTGCTTTTCCTGTACACACTGCATTTCAGGGTAACCAAACATTGATGAGAGAAGTTTCTCTTTATAAAAAGCATTCTAGGGGCACCTGGGTAGCTCAGCCAGGTAAGCGTCCAACTCTTGATTTCAGCTCAGGTCATGATCTCAGGGTTGTGAGATCGAGCCCCTATATACTCAGTATGGAGCCTGCTTAAGATCTCTCTCTCTCGGGGCACCTGGGTGGCTCAGTCGTTAAGCATCTGCCTTCGGCTCAGGTCATGACCTCAGGGTCCTAGGATCAAGCCCCGCATCGGGCTCCCTGCTTGGTGGGAAGCCTGCTTCTCCCTCTCCCACTCCCCCCGCTTGTGTTCCCTCTCTCGCTGTCTCTCTCGGTCAAATAAATTTTAAAAAATCTTTAAAAAAAAAAAAAATCTCTCCCCCTCCCTCTCCCCCACTCTAAAAAATAAAATAAAATTTTAAAAAGCATTCTAGCTAAGCTTTTAAGAAGCAATGATAGAGGGGCACCTGGGTGACTCAGTCACTTAACCTGCGTTTGGCTCAGGGGATGATCCTGGCGTTCTGTGATCAAGCCCCATGTTGGGCTCCCTGTTCAGCAGAGAGTCGGCTTCTCCCTCTCCCTCTGCTCCTTCCCCCACCCCCCCCACCCCCGCTTGTGCTCTCGCTCTTTTGCGCGCTCTCTCAAAATAAAATCTTTTAAAAATAAAAAAGCAATGATAAAATATTACCATTCGGCAACATAATGAGCTAACAGATGGAGGTCATGATTGTCAAGGGTTGCTTACACCACAAAGCGAGAAAACCAAGCATTTTGCATCTCCTGATAGAAGCGTAGCACCACCACCTGTGAAGCATTTCAGCCTGAAACTCAAGCCTAAATCTTTAGATGGAACTACCGAGAACAGAGGAACATGCTCAATATCAAGAGGAAACAATCAGCAAAATCCAGACCATTAGGAAATCTCTTGGATAAATCACTCGGTTTCTTCAACAAATACATTGCAAGGAAAAATAAGAGTGTGAGGGGAAACCTGTAGATTAAAAAAAATATTTAAGAGGTACCCCGACCAATCACAAAATATGGACCTATCAAAAGAGCCTAACTCAATTATAAAATTAAGAGCTTATGATAAACATTGAAACTTGACTGGATATTTGCTAATATTAAGGAATTACTACTAAATGTTTACGTGTGATGATGTACTGTGGTTACTTTTTAAAGAGTCCTTATCCTTTAGAAATATACTGAAATACATATTTACATATATCTGTTTATAGAGATTTATATATATTTACATGTAAAAAATATATAATACCTGGGATTTGTTTCAAATTAATCTGATAGGGAGATGGGGGTGTTTTTAATAAGACATAAGAACTAAAAAATCAGAAATATCTTAAAATAACTTTATAGTTTTCCTTAAGATTAGTGCTTCCACACACACTTCACTGTTTACCAAGGGCTCCATGAGTTGGAGGCCTTAAAAGACTTTGACATGAGGCATGATAATAACAATAATGATGAGTAACATTTTCTGATAACCTATATGTTGGACTAAAGCCAGCCCAGAAATATGCTCAGCCAGAAAGCTAGTGCAATCACACTGAAAAAGCCAGAGAGAGGAGTCACTCACCCTGAGTTCCTGGGATTACTGTCTCCCCCCCAGTTCACAGTGAGCTACTGAAGACAGGGAGCCAGGTTGTATTCACCTTCTTATTCCTGGTTTTAGCATGAAGTCTGGTACCCAGCAGCAGCCCAGAGGAGGAGGGAGGGGGGAGGGAGGGATTCTGATATCTAGAGCAGGGAGAAGAAAGTGGAGATCACTGTGCTTGCACTTGGCTGGAAGCAGTGAAAGGTACAAAGACTCCACTCAGTCCACCTGAAGCCAAAATGATAACACAAGAAAACTAAAAAAGACAGTCAATAACCAGGGATGTGGTTCGTGACTTTAAACTACAGTAGTCTCTCCTCTGCTCAGTGAGTCTGGAAACTAAAGCGCCTTGAAGGAAACCTCACCTTCACCCACAGGGGCCAGCAGAGAGCTGGTCCTAAGAGGAGCTGAAACCACATCCGCAAGGTGGATGTGGTTTAAGACATTGATACAAATCTTCCGGCTGAGAACTTCCACACTTTGTATCAGTGTTTAGCTCTCTCACTGGGCAAGAAATGTATAAGGAGCTTTTTGGAGGAAGGTTGGGAAGCAGGAAATTGGTCAGCAGTGTGGGAGGAGTAAAAATTACTGGGACAAAGTGACAGAGGAAAAGGTATAGAATGTGGAAAGTTTTTCATATAAACATCCTGATACATTTCGGCACTTACAACCTGCACTTATCCAAGCCTCATCTCCAGATCGTTCTGCAAATTTCCCCCTCTTAGTGTATGCACACAGCCACGTAGTACATTTCAAAGCCTGGTTCCCAGCGCCTCCACAACTCAGTAAAGCAAAATCACCTGAAAGCTTTTTTTTTTAAGATTTTATTTATTTATTTGACAGAGGGAGACACAGCGAGAGAGGGAACACAAGCTAGGGGGAGTGGGAGAAGCAGGCTTCCTGCTGAGCAGGGAGCCCCATGCGGGACTCGACCCCAGGACCCTGGGACCATGACCTGAGCCGAAGGCAGATGCTTAACGACTGAGCCACCCAGGCGCCCACCTGAAAGCTTTTTAAGAGTCACTGTATCTCACTGTCATTCTACTCCCTGGATTCCTTGATGGTTTTCTCCAACCAAGCCCATGAGCAGCAAAAAGAGCCTTTGATGAAACACCAAGATCTTGGGAAGAAATCAAAGCTGATTGGGCTAAACACAGAGGTGTTTAAGCCTAGATTTTCCTGCAGCTTGCTTCTAAGCCCTGCTTAACGCCCCAGGCTGACAGGCAGCTGGCTCTACTACTCAGGGAAGGTGTTGCTGGCCTTCCAAAGATCTTGAACAACACTGCTAAACACCATCTGCAGAGATGTACTTTCCCTGCCATGCAGGTGCACAGCCTCCGTCCCTTCTGATCACAATAGTGTTCGATGGGAACTTGAGGAAGAGACTCGCCCTCCCTGATTTTTCTCTTTCCTTTTGCCTTCATTGCATATCCCGCAGCCTGGCAGAGGCATAAGGATCAGCTCCTCCTCTTTCCCCACAACACACATAATTTTTAGGCTCTGTCTTTAAGAACTCACTGCTATCTCATGACAAAAGTCTCCCATGACCCTCTCCCAAAGTTGTTAGTCTTTATTGAAGACCAAAGTATATTGGTTTCAGGAAGACAACAAATTACAAAGGGCATTACCTGAAGATGGGCAGATGAATGAAAAACAGAAAAAGCCCCCAAGGAAGAGGGAAACCTCACAACTTCTAATTAAGATGCAGAACAGTATCTTCACCTTCTAATTTTTTTTTTAGTTTCAGGAAATAAGACAGGAGTCTCATGATTAGAGAGGGTGATGCCAGGACTTGGAAGGTCTGGGCATGTACATGGTAGCCAAAAGAGGACCTGCCCTTCCTGCCTTTTCCAGGAGGGAGAACCTGCTGCCCCAGATTGCCCCAAATTGCTGCCAGAGGCCCCAGGAGCCTGAGAAGTGACCAGCTCTGAACTCCATTGGCCCAGTGCAAGGGCCTAGGAATCAGACACCACCTGACAGAATCCCAACTCCAACACTTGGATGTGTGCCACATTTCTGAGTGTTACTATCCCAATCTGCAAAATGGGAATCCTATTCTAGAAAATCTAGAATAGAATGGGTGGTTGTGAGGATTAAATGAGATGATACAAAGCATCCAGTTCTGTGGCAGAATGCTCTCAAAAATCAGCAGCTTTCTTCCTTCCCTGCCTTGCTCCCATCCCATTCTACTAGTTGCTCCTTTCCCAGTTATTCATTTGGCCCTACTCAACAGGAAAATCCTCGAGCTCCTCTGAGAGCTATGAGCTGAATTACGGGATGTTTTGTTTCCCAAACAGAGCAGATAGTCATGATGTTCAAATATGAGTTTTTTCTGGATTCACATACTGAGCCCAGGATTTAAGAGACACCCAGTAATATATGCCCACTCTTTCACCAAGAGAAAAGTAATTATTCTTAAATGATCGTTGGTGGGATTTTTTAAAACTTTCATCATGTTTAAAATTGTAAATACATACATAGAATGCTATAAAGAACCTGGGTGAGCCCATCTCTAGCTGTAATGGTTATCAACAATTTAGCCTTCTTGTTTGTTTTGTCACCCTTCTGCTTTTGTCTGTTTTGCTAGACATCTTCTCATGCCACCACAAATACTTCAAGATCACCAACAGATAAGACATTTTCCAACACAATCACAATACCAATTCCAGTTGTCTCAAAATGTCTTATTGTTATTGTTTGCTGGAATCAGGAATCCTCCACATTTGGCTGATATTCCTTAAGTGTGTTAATCTAGAACACTTCCTGTGGTAGCCAGAAAGTCACACCACCCAGAGCCCCTTCAGGGAGAAACAGTAGCCCAGCTGCAGAGGAGGAGGTCAATAGCCTCCAACTCCAGCTCCTTGGAGACCAGAGTCAGCTGCCCAGAGCCATGTTCCTTGGATCACACCATTGTCCAAGCAGCCCACCTTCAGTGGCTAAGCAAGGCAGGGGTATATAGACCCAGCTTTGTGGTCTGACACAGAACAGACAACTCTGATGGACAAGGTTTGCTCCAGAGTCCCACTGCATTGGCCAAGGCTTTGCCAGTCCTGCAGCTCAGTGGGTCCTTTCCCTCTGCTTCCCGGCTCCTTCCTTTCACAGGTGCTGATCTGATCCTTAGTCAATTAGTTTGCACCAAATTGTGTCTCCTCACCTGCTTCCAGATGATGCAATTTACAACAGTTCTCTTCCATTTATCATACCTTTTACTAGTTGGAAAACACTAGGACTGACCTTATATTTTAAAATACTCATTTCAGGGGTGCCTGAGTGGCTCAGTCATTAAGCATCTGCCTTCAGCTCAGGTCATGATCCCAGGTCCCTGGGATCGAGCCCCGCATTGGGCTCCCTGCTCGGCAGGAAGCCTGCTTCTCCCTCTCCCAGTCCCCCTGCTTGTGTTCCCTCTCTTGCTGTTTCTCTCTGTCAAAAAAATAAATTCTTTAAAAAAAATAAAATAAAATACTCATTTCAGCATCTCCACATTCACTTCTCAAAAGCAGAAATCATAAGCCAAACATTCTCATTTCCAGTAAATTTCTGAACTAAAATCAAATCAAAAGAAAGCAAAGAAATACAACATACCTTAACATCCCCACTTTATTTTCTAAAAAAGCTAAACTGTTTCATATACATTAATATTAAATTGCTGACATCACCAAAATCAGCCATGAAAGAAGTCTAAATTCCTATTCAAAGACTATTGTCATCTTTAAGTTATAATAAATTCATCAATCTCTTTCTTTCCTAGCATAGCAAGGGCCAACCTAAGTAACCACATTGTGGAGAAACTACATGAGTTAATACTCAAACCCTGTCCTGGAGTACTTGGTCAGAGAAATGAAAGATTGGCTGGCCCAAAGCAGTCTCAACTCCAGCTCCCTGGATAAATTATTGGAACAAGCCACTTTCCCTCCAGAATCTCATTTTACTCACCGATAAATGAGAAAAGATTACACTTCCAACTTCACAGGGCTGTTGTGAGGCCTAAGATAATATGAAGGTAATTTTGATGCTGCGACGCGCCCACAGCTGCAAATCCACTCCTGCTCTCACATATGGGGTGCTAAGTTGCTGACTCAGGTTGGTGGTGGGAAGCCGCGGCTGCACGTGCAACAGCTCCACCTTCCCCTTCCCTCCTCCAGTGCCTCGGACTCCTGAGCCAGGTGTGTATGTTTAGGTCCTTGACAAAAACCCTGGGCTCCCATAAAATGCCCACATCATTGGGGACGGTATGTGCTACGGTGAGTGCTGTGAATTGTGTAAGACTGATGAATCACAGACCTGTACCTCTGAAACAAATAATACATTATGTGTTAATAAAAAAAATTGGGCGGAAAAAAAAAATGTCTACACCACCAAGGTCAGAGACAACAAGAACCAACCAGGTTTCAACAGTGTCCTGTGGGCTCTAGCTCATGTTTATGGGGTCCAGCCTGCCCTTGCTCTCTGCAACTTTCCATCTATCTTTCATTCCTGACTGCCCCATGGACTTCAAGCTCCAGCATCAGATGGACACTGGGATCGCAGCCCTGTAGTGACTATCATTTAACCAGTTCCCAGGACAGCATTAGGCCAAATCCCTCCGTATACACCTGCTAGTGGTTCTGCTTCTCTGACCTTGATTGACACACCCACACACTCATTCCAAACTCACACATGCTTCCCACCTTCCTCAGAAGAGCTTTCCAGGGCATGGCCTCATCTCCTTCCAGCAACTCTCAGGACCTTCCTAGATCTTTGAGCTTTTTCTCTTTGACAGCAACTTTGTCAAAGGCCATAAAACTGCTTAGATTTTTCCACAGGTTTGAAAAAAAAGAAACCCTCCATTTAGATTGGTGTCATTTCAGGAGGTAATTTGTCAGTGTGTACTAAAACTTTTCTAAAGTGAGCTTATCTGCCCTCTCAGCCTACTCTACTTTCAAGATTTGGAAGAAATGATCCTGGATATACACAAAGGATTATCAGGTCAGTTGAACTTATAATGACAAAATATTGGAAAAATATTAATCAGAGGATTGATTAAATTATATTTTAGCCATATGGAGATGATTATGCATCCATTCAAAGAGGTAAAGGAACAAACAAGGATGCCTGGGTGTCTCAGTTAAGCACCTGATTCTTGGTTTTGGCTCAGGTCATGATCTTCCTGGTGTAGGATTGAGCCCTATGTAGGACTCTGTGCTCAGCACAGAGTCTGCTTCAGATTCTCTCTTCCCCTGCTCACATTTGCTCACACTCACTCTCTGGCACACACATGTGCACACGCACACACCTGTGCTCGTTCTCTCTCTCTCTCAAATAAATAAATCTTTTTTAAAAAGAAGAGGTAAGGGGCGCCTGGGTGGCTCAGTCTGCCTTCGGCGCAGGTCATGATCCCAGAGTCCTGGGATCGAGCCCTGCATCGGGCTCCCTGCTCCACGGGAAGCCTGCTTCTCCCTCTCCCGCTCCCCCTGCTTGTGTTCCCCCTCTCGCTGTGTCTCTCTCTGTCAAATAAATAAATAAATAAAATCTTTAAAAAAAAGAGGTAGAGGAACAAATAAATTGCAAGGAACAGGCATTTACAGAAGAAACATATACAGCCCATAAAAATATGAAAAATGCTAACTTCGTTAAGATTTAAAGAAATGCAAACCAGGATTACAAGATACAATTTTATATGCATTGGTTTGGCAAAATTTAGAAGTTTGACAATGTGAATCAGTGGCTGGTAGAGTATAAACTGCTACAACTGCTTTGGGAAATTGTTTAGCATTTTCTGGCAAAGTTGAACATTCACATACCTCCCAACTCAGTAATCCTATTCCTGACTGCATATCCCAAAGGAATGTCTGCATTTGACACTTGTGTATGGGAGATACATGTAAGACCACTGGCAACGTCTGCAATAGCAAAAAACTGACAACTCAAGTGGCCACCAACAGGTAAATAGTTGAGTGAACTGTGGTATATCCACACAATGCAACATATGATTGCAGAGAAAATTAGCTTCTGCTACACATAACATGAATACATATTAGAAACAATGTTGGGGGGGCGCCTGGGTGGCTCAGTTGGTTAAGCGTCTGCCTTTGGCTCAGGTCATGATCCCAGGGTCCTGGGATCAAGTCCCACATCAGGCTCCCTGCTCAGTGGGGAGTCTGCTTCTTCCTCTCCCCTCTGCTTGTGCTCTCTAAGAAATAAATAAAATCCTAAAAAAAAAAAAGAAACAATGTTGAGGGAAAGGCAAGTGACAGAGACTACATATCATTTGTACAGTACTCAAAAAAAAAAGTAAAGATAAATAATACAGTACTTAAGCACACATAATTAGAGCTAAAACCATATTTTCACTTGAAAAGGTGGGCCTGGGGGTGGGAGGTAGGAGACTGTGATAGGAAAAGGTAGATACAGTTTTTGGTAATATCCTAGTTCTTGGATTGAGTAGTAGACACATAGTATTCATTATATTATTATGCTTGATAATTAATAGCAATATTACATGTAATCTTTTGTATGTATCTTTTTTAATTATAAAAGACGTTTTAATTACAAAAGTCAAGTGAAGTCAATTTTGAGGGTGGCCAGAGGAGGACTGGTTGGAGTGTCACCCGCTGAAGGGTTAACTCTGTTGGCTATATAAAATACTGGACTACTTTTTGTTTCTACAAAAACAGATTTCTATCTGTTTCTTCTAACCCTGTTTCTGCATACTTCATAAGCTCTGCTTCTCAAAAAAAAGTCCTTACAAGGCAGTTGATGCCATGTAAGTTACTTCCTGCCAAGTCTCTGAGTAATGCTTCTGAACAGCTAAATAGCATCATAGTATAGTGGTAATGAGCTCATGTTCTAGAGGTCAAGTGCCTGACTTCAAAGCTGCCATACGAATTGCTGGCTGTGTGACCTAAGGCAAGTTACTTAGTCTCTCAGTCTCACTTTTGTAATCTTTACAATGAGGATGATAATAAGAGCCCTACCATATTTCACTAATGTGAAAATTAAATTATTTCATTGTGGAGTAAAATGCTTGACACCGGATATTCAGTAACAAAATTTTCATTTCTGGCAATATGGTACGCTAGGTACTCACAACAACACTTCTGCAAAAAAAAAAAAAAAAAATCCTCAAAAATATGTCATATAAAATATTTTAAATTTTTTAAAAATGCATCCTAAACTGGCAAGAAAATAAAAACTACTTATGTCCTGATCTTGGTCTCTCGTACCATTCCCCACAAAAAGAAACCAGGGCTCCCTGGAGAAAGAGCTAATTCCAGAGGTAGGACAGAAAGAATACAAAGGGGAGCCTGGAACATTTGATAGTGCTTAAAAACAAGAAAACTTTCAAAGATTATTGGATTCATAACAAAAGGACCCAGGACTCAGCTGGAGGAGATCTCAGTGGCCTAATAGTGATAATATAAGCATCAGAAAGAATAATGATTATAGTTGAATGACATACAATGAATATATAAAAACGCAAAATTCCATTATACTGGAAAAAATACATAGCTGGAGGAGAGGGGAACTCATTTGTCACCATCCAAAAGAAGCTATTGAACCAAATTCTTATTCTGAAAATTGGTAAAGGGAAAGAATTAAGCATTTATCTTGTCTTCCTAGTGTAAAATGTATTTCAAGAGAACCAAATGGCTCTACTATACAGAAGAATACTAGCTAACAAATACAGAAGGAATAATAGAATTAATTAGAACTCTTCATTTCTCAGCTCTTAATGAAATTATTGATCTGTTTTTTAACAAGTGAATGAATGGATTGTTGACTGACGAAGGCTAAAAGCAGTAGGTGAATGGTTGATGGGAACTGGACATTCATATGGTATTGAAGGAGCACATGGATTCTTCTTGGTCACAAGTGAGGAATATCACTGTTCATCCAGGAGATCAGGATGCCATCCCCCAGTGTCTCCTGATGATATGTATACAAAGTACACAACACTTCACACATGCAAGCCACAAAACAAAATGTCCACCTCACACCTTTAATTTGGAATAAATTCCAGACCTAAACCTAAAATGAGAAAACATTGGAGAACGCTTTTGGGAGAAGACAAAAGCCACAAACTACTTTAAAAAATAATAAATTGGACTTCATGAAAATCTAAAACTTATGCTCTTCAGAGGACATCATTAAAAGAAAGAAAAGAAAGCACATGGAGAAAATATTCACAATACACTTATATGACAAAGGACTTGTATCCAGAATATCTAAAGAATTCTTAAAACTCAGTAACAAGAAAATAACCAAATTTTTAAATTTTTTTAAAAGATTTTATTTATTTATTTGACAGAGACACAGTGAGAGAGGGAACACAAGCAGGGGGAGTGGGTAAGGGAGAAGCAGGCTTCCCGCGGAGCAGAGAGCCTGATGTGGGGCTCGATCCCAGGACACTGGGATCATGACCTGAGCCAAAGGCAGACTCTTAATGACTGAGCCACCCAGGGCCCCAAAATAACCCAATTTTTTAAATGGGCAAAAGATTTGAAGAGAGCCTTCATAAAAGAAGATACACAAATGATCACTAAGCACCAATGAAAAAAATGCTCAATATCACTGCAAATTAAAATCACAATGATGGGGCGCCTGGGTGGCACAGTCGGTTAAGCCTCTGCCTTTGGCTCAGGTCATGATCCCAGGGTTCTGGGATCGAGTCCCACATCAGGCTCCCTGCTTAGCGGGGAGTCTGCTTCTCCCTCTCCCTCTGCCTGCCGCTCCCCTTGCTTGTGCTCTCTCTCTCTCTCTGACAAATAAATAAAAATCTTAAAAAAAAAAAAAACCCACAATAAGATACCACTGCCTACCCACTAATGGCTAAACTGAAGACTGGCAATATGAAGTGTTAGAGAGGATGTGGAGTGACTAGACCTCTCAAACACTGCAGGTAAGGATATAAGACATGACTAACTTGGAAAACATTTTGGCAGTTTTTTAGAAAGTTAGACATATACTCACCCTATGATCCTATAACTCTATTCCTAGGTATTTACCCAAGATAAATGATTTGTTCACATAGAGATATGTACATAAATATTCATAGCAGCTTTATTTTTAATAGCTAAAAGCTAAGACAAACCAGTGTCTGTCATAAGATAAATGGTGTAGGGGAGGGAATACACTTTTGCTCTATCTTCTTAGATTCAGTGACTGGGGCCTGCAAATTAAACCGAAAAAAAAGAGTGATTAATAGGAGGGGGAAAAAACAGTTTATTTACATGTGTAATGTATATAAACACAGGAAAACTCAATGATATTTAAGTCAAAGTGATGGTTAGAATTTGAGGCTTATATACCATCTATAAACAAAGGTAATAAATTGCAGAGAAGTAGCAAGACAAGGGAAAAGGAGGTTGTACTTCTAGGGGTGATAAATTGTGGGAAGGTAAACATGTGGGGAGAAAGAATGAAAGATAAAGATTATTTTAGTAAGATTTGTTATGCAGACCCATGTTGGTGTTTTCTGTCTTCAGTGATAAGGGTTGTTCTTCCCCTCTTGGTACAGGAGAGGGCAGAGGGAACACCTTCACAAAGGGAAATCTATGCCCTGCTTTTAGGCAGATGGGTGGGGGAAGGCAAAAGTTCTTTCTGCACCTACTATTTCCCAGTTGCTGTTTCTCAACTGTATTGAAATAATTCTCATGCCAAAGTGGCATATTTTGAGGTGGCATATTTTGATCCCCTTCAATGTATAAACAAATTGTAGTGAATCTTTACAATGGCATACTTCATCAGTAAAAAGAAACAAACTCCTGATATATCCAACATGGCTGGATCTCAAAAGAGTAGATTCTACTTGACTTCATGTATATGAATCTAGAAAAAGAAAATATCATTTATAATGACAGAAAACAGACCACTGGATTCTCAGACTTAGGGATGGAGAACACTGACTGGAAGGAAAACAAGGAAACTTTTTGGGAGGTAATGGAAATGTTTTATATCTTAATTGTGGTGTTGATTACACAGATGTATGTATCAGTCAAAAGTCCTCAAACTATATACTTAAAACGATTGTATTTTATGTAAACTATTCTTCACAAAGTTGGTATAAATTTAAAAAATATTAGCAAACTGAATCCAGCCCTGCGAAAAAATGAAACAAACTCACCCTCCACCAAAAAAAAAAAAAACCCAAAACCTCTCATGACCAAGTTAGTTTTATTCTGTGAATATAGATTAGTTTAGTATTAGATGAACATTTTTTTTTTAAAGATTTTTTATTTATTTGACAGAGAAAGAGTACAAGCAGGGGGAGAGGAAGAAGCAGGCTCCCTGCTGAGCAGAAAGCCCAACATGGGGCTTGATCCCAGGACTCTGGGATCATGACCTGAGCCAAAGGCAGACACTTAACTGACTGAGCCACCCAGGTGCCCCAGTATTAGAAGAACAATTAATGGCATTTACCACATTAACAAATTAAAGGAGAAAAATATATAATCATATAAAGAAAGATCATAAGATAAAATTTACCAAGGATTCATTACTCTGGCAATCTACGACCAAAAAGGAGCATCCTTATTCTAATAAAGTAGATTCACAAAAAACCTGCAGGAAGTTTTTAGTTAGTATTAGCTATAAATACACATACAAGTGCTACTGTTTAATGGCTAATGTGATTTCCTCTACAATTCAAGAAGCATTGCTGAATCTTCTAAACTCCAGATCTGAGCTGTAAAGAGATACAATTCATAAATCCTGACCTTGAGGACACAAAAAATCTATTGCTGGAGTTTTAAGTCATTTAAGAAACAAAGTGAGATTTAAGCGTATTCATTTTAAATGCAAACTAACATGATTAAAACCAGATGGGTGATGTCCTTAATTCATTGACAAATACTTACTGAGTTCAAGTCTCTGACTGGATGTGAGATACAACAATGAACCAGAGTTGGGAGACTTTTTTTTTTTTTAATGAAATCATGTCATGTTCTAGGGATTTATTTTGTCATACAGGAGAGGTAAAATTGTCTCCTCAGTTATGTTTTATTCTCTACACTTTGTGTTTATCATTCAAGAATTGTATTATTGAATAGGTTTCCCAATGCATGGTCTCATGAAAAATTCAACAGCTTATTAAGGACTGGGAATTTTCACAGCAAAACTAAGAAACGTCATATTTCTGGTTTAGGTTATAAAATAAATTATTAATAAAGACTCAAAATTGTTTTGTTTTTTTTTTTTTCAAGAGAACTGTGGCAAGGGGAAAAGAAAGATTGATTGATTTTGCAACAAAAAGGGGGATGGTGGGGGAACTGGCTAAATACAGGTCAGCATCTCATACCAGAACACAACTTAAAACAAATTGAAGAAAATTGCAAGCTTTGGTGTGTTGTGAATAACCACATTGTTAATCTGCTCCAGTGTCTGTCTTTTGGGTTCCTTTCACTATTTGGAAGAGCATAATTGCTGGGCTCCAATCATTTTGCATTTACCTTTCCTTCTGGCTTCTTCCCTCCAGCACTCTGTAAGGTCACCGGCACCCTAATTGGCCAGTGGTCTCTTTTCGGCCTAACCACTCAGCTCATTTCAGCAGGCACTCTTTTTGTAAACCCCACTCCTCACTTAGCTTCCGTGCTACTTGTCTTTCCCAGTTCTCCCTCCACCTCCTCGAATTTCACCCCAATCTTCTCTCTCCCAGAAGGATTCTCAAGTTCCCCATGGCTTCGGCCTCCATTGGACAATGATGGTTCCCACACCTGAACCCCACCTTTCTCCTGCACTCCAGGCTCCTGCCTCTGCTCCTGAAAAATGCCACCTCAGAATGTTCAAAACTGAACGTACTGTCTCTCTCTTACCAAACCTCTTCCTTCACCTATGCTTCACCATTAATAACATCACTGCTCACCTGAATGCAAGGCACTAACCTCAGAATCAGTGCCTCCATCCCGCTTACCACCACCATATCCAAAGGGTCTCCAGTTTGGCCAAGTCTGCTCCTGAGCATCAACTACATCTGGGCACTCCTCATCTCCAGCTGTTTTGGTTAAGCCTTCATCCTCTCTTATCTAGACTACAGCTGCGGGTCCACCTGCCTCCAGGCTTCCCTTCAGCCCATTCTGCCTCCAGGGTGATATTTTAAAACACAATCTGCTTATGTTACTTCCCTGCCTCCTTGAATCTCTCAATGTTTCTCCAATGCCAACAGTTAAAGTATTAATTTCTTGGGATAAGATGTAAGGCTTTAAAAACCTGGACTCCTATTTTTTCAGCTTTATTTCATACTTTTCCCCAGACGGCACCCCCACACAAATACATATGCACACCTGTTTCTCCCACACTCACATTATGCTCAGCCGTACTGAACTGATACTTCTCGAAGACACCTTTCTCTTTCATGCTTCCTTGCCTTTGCACACGTGAGTCCTCTGTTTGGAGTGTCCTTCCCTCACATCCAGGGTTGCCAGATTTAGCAAATAAAAACATAGGCTGCCCAGATAGACTTGAATTCTCCTATACAGTCTGAAGTATATCCCATATACCATGTTAACATTTTCACCTTTCACTCACCAATAAAATTCAGGGGTTGGCATTCAACTCTGCAAACATTCCTCTTCACCAGAGCATGGCAGAATGTGGCCTCTTGCTTTAAATGTCACAGAAATGCATGTCTGTCTCAGCTGGATGTTGTTTTAATAGCTACTATTATTCTGTGCTAAAACTAGGCTAAGGGATTCATATGCATTTTGCCTGTTTATCATCTCAATTGTCCTATAAGATAGGTAATATTATGAATTTTCATTTTATAGATGAAACCAAGGCATGGAGAAGATACAGAACTTGGCGAAAGTTATATAATAGGTGGGGAAGCACCAGAATTTAAACCCAAATAGGCTCACTGCAGAGCCCATATGATTCATCTTTGCACTCTGATCACAACTTATGTCTGCATAATACTTTGTAATTTATGAAGCTCTTTTTTCCTTTTCCTCATGTGACGTCTTAGAAAAAAGGATAAGAATAATACGACCAAGACTCATGTACCACCATCCCCAAGAAATACAGCACAAATAAAGCCAAAGCCCCCAGTAACATTCCCTTCCCCAGTACACACCATTTTTAATTGGTGCTTACCCTTCTAATTCCTGTATATGTAGTATACAATGTATAATATTATTTCATATATTTTTATTTAAATTCAACAATTAGCCAAACATATAGTACCTCATTAGTTTCAGATGTAGAGTTCAATAATTAATTAGTTGTGTATAACCCCTAGTACTCATCACATCACGTGCCCTCCTTAATGCCCAAACCCAACTACCCTGTCTCCCTACCCACTTCCCCTATCCTTCTAATTCCTGTATATGTACTATACAATGTATAATATTTTATATATTTAACACACTATTACCATACTGTATGTATTTGTCAGCAGCCTGCATTTTTCTCTATTGTATATTCTGGACTTAATGTTGGTACATGTCATCCTAGTCATTCATTTTCACTGCTGTCTAATTCTTCATTGAATGACTATATCACAGTTTATCCATTCATTCTCTTGTTAATGGAAATTGTTGCCATTTCTGGATTTTTTCTTCTTGCTTTGACTTTCATTTTATTTTGGTTTTTTGCTTGGTTGGTTTTGTTTTGTTTTGTTTTGTTATTGGCTAGAAATAAAGGCTACTGTAAAATTTTTGTACATGGATCCTCAGGCACACATGCAAGAATTTCTCTTTAGTAAGTACATTAAGAGAGGGATTTCTCTTAAGCATATGTACATTATTATATTGGAGGTCCTACACAACAGAGTAAGACAAGAAAAAGTAAAGTCACAAGAATTAGAAAGAAACTAAACTTCTAGTACTTAATCAGTTTTATTGACTATCTAAAAAATCCAAAATTTAATAAGCCAAAATTTTTATGAGAGCTCAACAAAAGTGGCTATATACTTAATGTTCAAAAATCTGTTACATTCTTATGCTATAACAACAAAATAACTAGAAAATATAAAATTTAAGAATAATTAGGAATAAATTTTACAAAAGATGTATAGGGCCTTTATGAAGAAAATTATTAAAAATTATAAGACCTAACAGATATACTGTTTTCATGAATAGAAAGACTCAATATCATAAGAACGTCAGTTTCCTTCAAAGTAATCTGTAAATTCATTGCAATTCCAATCATAATCCCTACAAGATCACCACAGACTGGGAGAAAATATTTGTAATGCATATATCCAAAAAAGAATGCATATCTTGAATATAAAAAAAATCATACAAGCTAAGCGAAATAAGTCAGAGAAAGACAAATACCATATGATTTCACTCATATGTGGATTTAAGAAACAAAACAAAGGGGGAAAAATAAGAGAGAGAGAGAGAGAGACAGCAAGAAACAGACTCTTAATTAGAGAGAACAATCTGATGGCTACCAGAGGGGAGGAGGAGGGGGATGGATTAAATAGGTGATGGGGATTATGAAGTACACTTGTTGAGATGAGCACAGGGTAATGTATGGAACTGTTGAATTACTATACTCTCTACCTGCAACTAATATAACAGTGTATGTTAACTAATTGGACTTAAAATAAAAACTTAAATTTAAAAAAACAAAAGACAAAGTAAAAACAAAATAACAGGAATATAGGCAGTATAAATGTGGCGGTTTAAAATATGTCACAAACTCTGTCCACACTCCCTTCAAAAGGTAGAGTTAATTCCCCTCTCCTTGAGAGTGAGCTGGGTTGGGTAACTCATGTCCAAAAAACAGAGTAAGGTGGAAATGATAGTATGTAGGTGACTTTTAAGACCAAGTCATAGAAGGCATCATGACTTCATCTTTGCTCAATCTTGGATTAATTGCTCTGGAAAACACTAACTGCCATGTCATAAGGACACTCAAGCAGCCCTATGGAATGGTCCAAATGGCAAGGAACTGAGGTCTCGTGGCAAGGAATTGAGGACTCCAGTGAATAACCATATGAGTGACCTATACTGGGAGCAGGTGCTCCAGCCCCAGTCAAGTCTTCAGATGACCACAGTCCCAGCTGACATCTTGAGATGTTTTGAAAGATCCTCATACAGAATAATACAGCTAAGCCACTCCCAGATTTTCTAACACTCAGAAATTATGAGATAATAAATTTTTGCTCTTTCAAGCTGCTAGTATAGGATTTATGTGTTATAATAGATAACTGATAAGATAATAAATACAGGCAGTTGTACCTTAACACCATAGTGACTGGAGCATAAATGCTGAGCCAAACTGTCCAGATGCAAATTCTGGCTTCACTGCTGACTATCATGTGACTATGGGAAGTGACTAACCATGGGACTACCTCTGTTTACTCATCCGTGAAGTGGAGATAACATACCATATAGGACCGCTATGAGGAGTAAGTGCTAGCTGATACAAGTAAAGCACCAAGGAGAATATCTGGTCCACAAGAAACGTTCAAGAATTGTTAGCCACTGTTATTAATTCACAAAAGACCAAATGTGAATGGAAAATTAGATGCTTAGATGCTCAACCTCATTAGAAATTAGGGAAACAGGGCACCTGGGTGGCTCAGTCAGTTAAGCATCTGCCTTTGGCTCAAGTCATGATCCCAGGGTCCTGCGATTGAGTCCCACAACAGGCTCCCTACTCAGCGGGAAGCCTGCTTCTCCCTCTGCCCCTCCTCCTTACCCATGCACAAGTGCTCTCTCTCTCTCACACCAAAATAAATAAAGTCTTTAAAAAAAAGGAATTAGGGAAACAAAACCACAATGAGATACTATTTGTTCTCCATAAAACTGGCAAAAAGTGTAGTTCGTTTGAGTGATGGTAATGTGGGCATATTCACTGCATGATTATTTACCACAATGTATATGTGTGATATGAGCACTTTTTTGTGTGTAGGTTATACTTCAATTTGAAAGTAATTTCAAAAAAATAAACAACACAATACACACAAAAATCCAATCCTCTCCATCACTCTACTGTTACCCCAGAAGATGCTCTGTCAAAATCAAATATTGGCAAAGATGTGGAACAGAAAAGCTCATATCTTGCCGGTGGGAGTATAAAATGATACAGCTATTTTGGAGAACAGTTTGGAAATATTAGCAAAGTTGAAAATGCACAAGTAATATCTTACCTGAACAATAATACATAAACTTGCACTACCCATTTTTCTGTATCTTCTTTAAACTTTCATTTCTGTTAAGATGTTGAGGTGGGAGAGGGAAAGCATTCAATGACTGCCCTAAAATTCTGTGACCCTTGATGACCCTTGACACATTCAGACTCTTAGAAAGTCTACATAACAGAGAGAAATGATCATTCTGCTTACAGACTCAGAGACAGCATGTAAAACATGCTTGGCATGCCGAGCACTCTGTGTATGCCTCTAAAGAGAAGAATTCCTAGATCAAACAGTAATCAGGACTTTTAAAAAAAAGCAGGACTCAAAACCTAAAAAGGAATTAAGAATGAGTTATATTAGGGGTTGGCAAAGAGAGTGGCAGAGGGGATTGCCTTACAATTAATCTAGTACTTTCTTTTGTACTTTTTTTATTATGGTACTATGTATATAACATAAAATTTGCCATTTTAGCCATTTTTAAGTGTACAGCTCAGTGGCATTAATTACATTCACAATGTTGGGCAACCATCACCACTATCTATTCCCAAACATTTTCATCACCCCAAACAGCAACTCTTAACTCTTAAACAATAGCCATTAAACAATAACTCTCCCTGCCCACCTGCCCTAGCCTCTGGAAAGTAACCTGTGTTCTACCTTCTGTCTCTATGAATTTGACCACTCTAGGTACCTCAAATAAGTGCAATCATATAATATTTGTCCTTTTGTGTCTGGCTTATTTCACTCAGCATAATATTGTCAAGGTTCATCCGTGTTGTAGCATGTATTAGAATTTCATTCCTGGGGCACCTGGGTGGCTCAGTTGGTTAAGCAACTGCCTTAGTCTCAGGTCATGAACCCAGGGTCCTGGGATCGAGCCCCGCATTGGGCTCCCTGCTTGGCAGGAAGCCTGCTCCTCCCTCTCCCACTCCCCCTGTTTGTGTTCCCTCTCTTGCTGTCTCTCTGTTTCTGATAATTAAATAAATAAATAAAATCTTTAAAAAAAAAGAATTTCATTCCTGTTTATGGTTGAAAAATATTTCATTGTATGTATATACCACATTTTGTTTCTCCACTCATCTGTTGAACACTTGAGTTGCTTCCATATTTGGGCTATCATGAATAATGCCACAATACTTAGTATTTAAGTATCAGTTTGAGTCCTTGTTTTCAATTCTTTGGGGTATATACCTCAGAGTAAAATTGCTGGGTCATATAGTAATTTATATTTAGCTTTGTGAGGAATGGCCAAACTGTTTTTTCCACACCATTTTTTCCCATCAACAAGGTACCAGGGTTCTAATGTTTATACATCCTTGTCAACTCTTGTTATTTTCCTTTTCTTAAAATAGCCATTCTAGTAGGTGTTAAGTGGCATCTTATTGTGGTTTTTGATTTGCATTGCTCTAATAATTAGTGATGCTGAACATCTTCTCTAGTACTTATTGGCAATTTGTATATCTTCTTTGGAGAAATGTCTGCCTATTCAAGTCTTTTGCCCACTTTTTAATTGGATTGTCTTTTTGTTGTTTACTTTTAAAAGGTCTTTATATACTTTTGATATTAAACCTTTATCATATATATATGATTTGTGAATATTTTCTCACACTCTGTAAGTTGTCATTTCTCTTTCTTGACAGTGTCTTTCGATGCATACAAGTTTTTTTTAATTTCAATGAGGGTTGAATTAATCTATTTTTTCTTATTTTGTTGTTTATGCTTTGGTGTTTAAGATTCCACTGTCAAGTCCAGGGTCATAAAGACTTACCCCTATATTTTTCCTAAGAGTTTTATCATTTTAACTCTTATATTTAGGTCACTGATCCATCCAGTACTTTTGATGGATAAAAATAAGATCTCCCTTGTAAAGCACAGGGAAATCATATAAACTATCTAAAATCATTTGAAAGAAAATTTTAAATAGAGTGGAATAGTTGGGAATCTTCTAGTCTTCAAAGTCTCCTCTCCCGACTGAATAGTTGCCTTATGTCAGCAGCAGTGACCACACACAATCTAATGAGAGCCACACCCTAAGGGAAGAATCAATGGGAAAAGTCATTTATAAAAACTATAGAAAGATCTTGGGCACTGCTGGCTGATAACTGGTCCATATGTCAGCCAAAATCTTGTGGCTTTGGTACCATTTGAAAGAGCACTTAATTTAAATAGGATCCATTTGGAATAGGTAATTAATTTTATTTCAAGAATCCGATGACCCAACCAGAGTCTTATTATAATTTCTAAAAAAGTAGTGAAGAAATGTGTTTAGGTAAAACTTGCCAACCACAAGAGTTAAGACAAACGTTGTAAGGGTGGCACTGGAAATCAGAAGATGCAGATTTGGGGGGGGGAAGGGGGCTCTAAAACTCCATAAGCCTCAGTTTCCTCATTTGTTAGAAAATGTTGAGAAGATACATAAAAATATTGCTCTGTCTTTACTTACACACACACATCTCATTGTCAGGAACTTAGATATTGGTAGTGTTTAGATGATATCATCTTTTAGACACTCTTAGTTCGTTCATGCTGCTATAACAGAATACCATTGACTTGGAAGCTTATAAACAACTGAAATTTATTTCTCACAGTTCCGGGGGCTGTGAAGTCTAAGATCAAGGGTCAAGGAGGGATTTGGACATATTCATTTAGTTGGTCAGTCTTGCAACAACAATTTATTGAGTACCTCATTGCAAGAAACACCCTAGATGTGTCCCCTCTTTCTCAAAGAGTTTATTGTCTAGTTGTTCAACAAGGAAAGATTGTTTAAGAGTGAATTGTGATGTAACAACCCAAACTGAGCTTCAGGGTTCCCACAGGTAGTGAAGTTAAAGCCAAGACGTGAAACTGAGAAAGGACAAAGAGAGGCAAAGGGGAGTAGAAAGTGTTTTGGACAATAGGAATATCGTATGAACTAGGGATTAAAGAGAGCATAGTTCTTCAAAAGAACATTCAAAAGCTTACCACGGGAGAGATCTCAGAGGAAGATGGCAGAGTAGGAGGGTCCTGAGCTCACTTCCTCCCATGGACACACTGAGGAAACAACTATATGTATTGTAACCTACTCTGAAAATGATCTGAGACTGTAGGAGAAGATCTTCCACAGCTAGTCTTTGAGAGAAGCCCACATCAAAAAGGGTAAGAAGGGCGGAGATGAGATCAGGAACCAAACCCCCAGCATGACTAACCACAAATGGGAAGGACATCACAAGCACAGAGGCGAGAGGAGATCAGACCCCCACACCAGGCCCCCTGGCCCTAAGAACCCACACTGGGAAGGAAGTCCACATAATGCCTAGCTTTGAAAAGTCCACTAGAGGGGGTGCCTGGGTAGCTCAGTCGGTTAAGTGTCTTCCTTTGGCTCAGGTCATGATCCCAGGGTCCTGGGATAGAGCCCCTCATTGGGCTCCCTGCTCAGCAGAGAGCCTGCTTCTCCCCCTGCTTGTTCTCTCTCTCCCTTTCATATAAATAAATAAAATCTAGAAAGAAAGAAAGAAAGAAAGAAAGAAAGAAAGAAAGAAAGAAAGA